>NC_057797.1:665017773-665355730 GCF_018294505.1 Triticum aestivum | reverse complement strand
CCTTTTCTAAAATTGTTGCATTTTTTGAAATGTTTGAGTTTTTCAAGTTTTGTTCACAATGTTTTAAAAATGTTTGTGGTTTCGTACAACATTCACGCTTTTTCTCAAAATAATGTTTTGCGTTCAATTAAAAAAACGTCCAGATCTACGCTCGGTTTGATTCTTAACACTTTGTGATGCTGTATAAACCATCTAGCTCTATAGGTCAACTTGATAGCTATACTTCTTTCGAACCATGCGTTCTTGGTTTTGAACCTTGCAGGAGCGCAATATTTTTTCGACCACTACGGTTTTCGTTGAACTAGTCGCTAGCCAAATGGGCCGGCCTAGGCGGGAGACCTACCTGTGTGTGCGGACGACATTCTGCTGCTCTAGGAGCTCCTTGAACCGTTCCTCTCGAATCGCCAGAAGGGGTGTCGAGCTCGACACGTGATGTGCAGTCTGCGACCGCCTCTTTGAGGATGGAGGGCATCTATTTCTGAATTGCAAATGGGTTAAGCAGCGGTGGCGAGCTCTTCAGATGGAAGAAGTCAGGATAAAGCTCACCCAAATGCAGAACGCGAGAGAAGTGATTAATGCGGTGGTACGGCTTCCTAATGAGCAAAGGATGCTGACAATTGCACTTTTGTGGGCATGGTGGTCAGAGAGGAACCGAGGAAACCACGGAGAGCGGCGCTCAACAGTTGATGAATTTCAGTTTCTGGTCCGGTTCCATGTAGATGAATGGAGAATGTACCTTGATCCTGCTCCCCCAAACCGAGTGGCCTCCGTCCGAGAATGGCAGCCACCCCCCAGACCTAGTCAAGATTAACACTGATGGTGCGTACAATGCTGAAACTGGTGTGGGAGGTTGGGGACTAATCTGTCGCAACTCAAACAGTGAGATTCTCTTTGCCGCTGCAGGTTCTTCAGGCTACCTCTCGGATGCACTGCATGCTGAGACTATGGCCCTGGTGCATGCCATCATCGCTGCTGACCAACTGGGGGTGGGAAAAGTTCAGTTTGAAACGGACTGTTGTGTACTCCAGCGTGCTGTAAGCTCGAGGGAATGTGATCTGGCGCCGCTGGGTCAGTGTTCAGAGATCTGAAGGCCAAGCTTCTGACTCAATTCAGTGTGGTGCATACATCGCGTGAATGTAACAAACCAACACATGTGCTGGCTTCGTTCGGTTCAGGTCTACCTTAGGGCTGGACCAAAAGCTCGTAGCTCGCGAGCTTAATGAGCGCTCGATAGTTCGGCTCGTTAAGCTCGTAGCTCGCTTCTTAATGAACAGAGCCAATCATTGATTTTAGCTCGTTAAGCTTAACGAGCTTAACGAGCGAGCTAACGAGTTTCACGAGTAGCTCGTTAAGCTCGTTAGTAACAGCACAACGCATATTTTCATCTTACGTGACAATTTTTTTTTTGTAGCATCTCAGCCCATCTATTTAATCTAATCGACATATGAGGCAACAAACTACTTCATTTCTTTTTGTCATCATATTTCATCTTGAAAACCATACCTCCACATTCATCATGTACATCATAACACATTATAGTCTGTTAACGAGCGCCCGCGAGCGCTCACGAGCTTAACGAGCTTCAAACGAGCCGAGCCGAGCAGAGTTTTCTGCTCGTTAATCTTAACGAGCTTAACGAGCCGAGCCTTAACGAGCACGAACTTAACGAGTACGAGCTGCTCGTTAGTCCACCCCTAGTCTACCTACTGGGACTAGGGACCAGTGGTTTGAGAACTATCTTCAACTTGTAACCTGTGATGTAACCGGCGATCTCGCCGTGCTATAAATGGAATACGAGTGTTCCATCCAAAAAACGGAAAACAGGATCGCGAAAATAGCGGAGAGAAAACCCTCCCTAAGAGCATCTCCAACAGGCGCATGATTTTAGCGCCGCCTATTTGGTTCAACGTGTGCTCGCGAAAAAATCGCCTTTTTTGCATGCACGCAGTCAGAACAGGCGCTCCAGCGGACGTGCAAAAAATACGCGCGCAATACAGTTGGTTCAGCGTGCGGAGCAAAATGGCATCGCGCACCGCTTATTTCATGTGCCCGCTCCCGCGCACTGGACAGCGACGACTCGGGCACGACTTCCACCAACCGCCAGATCCAGGCGCTGGCGCCGCCGCCCGCACCTCCCCATTTGCTCTGGCTAGATTTGCTATTGTGAGAGGACCGGTTGGATTTTGGGATCAAAAGATCCTTTGGTACATCATGAACGCTTGTGTGATCATGCATAACATGATCATTGAGAATGAGTGTGGGTAAGATTTAGACTATTCTCAGAATGAGCTCTTGGATCATCCCGTGCGAGTGTGGCGGAGGGCTGCGAGGGTGGCCCGATTTGTTGCCTCTTATCATGCCATTCGACGTGCCAAAACGCATGATGATCTCAAAAGGATCTAATCAAGGAGTGGTGGGTATGGAATGGCCGATAAAACTAGTGATTTGTATGTTTGATGTTGTATTGTTAAACTATTTGTTGTATTGGAAGATAAACTATTTGTTTGAGTTGTAATAAATTGAACTATTTATTGTTGATTTATGTTTTTATGTGTTTGATCTTCTTGATTCTATTTAAGTATCCGAATGTTGTTTGTGCTGGGCACGAGCGTTGTATATTTACCGCGCCCGCTGGAGCTGCTCGCGTGGGCAATATTATGCAGCGGTCGCTGGAGCTAGCGCTAAGTTGCGTGCAAAAAGTTGCTATTTCGGCACTATAAAAGTTATTTTAGCGCGCCGCGTGTTGCATGCCTGTTGGAGATGCTCTAAGCAAGAAAACCCGACAGTTTGAGCGACGAGACGGAGATGGAGCTGCTCGAGAGCGGGTTGGCGGGGATGGAGATCTCCATGGGCGAGTCCGATACGGAGCCAAGGATGAAGATGAAGAGCATCAGAAAGGCGCGGTCGGCTAACCTGAGGCCCATTAGAGAGTTCCAGGAGTGGATCTGGAGGAGGCGGGAGTGACTTCTTCATGACCCACAACCACCTCCTTGCTACCTCTTGAGCACTGCATTGGTTTTTCCTTGAAGAGGAAAGGGTGATGCAGCAGAGCAGCGTAAGTATTTCTCTCAGTTTTTGAGAACCAAGGTATCAATCCAGTAGGAGGCCACGCACGAGTCCCTCGCACCTACACAAACAAATAAACTCCTCACAACCAACGCGATAAAGGGGTTGGCAATCCCTTCACGGGCACCTACGAGAGTGAGATCTGATAGATATGATAAGATAATTTTTTTGGTATTTTTATGATAAAGAGAAATAAAGATGCAAGTAAAATAAATGACAAATGAAATAACTAAGTATTGGAAGATTAATACGATGGAAAATAGACCCGGGGGCCATAGGTTTCGCTAGAGGCTTCTGTCGAAAGTATAAGTATTACGGTAGGTGAAGAAATTACTGTTGTGCAATTGACAGAATTGAGCATAGTTATGAGAATATCTAGGTATGATCATGTATATGGGCATCACGTCCAAGACAAATAGACCGACTCCTGCCAGCATCTACTACTATTACTCCACACATCGACCGCTATCCAGCATGCATCTAGAGTATTAAGTTCAAGAGAACAGAGTAACGCTTTAAGTAAGATGACATGATGTAGAGGGATAAACTCATGCAATATGATATAAACCCCATCTTGTTATCCTCGATGGCAACAATACAATACATGCCTTGCTTTCCCTACTGTCACTGGGAAAGGACACCGCAAGATTGAACCCAAAGCTAAGCACTTCTCCCATTGCAAGGAAGATCAATCTAGTAGGCTAAACCAAACTGATAATTCGAAGAGACTTGCAAAGATAACGAATCATACATAAAAGAATTCAGAATATTCAAATATTGTTCATAGATAAACTTGATTATAAACCCACAATTCATCGGTCTCAACAAACACACCGCAAAAGAAGATTACATCGAATAGATCTCCACAAGAGAGGGGGAGAACTTTGTATTGAGATCCAAAAAGAGAGAAGAAGCCATCTAGCTAATAACTATGGACCCGTAGGTCTGAAGTAAACTACTCACACTTCATCGGAGAGGCCATGGTGTTGATGTAGAAGCCCTCCGTGATCGATACCCCCTCCGGCTGAGCTCCGAGAAAGGCCCCAAGATGGGATCTCGTGGATACAGAAAGTTACAGCGGTGGAATTAGGGTTTTTGCTCCGTATCTGGTAGTTTGGGGTACGTAGGTATATATAGGAGGAAGGAGTACGTCGGTGGAGCAACATGGGCCCCACGAGGGTGGAGGGCGCGCCTGGGGGGGGGGTAGCCGCTGATACGTCTCCAACGTATCTATAATTTTTGATTGCTCCATGCTATATTATCTACTGTTTTGGACTATATTGGGCTTTATTTTCCACTTTTATATTATTTTCTGGACTAACCTATTAACCGGAGGCCCAACCCAGAATTGCTATTTTTTGCCTATTTCAGTATTTCAGAGAAACAAAATATCAAACGGAGTCCAAACGGAATGAAACCTTCGGGAACGTGATTTCTCACCGAACGTGATCCAGGAGACTTGGACCCTATGCCAAGGCATCGGAGAGGCAGTCACGAGGGTGGGGGGCGCGCCCCCTGCCTCGTGGGCCCCTCGGTGCTCCACCGACGTACTCCTTCCTCCTATATATACCTACGTACCCCCAAACGATCAGAATAGGAGCCAAAAACCTAATTCCACTGCCGCAACTTTCTGTATCCACGAGATCCCATCTTGGGGCCTGTTCCAGAGCTCCACCGGAGAGGGCCATCATCACGGAGGGCTTCTACATCATCATAGCCTCTCCGATGAAGTGTGAGTAGTTTACCTCAGACCTTCGGGTCCATAGTTAGTAGCTAGATGGCTTCTTCTCTCTTTTTGGATCTCAATACAAAGTTCTCCCCCTCCCTCGTGGAGATCTATTCGATGTAATCTTCTTCTTTTTGCGGTGTGTTTGTTGAGACCGATGAATTGTGGGTTTATGATCAAGTCTATCTATGAATAATATTTGAATCTTCTCTGAATTCTTTTATGTATGATTGGTTATCTTTGCAAGTCTCTTCGAATTATCCGTTTGGTTTGGCCAACTAGATTGGTAGTTCTTGCCATGGGAGATGTGCTTAGCTTTGGGTTCGATCTTGCGGTGTCCTTTCCCAGTGACAGAAGGGGCAGCAAGGCACGTATTGTATCGTTGCCATCGAGGATAACAAGATGGGGTTTATTTCATATTGCATGAATTTATCTCTCTACATCATGTCATCTTGCTTAAAGCGTTACTCTGTTTTTAACTTAATACTCTAGATGCATGCTTGTAAGGTCATATTTTTCCCTAAGTGTTTTGGTGATTGATGACAACGCATTTGCGGACTAATTGTGTGCCATGAGCTTTCCAGACTCTTCCCTGCTAGGCACAAGACGATTGGGTGCCCCTCGAAGACTGACGAAGACGATGTCTTTTCTACGTTTCCTTTTGGTGGATTTGAGTCGTAGGAAAGCCGTACTATTAAGAGGGGGTCCGCGTTGGAAAGGTTTGGGTGGAATCATCATGTACACGTCTCCTTTTATCCCCTCCTTTCTTCCTTGGAGCTTCCTCCGTTTTTCTGCCACGGTTGACTGGCTGCTTGTGTGGTTGCGGTAGTACCGCTCCAGGATCAACGGTAGTACCGTGGGCATCCACGGTAGTACCGCTGGTGTTCACGGAAGTACCGCTCCCATGGAGCCGTACTACCGCTGCCCACCAGGCTAGTGCCGCCCGTTTGCGGTAGTAGGAGCAGATGTAATTTTTTACATCCGCACCTACCGCGGTAGTACCGCTTTCGCCCTGCGGTAGTACTGCGCTAGGCGGTCAGGCAGTAGTACCGCCCCTCGGCAGTACTACTGTGCCGAGTTTTTGCTACTTCCATTCTTTTGCGGAAGTATGCACGGAAGTTCCCCTTTCCCCCTATCGGGATTTTTGCCTTACGGTAGTACCGCACTGAGGGTGCGGTAGTACCGCGCGTGCGGAAGTACCGCCCCAGCTTGCATCTGTTTCCCTGGCTGGGGGTCACGGCAGTATCGTAGGGTGGTACGGTAGTACCGCACTGCCATGCGGTAGTACCGCTTGGTTGCAAGCAGTACTACCGCGCGGCCTTGCAGTAGTACCGCTGGCCATGCACGGTAGTACCGCTGGGCGCGGGCTGGTAGGTGGATAACGGTTGGATCTTTTCCTCACACTATATAAAGAGTCTCCTTTTTCCCCGTTGACTCACCTCTTCCACCATTAAAGCTCCATTATTGCTCCAAGCTCCATTTTCGCCCGATCTCACTCCCTAGCCAACCAAACTTGTTGATTTGCTTGGGAGTGGTTGAGAAGGCCCCGATCTACACTTCCACCGAGAGATATTTGATTCCCCCTACTAATCCCTTGCAGATCTCGTTACTCTTGGGTGTTTGAGCATCCTAGACGGTTGAGGTCACCGCGAAGCCACAATCCATTGTGGTGAAGCTTCATGGTGTCGTTGGGATCCTCCAATTGAGTTGTGGAGATTGCCCCAACCTCGTTTGTAAAGGTTCGGTCGCCGCCTCCAAGGGCACCAATAGTGGAATCATGACATTTCGCATTGTGTGAGGGCGTGAGGATATTAAGGTGGCCCTAGTGGCTTCTTGGGGAGCATTGTGCCTCCACACCGCTCCAACGGAGACGTACTTCCTCTCAAAGGGAAGGAACTTCGGCAACACATCCTCATCTCCACCGTCTCCACTTTTGGTTATCTCGTGCCTTTACTTGTGTAGCTTAGTTGTTTCATATATCTTGCTTGCTTGTGTTCCTATTCGTGTTGCATCATATAGGTTGCTCATCTAGTTGCATATCTAGACAACCTATTTTGATGCGAAGTTTAAATTGCTAAAGAAAAGCTAAAAATTGTTAGTTGCCTATTCACCCCCCCCTCTAGTCAACCATATCGATCCTTTCAGTTGGTATCAGAGCCTCGTCTCTTTATTAAGGACTTTACCATCCGAAGAGTATGGTTGATACCGTAGATAGAGCGGAGGAACACTCTGGCGTGAATCCTATCTCATCTACGGGCGATGGGGGAACTTCGGTCTCTCGTGAGGAGTTCAATATAGCCTTGGACACATTGAAAACCTCCACGACGACCGAAGTTGAAAGCATGTTTACTAAATTTCTTGAGGGGCTTAAACTATCCACCGCACCGTTGAAAGTGGGGGATCCCTCCAACAAGGTGTCGGATGCTATCCCCGACAAAGGGGAAGCTAGTAGTGAAAAGGCTCCTTCTTCTAGTGGCAAGAATGGCACCGTCATCTTTGCCCATGTGGAACCACCACTTGTTTATGGTGGATCGGTTCCTTCTACTCATTTGAATCATGCCGGTCCTCCTCCTAAGATTGTGAAAAATGAGGATTTTGATTCTTGGGTTTACTGCTTTAAACGTCATTTAAATCATGTGAACACTAACCTTTGGAGAATCATTGAAGAAGGTTTCTATCCACATGATCCAAGCAACTTCACTCCTCGAGAAGCCGCGGACAATCAATTCAATGAGAATGCTCTCTTCATCATTCAAGATGCAATTCCACCCGAAGACCTACCTCATCTTCGTCCCTTCGCCTTGGCCAAAGATGCATGGCATTGTGTCGTGTCTCTCTACCGGGGAAGCGCAAGCATTCAACGCTCCAACTATGAAGTGGTACAAGATGAGGCCGATAAGTTTGCAATGAAGGAAGATTAAGAACCTCGTGAGCTTTATCGGAGAGTCACCAAACTCGCGGTCTCACTACGAGATCACGGGAGCAAGGACACGTATGACAATTGGATCAAGCGCAAATTCCTCAAGGCAATGATGCCCTACCACAAGGCCATGTCCCCCATCATTTGCCAAAGACCAGACTTCCATACTTTTACCTCAAGCGAAGTGTTGGATGAGTTTGTGGCCATGAACATTTTGGACAAGACCGCCGACAATGCGGTGCTCCATTCTCAACGGGCTAAGAAGCCTAACCTTGCATTGAAGGCCAAGCTCACCATGGAAGAAGAAGAAGAGGAAGAAGAGGAGAGCAACCCCGAAGATACGAAGTATGCATCTCATGAACATATGGCACTTGCTTCAAGGCAATTTTGGAGCAAGAAAAACTCGAGGCCCAACTTTTGCAAAAACAACTCGAGTGGCACAAGGGGCAAGCAACATGTAAGGACTTGCTGCAATTGCGGCAATGTGAGTCATTTTGTTGCGGAATGCCCGTATGAGAAGAGGGAAGACAACGGTGGCAAACTCATCCGAAAGGACAAGGCCAAGTCGTTCCCCAACAAGAACAACTTCACCAAGAAGACTCCTCCCAAGGCCTTGGTTGTGCAAGAAGAGTACAATGAGGATGATGACGATGATGAAGATGATGAGTCGGTTGCCATGGCCTCCGTTGCCATTGCAACAACGTCACGAGTGTCTCTCTTTGACTCACCCAACGAGAGCATCACCGCCAAGTGCCTCATGGCTAAAGCCACCAACAAGGTAACCTCCAACATCAAAACTACCATCATTAATCATCCTTCCCCATCGGATAGCATTAATGAAGTTGAGGGAGCTAATGTGGAGGCTAACGAGTTTGAGGCCTTTATGGGCAAACTCAAGAGAAAATCCAAGAAGCACTTTGTTGCTCTCTTGGAACAACTTGGTGAGGCCAATGACATGATCGAGGCTCGCGAAGACACCATCTCGAAGATGGAAGGGCATAGTCGTGACTATGCCGATGAGATTTCGGATCTTTCCAATGCTCTTAAGGAAGAGCGTGGTCTTTGTTTGGCTCTTGAGGAGTCACACAACGTTGATCATGCTAAGTTAGAGAAAGATTATGATCATGCCCTCGTTGTTTCTCGTGTGCTAAATTCCGAGAAGGCCAAACTCGGGGTTGATCTTGCTAGACTCAAAGAGGAGTTTGATATACTTGACAAGGCCCACAAGGCCTTGAAGGGTATTCACACTAGTCTCAAGGAGTCTCATGATCAACTCCAAGTGAAGCTAACTAAGGAGAAAGCAACTTTTCCTCATATGGTTTTAATTGATAATGCAAATGCTACTAACCCGTGTTGTGAGCATATACATCTTGTTGAGGAAAATGCTAAGTTGAAGGCGCAACTTGAGAGAGGTCTTGCGACTTGCATACAAGGCAAGAAGAACCTCAACGATCTCTTGATCAACCAAAAGGGAGGTTTGGCGAAGGAAGGGGTTGGGTACGTCCCCGACTCCAAGAACAAGAAGAAGAATGACAAGACCAAACGACCTCCTCCCCTCATGCAAACCTTTGTGAGGACGGGAGAGAGTGTCCCCGAGGAGGAGAAGAAGAACAAAGTCAAGAAGGGCAATGTCACCTCTCCCAACAAAGCCGACGATTTTAATCCTTCTTATGTGTTGTGCCGTGCTAGTGATGGGCATGTTTATGCCAAATTTGTTGGTTCTCTTCATGAGTACATTGAATGGTCTATTTGGGTTCCTAAGACCCTTGTTACTAACATCAAAGGACCCATTACAAAATGGGTACCGAAAACCAAGCATTGATCTCTTTTAGGTGTTTGCTTCCAGTGGTGGATCATGGTTGCTCGATAGCGGAGCTACAAATCATATGACCAGAAGCAAGGACTTGGTGGTGGACGTGCACAAGGTTCCATCTAAGGTATTGGGACTTGGCAAGGTTGTCATCTCTCATGATCTCACGATCGAGAAGGTCATGCTTGTTGAGTCCCTTGCATACAATTTACTTTCCGTTCGTCAACTTGCAATCATGGGCTTTGCCACTTTCTTTGATATCGATACCGTGGCCCTCTTGTGGAGCAAGACTCTTAAAGTAGCCTTTGTTGGGCATGTCGAGAACGGTCTATATGTGATTAACTTTTCAGAGCGACCCACTAAGACCGCGACATGCCTAATGGCTAAAGTTGATGTGGGATGGCTTTGGCATCGCCGTTTAGCCCATGTCAATATGAGATCTTTGCAAAGTCTCCTAAAGGGGGACCATGTCCATGGACTAACGAATGTTAGTTTTGCTAAAGATCGTGCTTGCAGTGCCTGTATCGAAGGAAAGCTACATGAGAAGGCTCACCCTCCCACGAGTATTTATTCAAAGAGGCCTTTGGAGCTCCTTCACATGGATCTCTTTGGGCCTCCATCCTTTGATAGTCTTGGAGGTAGGAAGTATTGCTTGGTGATTGTGGATGACTACTCAAGGTACACGTGGGTGTATTTCTTCAAGAGGAAGAGCGAGACCCAACAAACCGTCATCGACTTTGCAAATGAAGCACAACGTCAACACAATGCAAAGATCTTGACAATAAGAAGTGACAACGGCACCGAGTTCAAGAACTACACCTTGGATGAATTTCTTAGTGATGAGGGAATCAAGCATCAATATTCCGCACCGTACACCCCTCAACAAAACGGTGTTGCGGAGAGGAAGAACCGGATGTTGATGGATGCGGCAAGGACCATGATGGCGGAGTTCAAGTCTCCGTACAACTTTTGGGCCGAAGCCATCAACACCGCGTGTCATGCATCCAATCGGCTCTACCTCCGCAAGGGCTTGAACAAGACTCCATATGAGATACTCACCGATAACAAGCCCAACCTCAAGTACTTCCGGGTATTCGGGTGTAAGTGTTTCATTCTCAAGAAAGGTGTTCGGTTGTCTAAATTTGAGGCTAGAGCTTCTGAGGGCATATTTGTTGGTTATGCTACAAACTCTCATGCTTACCGTGTCAATAAATCCACGGGACTTATTGAGGAGACGTGTAACGTGGAGTTTGATGAGAATAACGGCTCCCAAGTGGAGCAAAATGGCACTTGTGATGTAGGTGATGAAATTCCTCCTCAAGCCATAAGAAGAATGGGTGTTGATTTCATCCTACCCATTGAGGAACCCCTTGTGGCCGAAGGAGAAGGACAATGCTCCACTCAAGTGGAGCCATCACCAACCCAAGGCCCACACGCTTCTGAAGAACAAAGTGAAGGCCCTCAACCTCATGAACAAGACCAAGGGCTAGATCATACTCAAGATGGTGTGGACACACCAAGTGATGCCCAACGTCAAGCTCTCTCCCCCGAGCAAGTTCAAGATCAAGAACAAGTTCATGACGGCGCTCAAGATGATCAAGTAACCGCTCCTCAACTCACCACCGAGGAGGAATTAGAGCGTCGTGCCGCCAAGGTTGCTTCCAAGCTCTCCACCAAGGATCATCTCATGACGAATGTGCTTGGAAGCTTAAGAAAGGGGGTAAGCACTCGTAGACAATTAGCAAATTATTGTGAGCATCACGCGTTTGTCTCTTGTGTGGAACCCCTCAAGGTCTATGAGGCGCTAGAAGATCCGGATTGTCTCAATGCCATGCACGAAGAACTCAACAACTTCGAGCGCAACAAAGTGTGGAGATTGGTGCCAAGGCCAACAGGGAACCACAATGTCATTGGAACCAAGTGGATATTCAAGAACAAGCAAGATGCCCATGGGATTATCATTCGCAACAAGGCTCGTTTGGTAGCACAAGGCTACTCCCAAGTCGAGGGTATTGACTACGGTGAAACCTTTTCTCCCGTTGCTCGTCTTGAATCCATTCACATGTTGATTACATATGCTTCTCATCATAACTTTAAGTTACATCAAATGGATGTGAAGAGTGCTTTTCTTAATGGTCCCATTAATGAATTGGTGTACGTCAAGCAACCTCCCGGGTTCGAGGATCCCTACTTTCCCGATCATGTGTATCAACTCGATAAGGCACTCTATGGCCTTAAACAAGCCCCACGTGCGTGGTATGACCACCTTACCGAGTTGTTACAAGACCGTGGGTTTGAAGTTGGGATAATCGACCCCACTCTTTTTACTAAGAAGGTCAAAGGGGAGTTGTTTGTGTGCCAATTATATGTTGATGATATTATCTTTGGTTCTCCTAACAAAGCTTTCAATGAGGAATTTGTCGCTCTCATGACCTCAAAGTTCGAGATGTCCTCCATGGGGGAGTTGAAGTTCTTTCTAGGGTTCGAAGTGAAGCAAAGAAGAGAAGGAACCTTCATCAATCAATCCAAATACACTCAAGACATGCTCAAGAGATTCAAGCTAAGTGATGTCAAGCCGGCTTCCACTCCAATGCCCACCAAGTGCCAACTTGACTTAGATCCCAATGGTAAAGTGGTGGATCAAAAGGTATATCGTTCCATGATTGGATCCTTGCTTTACCTTTGTGCATCTTGATCGGACATCATGTTGAGTGTGGGAATTTGTGCACGGTTTGAAGCCGCACCTAAGGAAAGTCACTATGTGGCGGTCAAACGAATCTTTCGATATTTGGCTCATACCCCAAACTTTGGCTTATGGTACCCAAGAGGATCAAACTTCAAGCTTGTAGGGTACTCAGATTCCGATTGGGCGGGAGACAAAGTGGATAGGAAGTCCACTTACGGAGGGTGCCAATTCCTTGGTTGCTCTTTGGTAAGTTGGTCTTCCAAAAAGCAAAGTTGTGTGTCTCTCTCGTCCACCGAAGCGGAGTATGTTGCGGCCGGTAGTTGTTGTGCACAACTCTTATGGATGAGGCAAACTTTAAAGGATTATGGTGTCACTTGTGACAAAGTGCCTCTTTGGTGTGACAATGAAAGTGCCATCAAGATCTCTCTCAACCCGGTGCAACACTTCAAGACGAAGCATATTGAGATCCGGTATCACTTCATCTGGGATCACATTAGGCGAGGAGAGATCGAGCTCAACTACGTCAACACTCATGATAACCTTGCAGATATCTTCACGAAGCCCTTGGATGAAGCAAGATTTCGCGAGTTAAGGCATGAGCTAAATATCATCGATTCGAGCAATGTTGCTTGAACCCTTGCACACCCCACCATACTCAACGTGTTGTCCTATTTAGATGTAGGCATGGACATAGGGGGAGTGATGTTCTATCAATGAACTCTCCCTCCCCCCATTATGCATAAATCAATCAAGTCTTTCACATTAGCCATTTTTGATGGTACTTGTGCTTCAAAGACGAGTTTTGGTCATGGACCCAAGGATAATTCTTCGTGGTGCCATACCAATTGACTCAAACATAGGTGGCTACGGCCACCGCCCTCTCTTTTGGAGAGGTGGTGTCTCGTGGTTGGTTCGTTTGTCGTGTGCCTTTCTGGTTTTGTGTGTTGCGTGGTCTTGTGGTGTTGTGTTGGCTCGGAGTAGTTTGTGCAAAGATCAAGTTTTTTTTCAAGCTCGAAACGTGCATCTTCTTGAGCCCATGGTACTACCGCGTCTGGGCGCGGTACTACCGCTTGGGAGGCACAGTACTACCGCGCCACAGCACGGTACTATCGCGCCACAGCACGGTACTACCGCACCATGCGGTACTACCGTGTCTGGGCACGGTACTACCGCGCCGTCAAGGGCGCGTGGGGGTTATGACTCGGGCAGGGGAGTTACCACTCCCCATACCCATTCACTGTTTCTCTCTCCACGTCTCTCCCTCTCAAGAACGGCGCCGGAGGCCCTCGCCGGATCTCCATCTCCGACCACTCTCCTCGGATTCCGACCGGTGGGATCGTTCCCCACCACTTCCTCTTGCCATGGACCAAGGTTTTTCCCCAAATCCCTCTTTTTCTTGGCTGTTCTCTTGCTTCTAGGTTTTTGGGGAGAAACTTGTTGTTCTTGAGATTTTAGGCCAAATCTATGCAAGAGTAGGAAGTAGGAGAGTCGTGATGCGTAGGAAACATACTTGATATGCTGTCTTGTGGTAGCTTTGTCCTACCGTAGTACCGCCGTGGTTTCGCGGGCTTTCTCAGATTTGAACAAGTTCAGATCTGATGCGGTGCGGTACTACCGTGCCCGATGTGCGGTACTACCGCTCTCGCGATACTACCGCCCGTGGTCAGGCGCGGTACTACCGCACCGAGCGGTACTACCGCTTCGCGGACGCGGTACTACCGCGCCGGCCGCGGTGCTAAGGGCGTACTACCGCTCCTACACCCGGTACTACCGTGCTCCTGCACGGTACTACCGCGTCTATGAGCCGTACTACTCTCTTAGCTCCGCAGCTCTTGGCAATACTACCGCAGGGATCAAATCTCTCTCTAGGCATGTATCATGTGTGCTTTCTACTTGTTTCACTTGACTTTGTTGTGATCTTTGCATTAATCTCTCTTGGCTGTTGTGGGTGTTTTTGCGTTCTGTGTCTCAGGTGGTGACTCTCGCCGTTCCAATCCCAGTCGAGACACTGGCTCCAAGCGTCTGCGCAACCCCCAAGATGAAGCCCCAGAGGGCTCCAATGCCCCCAAGCGCAATGTCAAGTCTGTTGCAAGCAAGCAAAATGAACCGGCTAAGGCCATGGATGAGATCTCCGCCACTGATTATATCGAGCGCCGGAGGATCAATCCCTATGTGAATCCTCGGGCTACCCTCAAAGGCACCGAGATGTTCTGGACCAAGCAACAGGTTCTCATCTATCTGGATGTGATCAAGAACAAGCAGAACACCTACGTGGATGTCAAGTGGATAGATATGCAGCACATGCGGAAAGAAAAGTTTCGTGACTATTTTGGAGAGGCTCTGGACTTGGTGGAGCAGTTTGCTATTGAGCCGGTGATCTCCTTTCACCTTGACTATGACCCTGTGCTTATCTGTCAGTTCTTTGCCTCAGTGTACTTTCATCCCGGGGAGGACCGGAGGATGACTTGGATGACCAATGGCCGTCAGCTGTTTGCTACTTGGAAGGAGTTCATGGATCTGCTGCACATTCCCGATGATGGGCTTCACACCCCCGTTGGCGTCCGCCCCCATGCCAACTCTGAGTCTGCCAACAAGAACCTGCTTCAGCCCTTCCTTGTTGAGAAGGTACTCCCCAATGGAAAGTCTACTTGGGTGTTGAACTCTTTTCTGGATATCATGCATCGCATCTTCCGCAACACTCTGTTCCCACGCATTGGCGACAAGGACAAGGTTCATGCATATCTAGTGGACATGTTGCTCTTGTGTGCAGAGGCACGTACTTCTCAGACTCAGCCACTTGATGTCTCTCACATCATGTGGTGTGAGCTTCGGTTTGCGGTGTTCACTCGCAAGGTTCCTATCTATGGACCGTACCTGTTTCTGCTGCTCTCTACCACTTGGGAGAAGACGTTTCCAGGTGATGAGTTCCTTGCTCCAGACTGGATCCGCCATGAGTCCATCTGCCTCCGCGTCAAGCCCAACTGGGCGAACACCACTACTCGTGCTGAGGCATCTTCTGCTAGGAGGGCTTCTGGTCAGGGGGAGGCTGCTGAGGACCGTGCTGAGGACCGTGCTGCTGAGGACCATGCTACCAGGTCCACCACTTCTTCCTCTGAGCCATCATGGGCCAAGAAGCTGAAGGACAAGATGAAGACTCTCTTCTGCATGCAAGCGAAGGGACAGTACAGGGCTCACGTGGCTGACAAGGAGAGTCACCGCCGTGACAAGAAGGTGATGAGGCTCTTTGGAGAGGATGTGTCTGGCAGGTCTGAGGACGTCATCACTCCTGAGGATGCCTGGATGTCTAAGTAGGGCTACAAGTGGACCAGTTCAGAGGATGACATGGAGGAGACTATCCCTGCCGCTGAGTCTGACGAGGAGCATGAGGAGCAGTGGGACGACTTCTCTGCTTGAGCCACCACGTGTGTTGTAGGTGTCCTCTATGCCTTTTTGGCGTCTCGATGCCAAAGGGGGAGAGAGTGTAGGGATTTGCGTTGCGTTTGGTGTGCTTGTTTGCTTTGTTTGCTTTGTCGTTTGGACCTCGTTTACTTTAGTTCGGTTTGTGCTTCCGAGACCTTTCCTCCATATGGTGTAAGACATATGCACTCTAGCTATCTTAGTTAAGCACTCTATTTATATTAGTTATCTTATGTTTGTACTATCTTGTCTAGTGATAAATTTGTCTTGTCTCTATAATATAGGGGGAGCTCGATTCCTAGCATTCGTGCTCATCTAGGTGGCACACTTTTAGAGGGAGCCCGTCTATATTATAGAGAGGAGGGGTTTGCTTTTACTCAATAGTATTTTTCCTTGTGCAAATCCCGTTTTGTCATCAATCCACCAAAAAGGGGGAGATTGTAAGGTCATATTTATCCCTAAGTGTTTTGGTGATTGATGACAACACATTTGCGGACTAATCGTGTGCCATGGGCTTTCCAGACTCTTCCCTGCTAGGCACAAGACGATTGGGTGCCCCTCGAAGACTGACGAAGACGGCGTCTTTTCTACGTTTCCTTTTGGTGGATTCGAGTCGTAGGAAAGCCGTACTATTAAGAGAGGGTCCGCGTTGGAAAGGTTTGGGTGGAATCATCACGTACACGTCTCCTTTTATCCCCTCCTTTCTTCCTTGGAGCTTCCTCCGTTTTTCTGCCACAGTTGACTGGCTGCTTGTGTGGTTGCGGTAGTACCGCTCCAGGATCAACGGTAGTACCGTGGGCATCCCCGGTAGTACCGCGCAGGCGCGCGGTAGTACCGCTGGTGTTCACGGTAGTACCGCTCCCATGGAGCCGTACGACCGCTGCCCACCAGGCTAGTGCCGCCCGTTTGCGGTAGTAGGAGCGGATGTAATTTTTTACATCCGCACCTACCGCGGTAGTACCGCTTTCGCCGTGCGGTAGTACCGCGCTAGGCGGTCAGGCAGTAGTACCGCCCCTCGGCAGTACTATTGTGTCGAGTTTTTGCTACTTCCGTTCTTTTGTGGAAGTATGCACGGAAGTTCCCCTTTCCCCCTATCGGGATTTTTGCCTTACGGTAGTACCGCACTGAGGGCGCGGTAGTACCGCGCGTGCGGAAGTACCACCCCAGCTTGCGTCTGTTTCCCTGGCTGGGGGTCGCGGCAGTACCGTAGGGTGGTACGGTAGTACCGCACTGCCATGCGGTAGTACCGCTTGGTTGCAAGCAGTACTACCGCGCGGCCTTGCGGTAGTACCGCTGGCCATGCGCGGTAGTACCGCTGGCCGTGGGCTGGTAGGTGGATAACGGTTGGATCTTTTCCTCACACTATATAAAGAGTCTCCTTCTTCCCCGTTGACTCACCTCTTCCACCATTAAAGCTCCATTATTGCTTCAAGCTCCATTTTCGCCCGATCTCACTCCCTGGCCAACCGAACTTGTTGATTTGCTCGTGAGTGGTTGAGAAGGCCCCGATCTACACTTCCACCGAGAGATATTTGATTCCCCCTACTAATCCCTTGCGGATCTTGTTACTCTTGGGTGTTTGAGCATCCTAGACGGTTGAGGTCACCGTGAAGCCATAGTCCATTGTGGTGAAGCTTCATGGTGTCGTTGGGAGCCTCCAATTGAGTTGTGGAGATTGCCCCAACCTCGTTTGTAAAGGTTCGATCACCGCCTCCAAGGGCACCAATAGTGGAATCACGGCATCTCACATTGTGTGAGGGCGTGAGGAGATTACGGTGGCCCTAGTGGCTTCTTGGGGAGCATTGTGCCTCCACACCGCTCCAACGGAGACGTACTTCCTCTCAAAGGGAAGGAACTTTGGCAACACATCCTCGTCTCCACCGTCTCCACTTTTGGTTATCTCGTGCCTTTACTTGTGTAGCTTAGTTGTTTCATATATCTTGCTTGCTTGTGTTCCTATTCGTGTTGCATCATATAGGTTGCTCATCTAGTTGCATATCTAGACAACCTATTTTGATGCAAAGTTTAAATTGCTAAAGAAAAGCTAAAAATTGTTAGTTGCCTATTCACCCCCCTCCCTCTAGTCAACCATATCGATCCTTTCAATGCTGGATAGCGGTCGATGAGTGGAGTAATAGTAGTAGATGCAGAATCGTTTCGGTCTACTTGTCACGGACGTGATGCCTATATACATGATCATGCCTAGATATTCTCATAACTATGCTCAATTCTGTCAATTGCTCAACAGTAATTTGTTCACCCACCGTAGAATACTTATGCTCTTGAGAGAAGCCACTAGTGAAACATATGGCCCCCGGGTCTATTCTCATCATATCAATCTACATCACTTTAATCTTTTTTTGCTTTTTTACTTTGCCTTTACTTTTCACTTTGCATCTTTATACCAAAAATATCAAAAATATTATATCTATCAGATCTCACTCTCGTAAGTGACCGTGAAGGGATTGACAACCCCTAATCGCGTTGGTTGCGAGTAGCTATCGTTTTGTGTAGGTACGAGGGACTTGAGTGTGGCCTCCTACTGGATTGATACCTTGTTCTCAAAAACTGAGGGAAATACTTACGCTACTCTGCTGCATCATCCCTTCCTCTTCGGGGAAATCCAACGCAAGCTCAAGAGGTAGCAAGAAGGATTTCTAGCGCCGTTGCCGGGGAGTCTACGCAAAAAGTCGACATACCAAGTACCCTTCACAATCCCTATCTCTCGCATTACATTATTTGCCATTTGCCTCTCGTTTTCCTCTCCCCCACTTCACCCTTGCCATTTTATTCGCCCTCTCTCTCTCTATCCTCCCTCTCTATTTGCCTCTTTTTGCCCGCTTGCCTTTTGTTTGCTCGTGTGTTGGATTGCTTGTTTGTCGCGATGGCTCAAGATACTACCAAATTGTGTGACTTCACCAATACCAATAATAATGATTTCCTTAGCACTCTGATTGCTCCTCTTGCTAATACTGAATCTTGTGAAATCAATACTGCTTTGTTGAATCTTGTTATTAAAGATCAATTCGCCGGCCTTTCTAGTGAAGATGCCGCTACTCATCTGAATAGCTTTGTTGATTTATGTGATATGCAAAAGAAAAAAGATGTCGATAATGATGTCGTTAAATTGAAGCTATTTCCTTTTTCGCTTAGAGATCGTGCTAAAGCTTGGTTTTCGTCTTTGCCTAAAAATAGTATTGATTCTTGGAACAAGTGCAAAGATGCTTTTATCTCTAAGTATTTCCCTCCCGCTAAGATCATCTCTCTTAGAAACGATATTATGAACTTTAAGCAACTTGATCATGAACATGTTGCACAAGCTTGGGAGAGAATGACATTAATGATATGTAATTGCCCTACTCATGGTTTGAATTTGTGGATGATTATACAAAAATTTTATGCCGGATTGAATTTCGCTTCTAGAAATCTTTTAGATTCGGCCGCGGGAGGCACTTTTATAGAAATCACTTTAGGAGATGCTACTAAACTCCTAGATAATATTATGGTTAATTATTCTAAATGGCATACTGAAAGATCTTCTAATAAAAAAGTGCATGCGATAGAAGAAATCAATGTTTTGAGTGGGAAGATGGATGAACTTATGAAATTATTTGCCACTAAGAGTGTTTCTTCTGATCCTAATGATATGCCTTTGTCTACTTTGATTGAGAATAACAATGAATCTATGGATGTGAATTTTGTTGGTAGGAATAATTTTGGTAACAACGCTTATAGAGGGAACTTTAATCCTAGGCCATATCCTAGTAATCCTTCTAATAATTATGGGAATTCCTACAACAACTCTTATGGAAATTATAATAAGATGCCCTCTGAATTTGAGAATAGTGTTAAAGAGTTTATGAATTCACAAAAGAATTTTAATGCTTTTCTTGAAGAGAAATTGCTTAAAGTTGATGATTTGGCTAGGAACGTTGATAGAATTTCTCTTGAGATTGATTCTTTAAATCTTAGATCTATTCCTCCTAAGCATGATATCAATGAGTCTCTCAAAGCCATGAGAATTTCCATTGATGAGTGCAAGGAAAGAACCGCTAGGATGCGTGCTTCCAAAGATGCCTTTATTAAAGCGTGTTCTTCCAATTCCTATGAAAATCAAGATGAAGATCTAAAAGTTATTAATGTGTCTCCTATTAAATATTTGTTTTGCAATATGAATCTTGATGAAACTTAATATGATCTTCCTTTACCTAGAAGGCGTTCTAAAAATCCGGAGTATTTAGATCTTTATGATGAAATTGATGAAAGTGGGATTGAAAGAAATAAAAATCTAGATGTTGCTAAACCCACTATATTGGATTTCAAGGAATTTAATTATGAAAGTTTCTCTTTAATTGATTGTATTTCCTTGTTGCAATCCGTGCTAAATTCTCCACATGCTTATAGTCAAAAGAAAGCCTTTACCGAACATATTGTTGATGCCTTGATGCAATCTTATGAAGAAAAACTTGAGTTGAAAGTTTCTATCCCTAGAAAACTCTATGATGAGTGGGAAACAACTATTAAAATTAAAATTAAAGATCATGAGTTTTATGCTTTGTGTGATTTGGGTGCTAGTGTCTCCACTATTCCCAAGACTTTATGTGATTTGCTAGATTTCCGTAATTTTGATGATTGCTCTCTAAACTTGCATCTTGCGGATTCTACAATTAAGAAACCTGTGGGAAAGATTAATGATGTTCTTATTGTTGCAAATAGGAATTATGTGCCCGTAGATTTCATTGTTCTTGATATAGATTGCAATCCTTCTTGCCCTATTATTCTTGGTAGACCTTTTCTTAGAACGGTTGGTGCGATTATTGATATGAAGTAAGGGAATATTAGATTTCAATTTCCATTAAAAAAGGGCATGGAACACTTTCCTAGAAAGAAAATAAAATTTCCATATGAAACTATCATGAGAGTCACTTATGGATTGCCTATCAATGATGGCAATACCTAGATCTATCCTTGCTTTTATGCCTAGCTAGGGGCGTTAAACGATAGCGCTTGTTGGGAGGCAACCCAATTTTTCTTTTATTTCTTGCTTTTTGCTCCTGTTTAGTAATAAATAATTTATTTATCCTATGTTTTGGTTGTGTTTTTTGTGTTTAATTAGTGTTTGTGCCAAGTAGAACCGTTGGGAAGACTTGGGGAAAGTCTTGTTGAACTTGCTGTAAAAAACAGAAACTTTAGCGCTCACGAGAACTTCTGTCGTTTTTATTTGGAGTGTGCTATTTAGTTAATTATTTTTTAAAATAATTAATAGATAAATTACTCACGTCCAGAAATTTATTTTAGACTTTTGGGGGTTCCATATATTGCGCTAGCTACAGATTACTACAGACTGTTCTGTTTTTGACAGATTCTGTTTTTCGTGTGTTGTTTGCTTATTTTGATGAATCTATGGCTAGTAAAATAGTTTATAATCCATAGAGAAGTTGGAATAAAGTAGTTTTAACACCAATATAAATAAATAATGAGTTCATTACAGTACCTTTAAGTGGTCTTTTTTTTCTTTCGCTAACGGAGCTCACGAGTTTTCTACTTTAAGTTTTGTGTTGTGAAGTTTTCAAGTTTGGGTGAATTCTTTTGATGGATTATGGAACAAGGAGTGGCAAGAGCCTAAGCTTGGGGATGCCCATGGAACCCCCAAGATAATCCAAGGACACCAAAAAGTCAAAGCTTGGGGATGCCCCGGAAGGCATCCCCTCTTTCGTCCACTTCCATCGGTAATTTACTTGGAGCTATATTTTTATTCACCAACATGATATGTGTTTTGCTTGGAGCGTCTTGTATTATTTTTGTCTTTGTGTTTTAATATTCCACAATCAGCCTTGCTGTACACACCTTTTGAGAGAGCCATACATGAATTAAAATTTTATAGAATACTCTATGTGCTTCACTTATATCTTTTGAGCTATGTAGTTTTGCTCTATGTGCTTCACTTATATCTTCTTGAGCTAAGTAATTTTGCTCTATGTTCTTCACTTAGATTTTTTTTGAGCACGGTGGTGGATTTGTTTTAAAGAAACTATTGATCTCTCATGCTTCACTTAAATTATTTTGAGAGTCTTAATAACATGGTAATTTGCTTAATAATAACATGCTTGGTATTCAAGATTTGTGAAACTTTCTTTTGAGTGTGTTGAATACTAAGAAAAGTTGGATGCTCGATAATTGTTTTGAGATATGGAGGTAGTAATATCAAAGTCATGCTAGTAGAGTAATTGTGAATTTGAGAAGTGCTTGAGTTAAAGTTTGCAAGTCCCGTAGCATGCACGTATGGTAAACGTTATGCAACAAATTTGAAACATGAGGTGTTATTTGATTGTCCTCCTTATGAGTGGCGGTCGGGGACGACCGATGGTCTTTTCCTACCAATCTATCCCCCTAGGAGCATGCGTGTAATACTTTGGTTTTTGATGGCTTGTAGATTTTTGCAATAAGTATATGAGTTCTTTATGACTAATGTTGAGTCCATGGATTATACGCACTCTCACCCTTCCATCATTGCTAGCCTCTACGGTACCGTGCATTGCCCTTTCTCACATCGAGAGTTGGTGCAAACTTCGCCGGTGCATCCAAACCCCGTGATATGATACGCTCTTTCACACATAAACCTCCTTATATCTTCCTCAAAACAGCCACCATACCTACCTATTATGGCATTTCCATAGCCATTCCGAGATATATTGCCATGCAACTTTCCACCATCTAGTTTATCATGACACATCCATCATTGTCATATTGCTTAGCATGATCATGTGGTTGACATAGTATTTGTGGCAAAGCCACCGTTCATAATTTTTTCATACTTGTCACTCTTGATTCATTGCATATCCCGGTACACCGCCGGAGGCATCCATATAGAGTCATACTTTGTTCCAGTATCGAGTTGTAATCATTGAGTTGTAAATAAATAAAAGTGTGATGATCATCATTTAATAGAGCATTGTCCCAAAAAAGGGCCAAAGAAAAAAAGAAGGCCCCCAAAAAATATAAATAAAAAGGGGCAATGCTACTATTCCTTTTTCCACACTTGTGCTTCAAAGTAGCACCATGTTCTTCATATAGAGAGTCTCTTGAGTTATCACTTTCATATACTAGTGGGAATTTTCATTATAGAACTTGGCTTGTATATTCCAACAATGGGCCTCCTCAAGTGCCCTAGGTCTTCGTGAGCAAGCAAGTTGGATGCACACCCACTTAGTTTCTTTTGTTGAGCTTTCATACATTTATAGCTCTAGTGCATCCATTGCATGGCAATCCCTACTCCTTGCATTAACATCAATTGATGGGCATCTCCATAGCCCATTGATTAGCCTCGTTGATGTGAGACTTTCTCCTTTTTTGTCTTCTCCACATAACCCCCACCATTATATTATATTCCACCCATAGTGCTATATCCATGGCTCACGCTCATGTATTGCATGAAAGTTTATGAGTTTGAAATTATTAAGGTATGAAACAATTTCTTGGCTTGTCATCGGGGTTGTGCATGATGAGAGCATTCTTGTGTGACGAAAATGAAGTATGACTAAATTATATGATTTTGTAGGGATGAACTTTCTTTGGCCATGTTACTTTAAGAAAACATAATTGCTTTGTTGGTTTGCTTGAAGTATTATTATTCTTTATGTCAATATGAACTTTTGTCTTGAATCTTCCTAATCTGAATATTCATACCACAATTAAGAAGATTTGCATTGAAATTATGCCAAGTAGCACTCCGCATCAAAAATTCTCTTTTTATCATTTACCTACTCGAGTACGAGCAGGAATTAAGCTTGGGGATGCCTGATACGTCTCCAACATATCTATTATTTTTGATTGCTCCATGCTATATTATCTACTGTTTTGGACTATATTGGGCTTTATTTTCCACTTTTATATTATTTTTGGGACTAACCTATTAACCGGAGGCCCAACCCAGAATTGTTGTTTTTTGCCTATTTCAGTATTTCGGAGAAACAGAATATCAAACGGAGTCCAAACGGAATGAAACCTTCGGGAACGTGATTTTCTCACCGAACGTGATCCAGGAGACTTGGACCCTATGCCAAGGCATCAGAGAGGCAGTCACGAGGGTGGGGGGCGCCCCCCTACCTCGTGGGCCCCTCAGTGCTCCACCGACGTACTCCTTCCTCCTATGTATACCTACGTACCCCCAAACGATCAGAACAGGAGCCAAAAACCTAATTCCACCGCTGCAACTTTCTGTATCCACGAGTTCCCATCTTGGGGCCTGTTCTGGAGCTCCGCCGGAGAGGGCCGTCATCACGGAGGGCTTCTACATCATCATAGCCTCTCCGATGAAGTGTGAGTAGTTTACCTCAGACCTTCGGGTCCATAGTTAGTAGCTAGATGGCTTCTTCTCTCTTTTTGGATCTCAATACAAAGTTATCCCCCTCTCTTGTGGAGATCTATTCGATGTAATCTTCTTCTTTTTGCGGTGTGTTTGTTGAGACCGATGAATTGTGGGTTTATGATCAAGTCTATGTATGAATAATATTTGAACCTTCTCTGAATTCTTTTATGTATGATTGGTTATCTTTGCAAGTCTCTTCGAATTATCCATTTGGTTTGGCCAACTAGATTGGTAGTTCTTGCCATGGGAGAAGTGCTTAGCTTTGGGTTCGATCTTGCGGTGTCCTTTCCCAGTGACAGAAGGGGCAGCAAGGCACGTATTGTATCGTTGCCATCGAGGAAAACAAGATGGGGTTTATTTCATATTGCATGAATTTATCTCTCTACATCATGTCATCTTGCTTAAAGTGTTACTCTGTTTTTAACTTAATACTCTAGATGCATGCTGGATAGCAGTCGATGAGTGGAGTAATAGTAGTAGATGCAAAATCATTTCGGTGTACTTGTCACGGACATGATGCCTATATACATGATCATGCCTAGATATTCTCATAACTATGCTCAATTCTGTCAATTGCTCAACAGTAATTTGTTCACCCACCGTAGAATACTTATGCTCTTGAGAGAAGCCACTAGTGAAACCTATGGCCCCGGGGTCTATTCTCATCATATCAATCTCCATCACTTTAATCTTGTTTTGCTTTTTACTTTGCCTTTACTTTTCACTTTGCATCTTTATACCAAAAATATTATATCTATCAGATCTCACTCTCGTAAGTGATCGTGAAGGGATTCACAACCCCTAATCGCGTTGGTTGCGAGTAGCTATCGTTTTGTGCAGGTACGAGGGACTTGAGCGTGGCCTCCTACTGGATTGATACCTTGGTTCTCAAAAACTGAGGGAAATACTTACGCTACTCTGCTGCATCATCCCTTCCTCTTCGGGGAAATCCAACGCAAGCTCAAGAGGTAGCAGGCGTGCCCCCTACCTCGTGCCTTCCTGGTTGATTGCTTGACATAGGGTCCAAGTCCTCTGGATCATGTTCGTTTCGAAAATCACGTTCCCGAAGGTTTCATTCCGTTTGGACTCCATTTGATATTCTTTTTCTATGAAACTCTGAAATAGGCAAAAAAACGGCAATTCTGGGCTGGGCCTCCGCTTAATAGGTTAGTCCCAAAAATAACATAAAAGTGTATAATAAATCCCAATAATATCCAAAACAGAATATAATATAGCATGGAACAATAAAAAATTATAGATATGTTGGAGACGTATCACTCCTCGACACGAGTCTAAGGAAAACTGGAGAAGGTTGCTGCTCCCATAGGGGAGCATGACATGGAGCTTGGCGAGAGCGAGCTTGCGGGGGTGTAGGACTACACAGAGTACATTGCGATTATGGAGAGGAAGGAGCATCAACTTCATAAAGCCTACGACATCAAGGACAAGAGAAAGACAACTTCGGACGAGCGGGAGATTGAGATCTAGTGCAAATTCTGGGAGAGGTGCTTCGGCATCAGATTCAGTTCCTTCGACGCGGAAAGTAAGAAACTCTACACTTGATTTTATCTACACCCTTTATCTACCAATGTATGAATCCAAGAACAAAGCTTAGCTCCGATAGACAACCCCCTTGCTCGGCTTGGCTTCATGATTTCGTGAGATCGATATGAGAACATAAGAAAAGACCAAGATAGTATTGTGTGTTTTACTTGCAGTAGTAGATTTATCTGACAAGTGTTAGAATTTTTTAGAACCAACCATTTGAGTAGATACCTCGCCGGAAAAGTATCACTTAATTTAATTGATTTTTTAGAACCAATCATTAGAGTTGAGACCCCTACACTAATTTTTTGAAGTCAACTAAATTAAGTGATTTTAGTTGACTTTATAAAGGCACTCTCTGGAAGAGTATCACTTAATTTAATTGACTTTTAAAAAATAATGTTCTTAATTGTGCTTCTTCCATGCAACTTCTCTTGGTCCCATGTACTCTTCAACCGGAACCATCCTAGAAGATGCTATTTCGGAGAGTTCCATCCAGATCTTCTCCATCAAAGTTACTAGTCTAATGTGTGGTCACAGCTGGCCACTGCAGGTTTATGGCTTTGTTGCTGCTAGGAACTTGGTTGATCTAAACACAACTATATCTTCAGGTGCGCTAGGGATAGATCCCAAACCCTCACTCAAAAGGTGATGAGTGCAACATCTGTTGGAAATATGCCCTAGAGGCAATAATAAAATGGTTATTATTATATTTCTTTGTTCATGATAATTGTCTATTATTCATGCTATAATTGTGTTATCCGGAAATCGTAATACATGTGTGAATACATAGACCACAACACGTCCCTAGTGAGCCTCTAGTTAACTAGCTCGTTGATCAAAAGATAGTCATGGTTTCCTGACTATGGACATTGGATGCCATTGATAACGGGATCACATCATTAGGAGAATGATGTGATGGACAAGACCCAATCCTAAGCATAGCTCAAAGATCGTGTAGTTCGTTTGCTGTAGCTTTTCTGAATGTCAAGTATCATTTCCTTAGACCATGAGATTGTGAAACTCCCGGATACCGTAGGAGTGCTTTGGGTGTGCCAAACGTCACAACATAACTGGGTGACTATAAAGGTACACTACAGGTATCTCCGAAAGTGTCTGTTGGGTTGGCACGAATCGAGACTGGGATTTGTCACTCTGTATGATGGAGAGGTATCTCTGGGCCCACTCAGTAATGCATCATCATAATGAGCTCAATGTGACCAAGTGGTTGATCACGGGATCATGCATTACGGCACGAGTAAAGTGACTTGCCGGTAACGAGATTGAACGAGGTATTGGGATACCGACGATCGAGTCTCGGGCAAGTAATGTACGATTGACAAAGGG
This sequence comes from Triticum aestivum, assembly GCF_018294505.1. NCBI lineage: Eukaryota > Viridiplantae > Streptophyta > Magnoliopsida > Poales > Poaceae > Triticum > Triticum aestivum. The sequence goes on along the minus strand of NC_057797.1, from coordinate 665,328,845 downwards.
AATTGTATACAGATTGATTGAATCCTCGACATCGTGGTTCATCTGATGAGATCATCGAGGAGCATGTGGGAGCCAACATGGGTATCCAGATCCCGCTGTTGGTTATTGACCGGAGAGTCGTTTCGGTCATGTCTGCGTGTCTCCCGAACCCGTAGGGTCTACACACTTAAGGTTCGGTGACGCTAGGGTTGTTGAGATATTAGTATACGGTAACCTGAAAGTTGTTCGGAGTCCCGTATGAGATCCCGGACGTCACGAGGAGTTCCGGAATGGTCCGGAGGTGAAGATTTATATATAGGAAGTCAAGTTTCGGCCATCGGGAAAGTTTCGGGGGTAATCGGTATTGTACCGGGACCACCGGAAGGGTCCCGGGGGTCCACCGGGTGGGGCCACCTATCCCGGAGGGCCCCATGGGCTGAAGTGGGAGGGGAACCAGCCCCTAGTGGGCTGGTGCGCCCCCCTTGGGCCTCCCCCTGCGCCTACGGTTGGAAACCCTAGGGGTGGGGGGCGCCACACTTGCCTTGAGGGGCAAGCCACCCCCATGGCCGCCGCCCCCCTAGGATATTGGATCTCCTAGGGCCGGCGCCCCCCCTAGGGACCCTATATATAGTGGGGGGGAGGGAGGGCAGCCGCACCCAAGCCCCTGGCCTCTCCCTCTCCCTCCCGTGACACTACTCCGTCTCCCTGCGCTTGGCGAAGCCCTGCCGAGATCACCGTTGCTTCCACCACCACGCCGTCGTGCTACTGGATCTTCATCAACCTCTCCTTCCCCCTTGCTGGATCAAGTTGGAGGAGACGTCTTCCCAACCGTACGTGTGTTGAACGCGGAGGTGCCGTCCTTTCGGCGCTAGGTCATCGGTGATTTGGATCACGACGAGTACGACTCCATCAACCCCGTTCTCTTGAACGCTTCCGTGTGCGATCTACAAGGGTATGTAGATGCACTCCTTCATCCCTCGTTGCTAGATGACTCCATAGATTGATCTTGGTGATGCGTAGAAAATTTTAAAATTCTACTACGTTCCCCAACAGTGGCATCATGAGCTAGGTCTATGCGTAGTTTCTATGCACGAGTAGAACACAAAGCAGTTGTGGGCGTGGATATTGTCAATTTGCTTGCCGTTACTAGTCTTATCTTGATTCGGCGGCATCGTGGGATGAAGCGGCCCGGACCGACCTTACACGTACGCTTACGTGAGACTGGTTCCACCGATTGACATGCACTAGTTGCATAAGGTGGCTGGCGGGTGTCTGTCTCTCCCACTTTAGTCGGATCGGATTCGATGAAAAGGGTCCTTATGAAGGGTAAATAGAAATTGGCATATCACGTTGTGGTTTTGGCGTAGGTAAGAAACGTTCTTGCTAGAAACCTATAGCAGCCACGTAAAAACTTGCAACAACAATTAGAGGACGTCTAACTTGTTTTTGCAGCATGTGCCGTGTGATGTGATATGGCTAAAATGATGTGATTAATGATATATGTGATGTATGAGATTGATCATGTTCTTGTAATAGGAATCACGACTTGCATGTCGATGAGTATGACAACCGGCAGGAGCCATAGGAGTTGTCTTTATTTATTTATGACCTGCGTGTCAACATAAACGTCATGTAATTACTTTACTTTATTGCTAAAGCATTAGCCATAGTAGTAGAAGTAATAGATGACGAGACAACTTCAAGAAGACACGATGATGGAGATCATGATGATGGAGATCATGGTGTCATGCCGGTGAAAACGATGATCATGAAGCCCCGAAGATGGAGATCAAAAGGAGCAAATGATATTGGCCATATCATGTCACTATTTGATTGCATGTGATGTTTATCATGTTTTACATCTTATTTGCTTAGAACGACGGTAGCTTAAATAAGATGATCCCTCGTAATAATTTCAAGAAAGTGTTCCCCCTAACCGTGCACCGTTGCGAAGGTTCGTTGTTTCGAAGCACCACGTGATGATCGGCTGTGATAGATTCTAACGTTCGAATACAACGGGTGTAAGCCAGATTTACACACGCAATACACTTAGGTTGACTTGACGAGCCTAGCATGTACAGACATGGCCTCGGAACGCGGAAGACCGAAAGGTCAAGCATGAGTCGTATAGAAGATACGATCAACATGAAGATGTTTACCGATGTTGACTAGTCCGTCTCACGTGATGATCGGACACGGCCTAGTTGACTCGGATCATGTTTCACTTAGATGACTAGAGGGATGTCTATCTGAGTGGGAGTTCATTGAATAATTTGATTAGATGAACTTAATTATCATGAACTTAGTCTAAAATCTTTACACTATGTCTTGTAGATCAAATGGTCCACGTTGTCCTCAACTTCAACGCGTTCCTAGAGAAAACCAAGCTGAAAGATGATGGCAGCAACTATACGGACTGGGTCCGGAACCTGAGGATCATCCTCATAGCTGCCAAGAAAGATTATGTCCTAGAAGCACCGCTAGGTGACGCACCTATCCCAGAGAACCAAGACGTTATGAACGCTTGGCAGTCACGTGCTGATGATTACTCCCTCGTTCAGTGCGGCATGCTTTACAGCTTAGAATCGGGGCTCCAAAAGCGTTTTGAGAGACACGGAGCATATGAGATGTTCGAAGAGCTGAAAATGGTTTTTCAAGCTCATGCCCGGGTCGAGAGATATGAAGTCTCCGACAAGTTCTTCAGTTGTAAGATGGAGGAAAATAGTCCTGTCAGTGAGCACATACTCAAAATGTCTGGGTTGCATAACCGCTTGACTCAGTTGGGAGTTAATCTCCCGGATGACGCGGTCATTGACAGAATCCTTCAGTCGCTTCCACCGAGCTACAAGAGCTTTGTGATGAACTTCAATATGCAGGGGATGGAAAAGACCATTCCTGAGGTATATTCAATGCTGAAATCAGCAGAGGTGGAAATCAAAAAGGAACATCAAGTGTTGATGGTGAATAAAACCACTAAGTTCAAGAAAGGCAAGGGTAAAAAGAACTTCAAGAAGGACGGCAAGGGAGTTGCCGCGCCCGGTAAGCAAGCTGCCGGGAAGAAGCCAAAGAATGGACCCAAGCCCGAGACTGAGTGTTTTTATTGCAAGGGAAGTGGTCACTGGAAGCGGAACTGCCCCAAATACTTAGCGGACAAGAAGGCTGGCAACACTAAAGGTATATGTGATATACATGTAATTGATGTGTACCTTACCAGTACTCGTAGTAGCTCCTGGGTATTTGATACCGGTGTGGTTGCTCACATTTGTAACTCAAAGCAGGAGCTACGGAATAAGCGGAGACTGGCGAAGGACGAGGTGACGATGCGCGTCGGGAATGGTTCCAAGGTCGATGTGATCACCGTCGGCACGCTGCCTCTACATTTACCTACGGGATTAGTTTTAAACCTCAATAATTGTTATTTAGTGCCAGCTTTGAGCATGAACATTGTATCAGGATCTCGTTTAATTCGAGATGGCTACTCATTTAAATCCGAGAATAATGGTTGTTCTATTTATATGAGAGATATGTTTTATGGTCATGCTCCGCTGGTGAATGGTTTATTCTTAATGAATCTCGAGCGTAATGTTACACATATTCATAGTGTGAATACCAAAAGATGTAAGGTTGATAATGATAGTCCCACATACTTGTGGCACTGCCGCCTTGGTCACATAGGTGTCAAACGCATGAAGAAGCTCCATGCCGATGGACTTTTGGAGTCTCTTGATTACGAATCATTTGACACGTGCGAACCATGCCTCATGGGTAAAATGACCAAGACTCCGTTCTCAGGAACAATGGAGCGAGCAACCAACTTATTGGAAATCATACATACTGATGTGTGCGGTCCAATGAGTGTTGAGGCTCGCGGTGGCTATTGTTATGTTCTCACCCTCACTGACGACTTGAGTAGATATGGGTATATCTACTTAATGAAACACAAGTCTGAGACCTTTGAAAAGTTCAAGGAATTTCAGAGTGAGGTTGAGAATCAACGTGACAGGAAAATCAAGTTCTTGCGATCAGATCGTGGGGGAGAATACTTGAGTCACGAATTTGGCACACACTTAAGAAAATGTGGAATAGTTTCACAACTCATGCCGCCTGGAACACCTCAGCGTAATGGTGTGTCCGAACATCGTAATCACACTCTATTGGATATGGTGCGATCTATGATGTCTCTTACCGATTTACCGCTGTCATTTTGGGGCTATGCTTTAGAGACTGTCGCATTCACTTCAAATAGGACTCCGTCGAAATCCGTTGAGACGACACCGTATGAATTATGGTTTGGGAAGAAACCTAAGCTGTCGTTTCTGAAAGTTTGGGGATGCGATGCTTATGTCAAGAAACTTCAACCTGAAAAGCTCGAACCCAAGTCAGAAAAATGCGTCTTCATAGGATACCCTAAAGAAACTATTGGGTATACCTTCTACCTCAGATCCGAAGGCAAGATCTTTGTTGCCAAGAATGGATCCTTTCTAGAGAAAGAGTTTCTCTCGAAAGAAATAAGTGGGAGGAAAGTAGAACTCGATGAAGTATTAGCTCTTGAACCGGTAAGTGACGCAGCTCAAGAAAATGTTCCTGAGGTGCCTGCACCGACTAGAGAGGAAGTTAATGATGATGATCATGAAACTTCAGATCAAGTTGCTACTGAACTTCGTAGGTCCACGAGGACACGTTCCGCACCAGAGTGGTACGGCAACCCTGTCTTGGAAATCATGTTGTTAGACAACGGTGAACCTTTGAACTATGAAGAAGCGATGGCGGGCCCGGATTCCGACAAATGGCTAGAAGCCATGAAATCTGAGATAGGATCCATGTATGAAAACAAAGTATGGACTTTGACTGACTTGCCCGATGATCGGCGAGCCATAGAAAATAAATGGATCTTTAAGAAGAAGACAGACACGGATGGTAACGTAACCATCTATAAATCTCGGCTTGTCGCTAAGGGTTATCGACAAGTTCAAGGGGTTGACTACGATGAGACTTTCTCACCCGTAGCGAAGCTGAAGTCCGTCCGAATCATATGTTAGCAATTGCCACATTCTATGATTATGAGATATGGCAAATGGACGTCAAAACGGCATTCCTGAATGGTTTCCTTAAGGAAGAATTGTATATGATGCAGCCGGAAGGTTTTGTCGATCCTAAGAATGCTGACAAGGTGTGCAAGCTCCAACGCTCGATTTATGGGCTCGGAGTTGGAACATTCGTTTTGATGAGATGATCAAAGCGTTTGGGTTTACGCGGACTTATGGAGAAGCCTGCATTTACAAGAAAGTGACTAGGAGCTCTGTAGCATTTCTTATATTGTATGTGGATGACATACTGTTGATGGGAAATGATATAGAATTCTTGGAAAGCATAAAGGCCTACTTGAACAAGTGTTTTTCAATGAAGGATCTTGGAGAAGCTGCTTATATATTAGGCATCAAGATCTATAGAGATAGATCGAGACGCCTCATTGGTCTTTCACAGAGTACGTACCTTGACAAGATATTGAAGAAGTTCAAAATGGATCAGTCAAAGAAGGGGTTCTTGCCTTTATTGCAAGGTACGAGATTGAGCACGGCTCAAAGCCCGACCGCGGTAGAAGATAGAGAAAAGATGAGTGTCGTCCCCTATGCCTCAGCCATAGGGTCTATCATGTATGCTATGCTGTGTACCAGACCTGATGTAAACCTTGCCGTAAGTTTGGTAGGAAGGTACCAAAGTAATCCCGGCATGGAACACTGGACAGCGGTCAAGAATATCCTGAAGTACCTAAAAAGGACTAAGGATATGTTTCTCGTTTATGGAGGTGACGAAGAGCTCGTCGTAAAGGGTTACGTCGATGCTAGCTTCGACACAGATCTGGATGACTCTAAGTCACAAACCGGATACGTGTATATTTTGAATGGTGGGGCAGTAAGCTGGTGCAGTTGCAAGCAAAGCGTTGTGGCGGGATCTACATGTGAAGCGGAGTACATGGCAGCCTCAGAGGCAGCACAAGAAGCAGTCTGGGTGAAGGAGTTCATTACCGACCTAGGAGTCATACCCAATGCGTCGGGCCCGATGACTCTCTTCTGTGACAACACTGGAGCTATTGCCCTTGCCAAGGAGCCCAGGTTTCACAGGAAGACCAGGCATATCAAGCGTCGCTTCAACTCCATTCGTGAAAGTGTTCAAAATGGAGACATAGAGATTTGTAAAGTACATACGGACCTGAATGTGGCAGATCCGTTGACTAAACCTCTCCCTAGAGCAAAACATGATCAACACCAGAACTGCATGGGTGTTCGATTCATCACAATGTAACTAGACTATTGACTCTAGTGCAAGTGGGAGACTGTTGGAAATATGCCCTAGAGGCAATAATAAAATGGTTATTATTATATTTCTTTGTTCATGATAATTGTCTATTGTTCATGCTATAATTGTGTTATCCGGAAATCGTAATACATGTGTGAATACATAGACCACAACACGTCCCTAGTGAGCCTCTAGTTGACTAGCTCGTTGATCAAAAGATAGTCATGGTTTCCTGACTATGGACATTGGATGTCATTGATAACGGGATCACATCATTAGGAGAATGATGTGATGGACAAGACCCAATCCTAAGCATAGCTCAAAGATCGTGTAGTTCGTTTGATGTAGCTTTTCTGAATGTCAAGTATCATTTCCTTAGACCATGAGATTGTGCAACTCCCGGATACCGTAGGAGTGCTTTGGGTGTGCCAAGCGTCACAACGTAACTGGGTGACTATAAAGGTACACTACGGGTATCTCCGAAAGTGTCTGTTGGGTTGGCACGAATCGAGACTGGGATTTGTCACTCCGTATGACGGAGAGGTATCTCTGGGCCCACTCGGTAATGCATCATCATAATGAGCTCAATGTGACCAAGTGGTTGATCACGGGATCATGCGTTACGGCACGAGTAAAGTGACTTGCCGGTAACGAGATTGAATGAGGTATAGGGATACCGACGATCGAGTCTCGGGCAAGTAACGTACCGATTGACAAAGGGAATTGTATACGGGTTGATTGAATCCTCGACATCATGGTTCATCCGATGAGATCATCGAGGAGCATGTGGGAGCCAACATGGGTATCCAGATCCCGCTGTTGGTTATTGACCGGAGAGTCGTCTCGATCATGTCTGCGTGTCTCCCGAACCCGCAGGGTCTACACACTTAAGGTTCGGTAATGCTAGGGTTGTTGAGATATTAGTATATGGTAATCCAAAAGTTGTTCGGAGTCCCGGATGAGATCCCGGACGTCACGAGGAGTTCTGGAATGGTCCGGAGGTGAAGATTTATATATAGGAAGTCAAGTTTCGGCCATCGGGAAAGTTTCGGGGGTAATCGGTATTATACCGGGACCACCGGTAGGGTCCCGGGGGTCCACCGGGTGGGGCCACCTATCCCGGAGGGCCCCATGGGCTGAAGTGGGAGGGGAACCAGCCCCTAGTGGGCTGGTGCGCCCCCCCTTGGGCCTCCCCCTGCGCCTAGGGTTGGAAACCCTAGGGGTGGGGGTGCCACACTTGCCTTGGGGGGCAAGCCACCCCCTTGGCCGCCCCCCCCCCTAGGAGATTGGATCTCCTAGGGCCGGCGCCCCCCTTAGGGACCCTATATATAGTGGGGGGGAGGGAGGGTAGCCGCACCCAAGCCCCTGGCCTCTCCCTCCCGTGACACTCCTCCATCTCCCTGCGCTTGGCGAAGCCCTGCTGAGATCACCGTTGCTTCCACCACCACGCCGTCGTGCTGCTGGATCTTCATCAACCTCTCCTTCCCCCTTGCTGGATCAAGTTGGAGGAGACGTCTTCCCAACCGTACGTGTGTTGAATGCGGAGGTGCCGTCCGTTCGGCGCTAGGTCATCAGTGATTTGGATCACGACGAGTACGACTCCATCAACCCCGTTCTCTTGAACGCTTCCGCGCGCGATCTACAAGGGTATGTAGATGCACTCCTTTCTCCCTCGTTGCTAGATGACTCCATAGATTGATCTTGGTGATGCGTAGAAAATTTTAAAATTCTGCTACGTTCCCCAACACTATCTACATTCTAACCCTTTGTGTACATTCATTCTCTTGTTGCTTGCTATTACTACCAGATCGTGTGTCCTTCATTGTTTTAATAGTCTAACCCTCGCTCGAAAGGTGGATGAGTGCAGCTCTACCTACATCCTAACCCTTCGTGTACCTTCACTCTCTTGTTGCTTGTTAGTACTGCTAGATCATGTGTCCTTCAAATAAATAGTCCAAGAATTAATTAATTGATTATTATTGTGATGCTTGCATTGCAGGATCCCTTCATGCGCCTAACATGCCCGTCTTGAGTTGTTCTGTTAATCGACCCGGTTGCCATTGAAGTTCAGCTAAAAGTAAAAGGCAAAGATGAACCTGAAGATCATGTGTTGGCTTTCACATGTTTCTATGTTCATGAAATGTATCATTTGGAAGATGGGATTCATATACGTACCCCTCGCAAGTGTTGCACGCTTGAGTTTGCTCTAGAAATGTTGCCTATGTCAGTCAAGGCTACCGTGGGCATCCGAGTTTTGCTGGGCCATGGCCCGATTAGTGTTCGGGGCAGGTTGTTTGCAGTACCAACAGTGTAAAGGAAGGGAGAGAGTTATTGCTTGATTTTCAAGATGGAAAACTGCCTACCAAGCCATATGGTGTTGTTGAGCTTGTGATGCTTGTTGTTTCTGTTGATTACCCGAAGGGAAACTTGATTGTTTATGTGGAGGCCTATCGAGATGGGTTTTTTCGCATGAGGCACGGTTGACTTCGGGGTGAAAGTGTCTGGCGGAAGTACTCGCATATGTGATCTTGTTTTCTGCAAGATGGCAGTTACCGCTTTTTGCAAGATAACATGAGATGGGCCAGACGCCAAGTTATGAACAGAAAGTGCAAACCGTATTGGCCTGATTTCAAGGCAAATCCTAAACGACGCCCTATGCGCCCGTTTCTTGAGGTATCGCAAACAGGCGCATACCCTCTGCCTCACTGGGCCGATCCATTGAACCTTTTTTTATGCTAAAACGCAAAAGTTGTGTGGTACTCTTAATCGAACCGTGATCGCCAGGTCCAATGTACGGTAGATGAACCATCCCGCCAATCTCCCCAGATGTGTTTACGAACATTAATCTTTCTATTTTATCTTGCAACAGTTCTCTTTGGTTTTTCTTTTTTCTTGGAACGGTTTTTGTGTGGCTTTTTTCTTTTTCTTTTTTGTATTACTTTCTTTTTTACAAATGCGTGAATCTTTTGAAAATTTGATGAACTTTTTCACAATAGATGATTTTTTTTAAAAAATGAACATTTTTCGAATTTGATGGAGTGTTTTTCAAATTGATATTTTTTTCGAAATTGATGAACTTTTTTCGAAGTCGATGAATTTTCTCCAAAATTTGTGATTTTTTCAAAATTGACGACCTTTTCGAAAAAAATCAGTGAACTTTTTTTAAAATTCGATGAACTTTTTTCAAATCCAGTGAAATTTTTTCAAATTGATGATTTTTTTTCAAATCTGATGAACTTCATATTTCCATAATTTCATAACAGCATGTAGGCTGCATAATCGAATTAAAAAATTAAAGGATGATCAGGGTATATGGAAGGAAGGTACGACATATTTAAATCCTTTGATTTCTGATTACTTTTCGGGATTATTCTCTACGGAAATTGATGAACCTGACCCACATCTTATTCGGAAAGTTGTCCCTCATGTGACCCCTGCTATGAATGATGAGCTCATGAAAGCATATTTGATTGAAGAGGTGAAAAGGGCTTGTTTTCAATAGGTGATTTGAAGGCGCCAGGCACCAATGGATTGCATGCAATATTTTTCAAGAAGTGCTGGTAAATTCTTGGAGATGCCTTGACAACGGAAGTCCTTAATGCTATCAATACAAAGGTAATTCCTGAGGGGTGGAATGATATTGTTATTGTTCTTATATCAAAGGTGGATGAACCGGAGATAATTAACCAATACAAGCCGATTAGTCTTTGTAAGGTTCTTTACAAAATAATTTCCAAGATGATAGCTTTCAAAATCAAAACTTTCCTCGATGATATTCTCTCTCCGGTTTAGGGTGCTTTTGTGCCTGGCAGGCTAATTACTGATAATATTCTATTGGCATATAAAAGTTTGCATATTATAAAGAAAAAGAAGAGGGAAGGTTGGCTATTGTGCGGTAAAGCTTGATATGAATTAAGCTTATGACCATGTAGAATGGAAGTTCTTGGACAAGATGATGATCCAGTTGGGCTTTCATACCGAGGTAGTCCAATTGTTAATGCCTTGCATCACTTCTGTTGAATACAAAGTGAGATATAATGACCAAGAGACTACTGGTTTTATTCCTACTAGGGGTCTCCATCGGGAGATCCTTTATCTCCGTATTTTTTCTTGATCTACGCAGAAGGTTTATCGAGTACTTTGGCTCAAAAAGAGGAGGTTCGTGGCATTGAAGGTGTTCGTGTGTCCAAAAATGCACCATCAGTTTCTCATTTATTATTTGCTGATGATTCCCTTATCCTTATTAGAGCATATTTGATTAATGCAACCTCATTGAGACAGGTACTAGATGAATATTGCGCGAATTCTGTGCAGATGGTGAGTGAAGGGAAGAGTAGTATTCTTTTCAGTCCAAATGTAAATGTTGAGATGAAATCTCAAGTTTGTGTTGAACCAAATATCATGACATAAGCACTTTCAGATAAATATCTTGGCCTCCATGCCATGTTAGGCCTAGATAAAAGTGAGAGTTTTGAGTATTTAGTTGAAAGAATTATTTATCGCTTAAATGGATGGAAAGAAAAATATTTGTCAATGGGAGGGAAGGAATTTTTTGTTGAAGGCGATTATCCAGTCAATTTCGGTATTTGCTATGGTTGTGCTTACAATCCCCAAAAAGGGTGTGCAAGGAAATCACTAATGCAATGGCTACTTTCTGGTGGGGAGATTCTGAGGTGCAGAAAAGGATGCGTTGGTTCGCATGGTGGCGAATGTGTCTTCCCAAAGCAAAGGAGGTATGGGATCTAGAGATTTACATGCTTTCAATCTAGCAATGCTTGCGAAACAGAGTTGGAGGCTAATCACACATCCTGAAACTCTGTGTGCACAAATGTTAAGAGCTAAATACTATCCCGGCGGAAAATTTCTCAAAGCTGGATCGAAAAAAGGATCTTCCTTCATGTGGTAGAGCATTGTACATGGACTCCAAACGTTTAAAAGGGGTCATATTTGGAGACTAGGAACAGACACACAGATAAGTATTTGGGATGATCATTGGATACCGGAAAGTCCTTTTAGGAAAATTATTACAAGGAAAATATATAGTTAAGCACTGTTAATGAGTTGATTGACCCACTGACTGGGGGATGGGATGAAGATCTGCTAAGGGATATATTTCGACCACTGGAAACAGAAATGATCCTCAAAATACCCTTGTATGAACATCTTCTAGAGGATTTTATTGCATGGAACACAACAAAGTCACACAGTTTTTCAGTCCAGAGAGCCTACTATATAGAGTGGGAGCATCAATTCGGGCCAAAACTGAGAAGAGAACTGACTGAAACCTCTAAACTCGAATCCTGTCTCGGATGTTCTTTGGACATTACAAGTACCGAGTAAAATTAAAATATTTGTATGGCGAGCACTACATGGTATCATACCAGGTTTGTGCATCCCTAGTAACAGACACATCAAAGTCTCTCCTCAATGTCCAATTTGCAAGTCTGGAGCGGAAGACATTCTCCATCTGGTTTTCACATGTACCCGGGCAAGAGAAGTACGGAAATCTCTTGGCTTAGAAGAGATTATTGATAGAGCTTTATGTACTGATCGTTCGGGTTCTATAGTCTTAGAGGAGATTCTTTGGAGTTCGATAAGGAAATCACCAGTTCTGGGACAACTGGGTTTACATGAAACTGTCACTGTGGGAGCTTGATATATCTGGTGGGAATGGCAGCAAGCCGTGAAAAGTGAAATTAGGAAAAATGCACCGAGTTTGGCCTTCGCTATTCAGGAAATTACTGCTAATCATGTTGTTCGTCCACGTGCTCCGGTTCCTGTAGCAAGATGGCAGAAACCACCAGTGGGACGCTATAAACTGAATATAGATACTTCTTTCTTTGATGATGGTAGTGGCGCAGTAGCTGCAGTTCTTCGGAACTATCTTGGAGAAGCGGTGGACGGGGCGTCGGAACTCATAGATCACATTATGAACGCCCCAACTACAGAGCCTTTCGCACCGAGGTGTGGTCTAGTTACTCTATGAAGCGGGTTGTAGCAAAGTTGCAGTGGAATCGAATTGCTTAGAACTTATCGATGCTTGCAATGGGAATGCTGAAATCTTGAGCCCCTTATGCGCGGTGTTGGCTGACTGCTTTCAGTTAGCTCATGGTATTCCGTCGATCTCCTTCAGCGATTGTCGAAGGGAAGCCAATGGCCTGGCACATTTTCCTGCTAGATTTTCTTTTGATCATCAGACTAGGTACGAGTGGGTGAACGCAGCTCCCAATTTCTTGTTATCGCACGTACTAGTTGGGGAGAATATTTGGTGCGCCGGTGCTTGTGGTGCTATCGGTGCACCAAACTCATGTTGCACTTTTAAAATGGTTAAAATATTCTGAAAAATAGCATGTTCACACTACATCAATGTGGGTTGTCACAAAATTTCAAGGCAAAATTCAAAACATAGCTGGAAAATAAAATTAAAAAATTCAACATTGAATAGTACATAATATAAATTGGGCTTTAGATTCGTCTCATTATCACACTGATGTCAAATTTGACATTTTTTATCTCAAGAAATATTTCACATTTTGATACAAATTTGTGTGACAACGTACTTTGATGTTGTGTCAATGTGCTAGATTTTTTTTCAGACTTTTCAAAGTGTTCTATGGCATCCGGTGCATCGGTAACACCACAAGTGTGGGTGCACAGGATACATTCTCGTACTAGTTGATGTAACTGTGCCACTGACTTAATAAAAGTGACATAAGGCTTTCCCTTCAAAAAAGAAATAGTTGGTGCATAGCACAGAGTGCGATCCATACGAGCAGAGATGGTCGGCCCAACTAGACATTGTCCGTTCTACAGGATCCCAACTAAACATTGTATGTTTTCTGGTTTTTCTTTACCCTTTATTTGGGTTTTTTCTTTTTCTTGTTGTCTATTTTCCATTAAAACAATAAATAAAATATGTTAATATTTTTTGAAAGACTGTTCAAAATTTTCAAAAAACTTATTCGAAATTTTCGAAAGAAAATAAAAACTTCAAAAATGCGTGCCATCAAAACGTGGTCACATTTTTTCCAAAAATGGTCGCAAATTATAAAAAAAAGTTTGTGTTTATAAAAAGGTTAGTTTATTTCAAACAAGTTCAAAGTCTTCAGAAGTTTTATATTTTTAAAACAGAACTAAAGATATATTTTTTAAAAGATAAAGGTTTTAGTAAAATGTTTAACTTTTCAAATAATTTCCATTTACTAAAAATTGAGAATTTTATTGTTTTTTAACATAACCATAATAATAAAACAATTAAAAATAAAAAACCCGAAAAAAGTTGGAAAACAAATTAAAAAATCGTATTCCTTTCTTGTAGCTTGCATCTAATGAGCCGGCCGAGTGTCGGGCGTCATGTGCCTTAGGCCGACTGTTTCCCGCACAGAGCGGCAAAGAAGTTGTTCCTTTCTTCGCGAGGAACTACGGGCGCGAAACACCTGCGCCATTGGGCCGTCCCCAACGCGCGGCCTTAAGCGCTTCTTTGTTTCTTCCGATTTTTTCCAATTTTTTCGTCTTTTGATTTTCTCTCACTTTTGTTTACATTTGGAAATATTCTAAAAGTAAAAATCACTTTACCTAAAATATATAAATGACTTTAGAAATATTATAAAAATGTTACTTGCGCATTTGAAAAATTATAAAAGTGTAAGAAAAAAATGTTTGTAATGAGTATTAAAACTAGACATCAAAACATAAATATGCAGAAAAGAGGAAAATATTTTAAGAATGGTCAAATAAATGTTCCTCGTCTATACAAAAAAAATATACAAGGTGTATGTGCAATGTGGCACGTGTATGAAAACGTACTCCTGTATACAAAAAAGAAAAAAAATGTTAATAATTAATTTGAAAATGTGAAACATATATAGAAAAATCTAATATGTACCAAAAACTTAAATCCTGTATAAATATTTTAATATTTTAATCATCTATTTAAAAATGTTAAACATGTACAGTATTAAACAATGTTTCTGATGTATACAAAATATATAAAGATGCATGTAAACAAGCGGACATGAAAACATATTTAAAAAATGTTCATCATGTATTTATAAAATGTTAATTTTATGTATGAAAAATATTTCTGCTGTATACAATAAATGTACAATGTGTATAAAAAAGTTGAATCAAAATATTGATAATAATGTGTTTGAAAAAATGATAATAATGTGTTTGAAAAATGTTAAACATTCATAAAATAAAGTGTGTATATATAATTTGTGTGGAAAAGAAAATAGGGATAAAAACATTTTCATCGTGCATATCTGAAAACTGTTAAACATCTACTAGAAAATTAGCTGATGTATATGTATAATGTTGACTTGTCATAGATAAAACCCCAAAAAACTTAGAAAGAACCAAAGAAAATGGAAAAGAAAACAATAAAACCGGAGAAAGCCCAGTGCAAAATAGAAAAAGAAACAAAACAAAATTAGATAAAACCGAGAAGAATAAAGATGAAGTATAACGAAAAAAGAAAAACCAAAGAGCATCTGTGTTGAATAAAAAGTAGGGAAAATGAAATAAAAAGGAAAAGGAAAAGGAAAGAGACATAACAAACAGTAGTGATCAGACCAAACAAACAAACGCACGACCGAGAAACACACTACTGGCCGGCCCATATGCTTGGGTGTTGTGGTGCACGTCGTCGATCGATGTGAGGTCCATGATGGATCTGTGGTAGTCAAAGCCCGACACGTCCAACATGATGCGCTTGCGCCAGTTATTGCAGGTCACCCATAGTGGTGCTGCGGCGTGCGACTCCACCTCACCGGTGTCTGTCGTGGGCTCTCGTGTCCTCAACCTCGCACGGCGGGCACACCATTGTTGGGGAACGTAGTAATTTCAAAATTTTCCTACGCGCACACAGGATCATGTGATGCATAGCAACGAGAGGAGAGTGTTGTCTACGTACCCAACGCAGACCGACTGCGGAAGCGATGACACGACGTAGAGGAAGTAGTCGTACGTCTTCACGATCCAACCGATCAAGCACCGAAACTACGGCACCTCCGAGTTCGAGCACACGTTCAGCTCGATGACGATCCCCGGACTCCGATCCAGCAAAGTGTCGGGGAAGAGTTCCGTCAGCACGACGGCGTGGTGACGATCTTGATGAACTACAGCAGCAGGGCTTCGCCTAAACTCCGCTACAGTATTTATCGAGGAATATGGTGGCAGGGGGCACCGCACACGGCTAAGGAATCGATCACGTGGATCAACTTGTGTCAACTTGTGTGTTTAGAGGTGCCCCTGCCTCAGTATATAAAGGAGGAGAGGAGGGGAGGCTGGCCGGCCAAAGAGGGAGGCGCAGGAGAGTCCTACTCCCTCTGGGAGTAGGATTCCTCCTCCAATCCTAGTCCAACTAGGATTCCTCGGAGGGGAAGGGAGAGAAGGGGGGCCGGCCACCTTCTCCTAGTCCTAATAGGACTAGGGGAGGGGGAAGAGGCGCAGCCACCTTGGGCTGCCCCTTTCTCCTTTCCACTAAGGCCCATGAAGGCCCATATGGCTCCCGGGGGGTTCCGGTAACCTCCCGGTAACCCGGTAAAATCCCGATTTCACCCGGAACACTTCCGATGTCCAAACATAGGCTTCCAATATATCAATCTTTACGTCTCGACCATTTCGAGACTCCTCGTCATGTCCGTGATCACATCCGGGACTCCGAACAACCTTCGGTACATCAAAATGCATAAACTCATAATATAACTGTCATCGTAACCTTAAGCGTGCGGACCCTACGGGTTCGAGAACAATGTAGACATGACCGAGACACGTCTCTGGTCAATAACCAATAGCGGGACCTGGATGCCCATATTGGCTCCTACATATTCTACGAAGATCTTTATCGGTCAGACCGCATAACAACATACGTTGTTCCCTTTGTCATCGGTATGTTACTTGCCCGAGATTCGATCGTCGGTATCCAATACCTAGTTCAATCTCGTTACCGGCAAGTCTCTTTACTCGTTCCGTAATACATCATCTCACAACTAACATATTAGTTGTAATGCTTGCAAGGCTTATGTGATGTGTATTACCGAGAGGGCCCAGAGATACCTCTCCGACAATCGGAGTGACAAATCCTAATCTCGAAATACGCCAACCCAACATCGACCATTGGAGACACCTGTAGTACTCCTTTATAATCACCCATTTACGTTGTGACGTTTGGTAGTACCCAAAGTGTTCCTCCGGTAAACGGGAGTTGCATAATCTCATAGTCATAGGAACATGTATAAGTCATGAAGAAAGCAATAGCAACATACTAAACGATCAGGTGCTAAGCTAATGGAATGGGTCATGTCAATCAGATCATTCAACTAATGATGTGACCTCGTTAATCAAATAACAACTCATTGTTCATGGTCAGGAAACATAACCATCTTTGATTAACGAGCTAGTCAAGTAGAGGCATACTAGTGACACTCTGTTTGTCTATGTATTCACACATGTATTATGTTTCCGGTTAATACAATTCTAGCATGAATAATAAACATTTATCATGATATAAGGAAATAAATAATAACTTTATTATTGCCTCTAGGGCATATTTCCTTCAGTCTCCCACTTGCACTAGAGTCAATAATCTAGTTCACATCGCCATGTGATTTAACAGCAATAGTTCACATCACCATGTGATTAACACCCATAGTTCACATCGCTATGTGACCAACACCCAAAGGGTTTCCTAGATTCAGTAATCTAGTTCACATCGCTATGTGATTAACACCCAAAGAGTACTAAGGTGTGATCATGTTTTGCTCGTGAGAGAAGCTTAGTCAACGGGTCTGTCACATTCAGAGCCGTATGTATTTTGCAAATATCCTATGTCTACAATGCTCTGTGCGGAGCTACTCTAGCTAATTGCTCCCACTTTCAATATGTATCCAGATTGAGACTTAGAGTCATCTGGATCAGTGTAAAAGTTTGCACTGACGTAACTTTTACAACAAACTCTTTTATCACCTCCATAATCGAGAAACATCTCCTTAGTCCTTACTAAGGATATTCTTGACCAATGTCCAGTGATCTACTCCTAGATCACTATTGTACTCCCTTGCCAAATACAGAGCAAGGTATACAATAGGTCTGGTACATAGCATAGCATACTTTATAGAACCTATGACTGAGGCATAGGGAATGACTTTTCATTCTCTTTCTATTTTCTGCTGTGGTCGGGATTTGAGTCTTACTCAATTTCATACCTTTGCAACACAGGCAAGAACTCTTTCTTTAACTGTTTCATTTTGAACTATTTCAAAATCTTGCCAAGATATGTAGTCATTGAAAATCTTATCAAGCGTCTTGATCTATCTCAATAGATCTTGATGCTCAATATATAAGTAGCTTTTACTGAGGTCTTTTCCTTTTTAAAGAACTCCTTTAAAACACTCCTTTATGCTTTGCAGAAAAATTCTACATCATTTCTGATCAACAATATGTTACTCACATATAGTAATCAGAAAGGCTGTAGTGCTCCCACTCACTTTATTGAAAATACAGGCTTCATCGTAAGCCCATATAAAACTATATGCTTTGATCAACTTATCAAAGCGTATATTCCAACTCCGAGATGCTTGCACCAGTCCATAGATGGATCGCTGGAGCTTGCACATTTTGTTAGTACCTTTCGGATTGACAAAACCTTCTGTTGCATCATATACAACTCTTCTTTGATAAATCCATTAAGGAATGCAGTTTTGTTTATCCATTTGCCAGATTTCATAAAATGCGGCAATTACTAACATGATTCAGACAGACTCAAGCATAGATACGAGTGAGAAGCTCTCATCGTAGTCAACACCTTGAACTTGTCGAAAAACCTTTTGCGACAATTCTAGCTTTGTAGATAGTAACACTACTATCAGCGTCCGTTTTCCTCTTGAAGATCCATTTATTCTCAATTGCTTGCCGATCATCGGGCAAGTCAACCAAAGTCCAAACTTTGTTCTCATACATGGATCCCATCTCAGATTTCATGGCTTCAAGCCACTTTGCGGAATCTGGGCTCACCATCGCTTCCTCATAGTTCGTAGGTTCATCATGGTCTAGTAACATGACTTCCAGAACATGATTACCGTACCACTTTGGTGCGGATCTTACTCTGGAAGACCTACGAGGTTTGGTAGTAACTTGATCTGAAGTTTGATGATCATCATCATTAGCTTCCTCACTAACTGGTGTAGGTGTCACAGAAACAGTTTTCTGTGATGTACTACTTTCCAATAAGGGAGCAGGTACAGTTACCTCGTCAAGTTCTACTTTCCTCCCATTCACTTCTTTCGAGAGAAACTCCTTCTCTGGAAAGGATCCATTTTAGCAACGAATGTCTTGCCTTCGGATCTGTGATAGAAGGTGTACCCAACAATTTCCTTTGGGTATGAAGACACACTTCTCCGATTTGGGTTCGAGCTTATCAGGATGAAAACCTTTTTCACATAAGCATCGCAGCCCCAAACTTTAAGAAACAACAGGTTAGGTTTACTGCTAAACCATAGTTCATACAGTGTCGTCTCAACGGATTTAGATGGTGCCCTATTTTAAAACGTGAATGCAGCTGTCTCTAATGCATAACCCCAAAATGATAGTGGTAAAGAGATATCATAGATCGCACCATATCAAATAAAGTGCGGTTACGATGTTCGGACACACCATAACGATGTGGTGTTCCAGGTGGCGTGAGCTGTGAAACTATTCCACATTGTTTTAATTGAAGACCAAACTCGTAACTCAAATATTTGTCTCTGCGATCAGATCGCAGAAACTTTATTTTCTTGTTACGATGATTTTCCACTTCACTCTGAAATTCTTTGAACCTTTCAACTATTTCAGACTTATGTTTTATCAAGTAGATATACCCATATCTGCTCAAATCATCTTGTGAAGGTCAGAAAACAACGATGCTTGCCACGAGCAACAGCACTCATTGGATCGCATACATCGGTATGTATTATTTCCAACAAGTCAGTAACTCGTTCCATTGTTCCGAAGAACTGAGTTTTAGTCATCTTGCCCAAAAGGCACGGTTCGCAAGCATCAAATGATTCATAACCAAGTGATTCCGAAAATCCATCTTTATGGAGTTTCTTCATGCGCTTTACACCGATATGACCCAAACGGCAGTGCCACAAATAAGTTGCACTATCATTATTAACTTTGCATCTTTTGGCATCAATATTATGAATATGTGTATCACTACGATCGAGATCCAATGAACCATTTTCATTGGGTGTGTAACCATATAAGGTTTTATTCATGTAAATAGAACAACAGTTTATTCTCTTACTTAAATGAATAACCGTATTGCAATAAACATGATCAAATCATATTCATGCTCAACGCAAACACCAAATAACATTTATTTAGGTTCAACACTAATCCCGAAAGAATAGGGAGTGTGCGATGATGATCATATCAATCTTGAAACTACTTTCAACACACATCATCACTTCACCCTTAACTAGTTTCTGTTTATTCTGCAACTCCCGTTTCGAGTTACTACTCTTAGCAACTGAACCAGTACCAAATACCGAGGGGTTGCTATAAACACTAGTAAAGCACACATCAAACACCTGTATATCAAATATACCCTTTTTCACTTTGCCATCCTTCTTATCCACCAAATATTTAGGGTAGTTCCGCTTCCAGTGACCATTTCCTTTGCAGTGTAAGCACTCAGTTTCAGGCTTTGGTTCAGCTTTGGGCTTCTTCGTGGGAGTGACAACTTGCTTGTCAATCTACTTGAAGTTCCCCTTTCTTTCCCTTTGCCCTTTTCTTGAAACTAGTGATCTTGTCAACCATCAACACTTGATGCTCTTTCTTGATTTCTACCTTCGTTGATTTCAACATCACGAAGAGCTCGGGAATCATTTTCATCATCCCTTGCATACTATAGTTCATCACGAAGTTCTACTAACTTGGTGATGGTGACTAGAGAATTCTGTCAATCACTATCTTATCTGGAAGATTAACTCCCACTTGATTCAAGCGATTGAAGTACCCAGACAATCTGAGCACATGCTCACTAGTTGAGCGATTCTCCTCCATCTTTTAGCTATAGAACTTGTTGGAGACTTCATATCTCTCAACTCGGGTATTTGCTTGAAATATTAACTTCAATTCCTGGAACATCTCATATGGTCCATGACGTTCAAAACGTCTTTGAAGTCCCGATTCTAAGCTGTTAAGCATGGTGCACTTAAACTATCAAGTAGTCATCATATTGAGCTAGCCAAACGTTCATAACGTCAGCATCTGCTCCTGCAATAGGTCTGTCACCTAGCGGTGCATCAAGGACATAACTCTTCTGTGCAGCAATGAGGATAAACCTCAGATCACGGATCCAATCCGCATCTTTGCTACTAACATCTTTCAACACAAATTTCTCTAGGAACATATCAAAATAAACACAGGGAAACAACAACGCGAGCTATTGATCTACAACATGATTTGCAAAATACTACCAGGACTAAGTTCATGATTAAATTAAAGTTCAATTAATCATATTACTTAAGAACTCCCACTTAGATAGACATCCCTCTAATCCTCTAAGTGATCACGTGATCCAAATCAACTAAACCATGTCCGATCATCACGTGAGATGGAGTAGTTTCATCGGTGAACATCATTATGTTGATCATATCTACTATATGATTCACGCTCGACCTTTCGGTCTCCGTGTTCCGAGGCCATATCTGCATATGCTAGGCTCGTCAAGTTTAACCTGAGTATTCCGCGTGTGCAACTGTTTTGCACCCGTTGTATTTGAACGTAGAGCCTATCACACCCGATCATCACGTGGTGTCTCAGCACGAAGAACTTTCGCAACGGTGCATACTCAGGGAGAACACTTCTTGATAATTTAGTGAGAGATCATCTTATAATGCTACCGTCAATCAAAGCAAGATAAGATGCATAAAAGATAAACATCACATGCAATCAATATAAGTGATATGATATGGCCATCATCATCTTGTGCTTGTGATCTCCATCTCCGAAGCACCGTCATGATCACCATCGTCACCGGCGCGACACCTTGATCTCCATCGTAGCATCGTTGTCGTCTCGCCAATCTTATGCTTCCACGACTATCACTACCGTTTAGTAATAAAGTTAAGCATTACATCGC
The DNA here is from genome assembly GCF_018294505.1 of Triticum aestivum. NCBI lineage: Eukaryota > Viridiplantae > Streptophyta > Magnoliopsida > Poales > Poaceae > Triticum > Triticum aestivum. The sequence continues at coordinate 665,307,439 of NC_057797.1, read as the reverse complement.
GATTGCATTGCATACAATAAAGCGACAACCATATGGCTCCTGCCAGTTGCCGATAACTCGGTTACAAAACATGATCATCTCATACAATAAAATTCAGCATCATGCCTTGACCATATCACATCACAACATGCCCTGCAAAAACAAGTTAGACGTCCTCTACTTTGTTGTTGCATGTTTTACGTGGCTGCTACGGGCTTAAGTAAGAACCAATCTCACCTACGCATCAAAACCACAACGATAGTTTGTCAAATAGACTCCGTTTTAACCTTCTCAAGGACCGGGCGTAGCCATACTTGGTTCAACTAAAGTTGGAGAGGCAGTCGCCCGCAAGCCATCTCTGTGCAAAGCACGTCGAGGGAACCGGTCTCGCGTAAGCGTACGCGTAAGGTTGGTCCGGGTCGTCTCGTCCAACAATACCGCCGAACCAAAATATGACATGCTGGTAGGCAGTATGACTTGTATCGTCCACAACTCACTTGTGTTCTACTCGTGCATATAACATCAACATCATTAACCTAGGCTCGGATGCCACTGTTGGGTTTCGTAGTAATTTCAAAAATTTTCCTACGCGCACACAGGATCATGTGATGCATAGCAACGAGAGGAGAGTGTTGTCTACGTACCCAACGCAGACCGACTGCGGAAGCGATGACACGACGTAGAGGAAGTAGTCGTACGTCTTCACGATCCAACCGATCAAGCACCGAAACTACGGCACCTCCGAGTTCGAGCACACGTTCAGCTCGATGACGATCCCCGGACTCCGATCCAGCAAAGTGTCGGGGAAGAGTTCCGTCAGCACGACGGCGTGGTGACGATCTTGATGAACTACAGCAGCAGGGCTTCGCCTAAACTCCGCTACAGTATTATCGAGGAATATGGTGGCAGGGGGCACCGCACACGGCTAAGGAATCGATCACGTGGATCAACTTGTGTCAACTTGTGTGTTTAGAGGTGCCCCTGCCTCAGTATATAAAGGAGGAGAGGAGGGGAGGCTGGCCGGCCAAAGAGGGAGGCGCAGGAGAGTCCTACTCCCTCTGGGAGTAGGATTCCTCCTCCAATCCTAGTCCAACTAGGATTCCTCGGAGGGGAAGGGAGAGAAGGGGGGCCGGCCACCTTCTCCTAGTCCTAATAGGACTAGGGGAGGGGGAAGAGGCGCAGCCACCTTGGGCTGCCCCTTTCTCCTTTCCACTAAGGCCCATGAAGGCCCATATGGCTCCCGGGGGGTTCCGGTAACCTCCCGGTAACCCGGTAAAATCCCGATTTCACCCGGAACACTTCCGATGTCCAAACATAGGCTTCCAATATATCAATCTTTACGTCTCGACCATTTCGAGACTCCTCGTCATGTCCGTGATCACATCCGGGACTCCGAACAACCTTCGGTACATCAAAATGCATAAACTCATAATATAACTGTCATCGTAACCTTAAGCGTGCGGACCCTACGGGTTCGAGAACAATGTAGACATGACCGAGACACGTCTCTGGTCAATAACCAATAGCGGGACCTGGATGCCCATATTGGCTCCTACATATTCTACGAAGATCTTTATCGGTCAGACCGCATAACAACATACGTTGTTCCCTTTGTCATCGGTATGTTACTTGCCCGAGATTCGATCGTCGGTATCCAATACCTAGTTCAATCTCGTTACCGGCAAGTCTCTTTACTCGTTCCGTAATACATCATCTCACAACTAACATATTAGTTGTAATGCTTGCAAGGCTTATGTGATGTGTATTACCGAGAGGGCCCAGAGATACCTCTCCGACAATCGGAGTGACAAATCCTAATCTCGAAATACGCCAACCCAACATCGACCATTGGAGACACCTGTAGTACTCCTTTATAATCACCCATTTACGTTGTGACGTTTGGTAGTACCCAAAGTGTTCCTCCGGTAAACGGGAGTTGCATAATCTCATAGTCATAGGAACATGTATAAGTCATGAAGAAAGCAATAGCAACATACTAAACGATCGGGTGCTAAGCTAATGGAATGGGTCATGTCAATCAGATCATTCAACTAATGATGTGACCTCGTTAATCAAATAACAACTCATTGTTCATGGTCAGGAAACATAACCATCTTTGATTAACGAGCTAGTCAAGTAGAGGCATACTAGTGACACTCTGTTTGTCTATGTATTCACACATGTATTATGTTTCCGGTTAATACAATTCTAGCATGAATAATAAACATTTATCATGATATAAGGAAATAAATAATAACTTTATTATTGCCTCTAGGGCATATTTCCTTCAACCACGCCATAGCCTCAGCGGACGGGCCATAAGTGCGGGTATTTACCTCTGAGTCTGCGCGCCAACGAAGGGGTTGCGGCCTTTTCATGGTGTTCGGACGCTAGACGGACCGCAGTGCCTCCGCCAAGGCAACGAAGATGCGCCTCCCACTGGATCCAAGCACCATTTGGGTGGACGCTATGGATTCTCGCATGATTGAATCCGACCACAGTTGGACGTGCTCCTCCCGGGCGCGGCAGAGCGCAACGCGGGTGACCATCTCCTCCTTGGGCCCGCACGGGATGAGCTCCCTGTCCATAGATCGGGTGACGAAGGGCTTGGGGGCGAAGCGGAGTGGAGTGGCTAGACTTTTATCCAGGGAGTGGATGGAGGCGAATACATGTGGTGTCGCGGTGGGCTAGATCCGACGTAGCGAATGCGCCCTGGCCTTCCCATACGGGCCAAAGGTTTGGGCTGAAAATGATGGGTATCAGTCAGTCCAGGTGTTTGAGGCTGATATAACGACGCGGTCTGAGTTAGCTTTGTTGGAAATATGCCCTAAAGGCAATAATAAAATGGTTATTATTATATTTCCTTGTTCATGATAATTGTCTATTGTTCATGCTATAATTGTGTTATCCAGAAATCGTAATACATGTGTGAATACATAGACCACAACATGTCCCTAGTGAGCCTCTAGTTGACTAGCTCGTTGATCAATAGATGGTCACAGTTTCCTGACCATGGACATTGGATGTCATTGATAACGGGATCACATCATTAGGAGAATAATGTGATGGACAAGACCCAATCCTAAGAATAGCACAAGATCGTGTAGCTCGTCTGCTAAAGCTTTTCTAATGTCAAGTATATTTTCCTTAGACCATGAGATTGTGCAACTCCCGGATACCGTAGGAATGATTTGGGTGTGCCAAACATCGCAACATAACTGGGTGACTATAAAGGTGCACTACGGGTATCTCCGAAAGTATTTGTTGGGTTGGCAAGAATCGAGACTGGGATTTGTCACTCCGTATGACGGAGAGGTTTCTCTGGGCCCACTCGGTAAGACATCATCGTAATGATCTCAATGTGACTAAGGGGTTGGTCACGGGATGATGTGTTACGGAACGAGTAAAGAGACTTGCCGTAACGAGATTGAACAAGGTATCGGTATACCGACGATCGAATCTCGGGCAAGTGCTATGCCGGCAGACAAAGGGAATTGTATACAGGATTGATTGAATCCTCGACATCGTGGTTCATCCGATGAGATCATCGTGGAACATGTGGGAGCCAACATGGGTATCCAGATCCCGTTGTTGGTTATTGGCTGGAGAGATGTCTCGGTCATGTCTGCATGATTCCCGAACCCGTAGGGTCTACACACTTAAGGTTCAATGACGCTAGGGTTATAGGGAAAGTTTGTACGTGGTTACCGAATGTTGTTCGGAGTCCCGGATGAGATCCTGGACATAACGAGGAGTTCCGGAATGGTCCGGAGACAAAGATTTATATATGGTAAGTCCTTATTCGGTCGCCGGAAGTGTCAGGGGTTTATCGGTATTATACCGGGACCACCGAAAGGGTTCCGGGGGTCCACCGGAAGGCTCCACCTGCCCCGGAGGGCCCTATGGGCTGAATATGGAGGGGGAACCAGCCCCTAGGTGGGCTGGGCGCCAAACCCCCTAGGGCCCATGCGCCTAGGGTTTGGGGAAACCCTAAAGGGGGCGCCCCCCTTGGCTTGGGGGGTAAGCCTTCCCCCCTTGGCCGTCACCCCCCCTCTAGATCCATCTGGAGGGGGTCGGCCCCCCTCTCCCTTGCCCCTATAAATAGAGGGGAGGTGTGAGGGCAGCCACACCACATCCAAGGCGCAACCCTCCCCTCCCCAACACCTCCTCCTCCCGCGACGCTTGGCGAAGCCCTGCCGGAGTACCACGCTACTCCAACACCACCACGCCGTTGTGCTGCTGCTGGATGGAGTCTTCTCCAACCTCTCCCTCTCTCCTTGCTGGATCAAGGCGTGGGAGACGTCATCAGACTGCACGTGTGTTGAACGCGGATGCATCATTGTTCGGTGCTTAGATCGGATTCGGCCGCGATCTGAATCGCTTCGTGTACGACTCCTTCATCCGTGTTTTTGTAACGCTTCCGTTTCGAGATCTCAAAGGGTATGAAGATACACTCCCCTCTCTCTCGTTGCTAGTCTCTCCATAGATTGATCTTGGTGGTGCGTAGAATTTTTTTAAATTTCTAGAACGATCCCCAACAGTGGCATCATGAGCCAGGTCTATGCGTAATTTCTATGCACGAGTAGAACACAAGTTGTTGTGGGTGTTGATTTTGTCAATTTACTTGTCGTTACTAGTCTTATGTTGATTCGGCGGCATCGTGGGATGAAGCGGCCCGGACCGACCTTACACGTACGCTTACATGAGACAGGTTCCACCAACTGACATGCACTAGTTGCATAAGGTGGCTAGCGGGTGTCTGTCTCTCCCACTTTAGTCGGATCAGATTCGATGAAAAGGGTCCTTATGAAGGGTAAATAGAAATTGGCATATGACGTTGTGGTTTTTGCGTAGGTAAGAAACGTTCTTGCTAGAAACTCATAGCAGCCACGTAAAAGCATGCAACAACAATTAGAGGACGTCTAACTTGTTTTTGCAGGGTATGCTATGTGATGTGATATGGCCAAAAGAATGTGATGAATGATATATGTGATGTATGAGATTGATCATGTTCTTGTAATAGGAATCATGACTTACATGTCGAGTATGACAACCGGCAGGAGCCATAGGAGTTGTCTAAATTATTTATGACCTGCGTGTCACTGAAAACACCTTATAATTACTTTACTTTATTGCTAACTGTTAGCCATAGTAGTAGAAGTAATAGTTGGCGAGACAACTTCATGAAGACACGATGATGGAGATCATGGTGTCATGCCGGTGACGATGATGATCATGGCGCCCCGAAGATGGAGATCAAAAGGAGCAAAATGATATTGGCCATATCATGTCACTATATGATTGCATGTGATGTTTATCATGTTTTACATCTTATTTGCTTAGAACGACGGTAGCATAAATAAGATGATCCCTCGCAATAATTTCAAGAAAGTGTTCCCCCTAACTATGCACCGTTGCTAAGGTCCGTTGTTCCGAAGCACCACGTGATGATCGGGTGTGATAGGTTCTAACATTCGCATACAACGGGTGTAAGCCAGATTTACACACACAATACATTTAGGTTGACTTGACGAGCCTAGCATGTACAGACATGGCGTCTGAACACGGAAGACCGAAAGGTCGAACATGAGTCGTATAGAAGATATGATCAACATGAAGATGTTCAACGATGATGACTAGTCCGTCTCACGTGATGATCGGACACGACCTAGTTGATTCGGATCATGTATCACTTAGATGACTAGAGGGATGTCAATCTGAGTGGGAGTTCATTAAATAATTTCATTAGATGAACTTAATTATCATGAACATAGTCTAAAAACTTTGCAATATGTCTTGTAGATCAAATGGCCCACGCTAATGTTGCCCTCAACTTCAACGCGTTTCTAGAGAAAACCAACCTGAAAGACGATGGCAGCAACTACACGGATTGGGTCCGTAACCTGAGGATTATCCTCATAGCTGCCAAGAAAGCATATGTCCTTGAAGCACCGCTAGGTGACGCACCTGTTTTCCCAGCAACTCAAGACGTTATGAACGCCTGACAGTCGCGTAGTGATAATTACTCCCTGGTTCAGTCTGGCATGCTTTACAGCTTAGAACTGGGGCTCCAAAAGTATTTCGAGCAAGACGGAGCATATGAGATGTTCCAAGAGCTGAAAATGGTTTTCCAAGCTCAAGCCCGAGTCAAGAGATATGAAGTCTCCGACAAGTTCTACAGTTGTAAGATGGAGGAGAACAGTTCTGTCAGCAAGCACATACTCAAAATGTCTGGGTTGCACAACCGCTTGTCTCAGCTAGGAGTCAATCTCCCGGATGACGCGGTCGTTGACAGAATCATTCAATCGCTTCCACCTAGCTACAAGAGCTTTGTGATGAACTTCAATATGCAGGGGATGGAAAAGACCATTCCTGAGGTATATTCAATGCTAAAATCAGCGGAGGTGGAGATCAAAAAGGAACATCAAGTGTTGATGGTGAATAAAACCACTAAGTTCAAGAAAGGCAAGGGTAAAAAGAACTTTAAGAAGGACGGCAAGGGAGTTGCCGCGCCCGGTAAGCAAGCTGCCGGGAAGAAGCCAAAGAATGGACCCAACCCTAAGACTGAGTGCTTTTATTGCGAGGGAAACGGTCACTAGAAGCGGAACTGCCCCAAGTACTTAGCGGATAAGAAGGCCGACAATACCAAAGGTATATGTGATATACATGTAATTGATGTGTACCTAACCATCGCTCGTAGTAGCTCCTGGGTATTTGATACCGGTGCGGTTGCTCATATTTGTAACTCAAAACAGGAGCTGCGGAATAAGCGGAGACTAGCGAAGGATGAGATGACGATGCGCGTTGGGAATGGTTCCAAGGTCGATGTGATCGCCGTTGGCACGCTGCTTCTACATTTACCTACGGGATTAGTTTTAAACCTCAATAATTGTTATTTAGTGCCAGCTTTGAGCATGAACATTGTATCTGGTTCTCGTTTAATGCGAGATGGCTACTCATTTAAATCTGAGAATAATGGTTGTTCTATTTATATAACAGATATGTTTTATGGTCATGCCCCACTGGTCAATGGTTTATTATTATTTAATCTCGAACATGATGGTACACATATTTATAGTGTGAATGCCAAAAGATGTAAGGTTGATAATGATAGTCCCACATACTTGTGGCACTGCCGCCTTGGTCACATTGGTGTCAAACGCATGAAGAAACTCCATGCAGATGGACTTTTGAAGTTTCTTGATTATGAATCATTTGACATGTGCGAACCATGCCTCATGGGTAAAATGACCAAGACTCCGTTCTCCAGAACAATGGAGCGAGCGACCAACTTATTGGAAATCATACATACTGATGTGTGCGGTCCAATGAGCGTTGAGGCTCGTGGTGGCTATCGTTATGTTCTCACCTTCACTGATGACTTGAGTAGATATGGGTATGTCTACTTAATGAAACACAAGTCTAAGACCTTTGAAAAATTCAAGGAATTTCAGAGTGAGGTTGAGAATCAACGTGACAGGAAAATAAAGTTCTTACGATTAGATCGTGGGGGGGAATATTTGAATCACGAATTTGGCACACACTTAAGGGAATGTGGAATTGTTTCACAACTCATGCCGCCTGGAACACCTCAGCGTAATGGTGTGTCCGAACGTCGCAATCACACTCTACTGGATATGGTGCGATCTATGATGTCTCTTACCGACCTACCGCTATCATTTTGGGGTTATACTTTAGAGACTGCCGCATTCACTTTAAATAGGACTCCGTCGAAATCTGTTGAGATGACACCGTATGAATTATGGTTTGGGAAGAAACCGAAGCTGTCGTTTCTAAAAGTTTGGGGATGCGATGCTTATGTCAAGAAACTTCAACCTGAAAAGCTCGAATCCAAGTCGGAAAAATGTGTCTTCATAGGATACCCTAAGGAAACTATTGGGTATACCTTCTACCTTAGATCCGAAGGCAAGATCTTTGTTGCCAAGAATGGATCCTTTCTAGAGAAAGAGTTTCTCTCGAAAGAAGTAAGTGGGAGAAAAGTAGAACTTGATGAGGTACTGCCTCTTGAACCGGAAAGTGGCACAGCTCAAGAAAATGTTTCTGTGGTGCCTGCACCGACTAGAGAGGAAGTTAATGATGATGATCATGAAACTTCGGATCAAGTTGCTACTGAACTTCGTAGGTCCACGAGGACACGTTCCGCACCAGAGTGGTACGGCAACCCTGTCCTAGAAATCATGTTGTTAGACAACGGTGAACCTTCAAACTATGAAGAAGCGATGGCGGGCCCGGATTCCGAAAAATGGCTGGAAGCCATGAAATCCGAGATAGGATCCATGTATGAAAACAAAGTATGGACTTTGACTGACTTTCCCGATGATCGGCGAGCCATAGAAAATAAATGGATCTTTAAGAAGAAGACAGACGCAGATGGTAATCTGACCATCTATAAGGCTCAGCTTGTCGCTAAGGGTTATCGACAAGTTCAAGGTGTTGACTACGATGAGACTTTCTCACCCATAGCGAAGCTGAAGTCCGTCTGAATCATGTTAGCAATTGCCGCATTCTATGATTATGAGATATGGCAAATGGACGTCAAAACGGCATTCCTTAATGGTTTCCTTAAGAAAGAATTGTATATGATGCATCCAGAAGGTTTTGTCGATCCTAAGAATGCTGACAAGATGTGCAAGCTCCAACGCTCAATCTATGGGCTGGTGCAAGCATCTCGGAGTTGGAAGATTCGATTTGATGAGATGTTCAAAGCGTTTGGGTTTACGCAGACTTATGGAGAAGCCTGTGTTTACAAGAAAGTGAGTGGGAGCTCTGTATCATTTCTCATATTATATGTGGATGACATACTATTGATGGAAAATGATATAGAATTCTTGGAAAGCATAAAGGCCTACTTGAACAAGTGTTTTTCAATGAAGGATCTTGGAGAAGCTGCTTATATATTAGGCATCAAGATCTATAGAGATAGATCGAGACGCCTCATTGGTCTTTCACAGAGTACGTACCTTGACAAGATATTGAAGAAGTTCAATATGGATCAGTCCAAGAAGGGGTTCTTGCCTGTAATGCAAGGTGTGAGATTGAGCACGGCTCAATGCCCGACCAGGCAGAAGATAGAGAAAAGATGAGTGTCATCCCCTAGGGTCCATTATGCATGCCATGCTGTGTACCAGACCTGATGTAAACATTGTCGTAAGTTTGATAGGAAGGTACCAAAGTAATCCCGGCATGGAACACTGGACAACGGTCAAGAATATCCTGAAGTACCTAAAAAGGACTAAGGATATGTTTCTCGTTTACGGACATGACGAAGAGCTCGTCGTAAAGTGTTACGTCGATGCTAGCTTCAACACAGATCTGGATGACTCCAAGTCACAAACCAGATACGTGTATATTTTGAATGTTGGGGGCAGTCAGTTGGTGCAGTTGCAAGCAAAGCGTCGTGGCGGGATCTACATGTGAAGCGGAGTACATGGCAGCCTCGGAGGCAGCACATGAAGCAATCCGGATGAAGGAGTTCATTGCTGACCTAGAAGTTATTTCCAAGGCGTCGGGCCCAATGACTCTCTTCTGTGACAACACTGGAGCCATTGCCCTTGCCAAGGAGCCCAGGTTTCACAAGAAGACCAGGCATATCAAGCGTCGTTTCAACTCCATTCGTGAAAGTGTTCAAGATGAAGACATAGAGATTTGTAAAGTGCATACGGACCTGAATGTCGCAGATCCGTTGACTAAACCTCTTCCACGAGCAAAACATGATCAACACCAGAACTCTATGGGTGTTCGGTTCATCACAATGTAACTAGAATATTGACTATAGTGCAAGTGGGAGACTGTTGGAAATACGCCCTAGAGGCAATAATAGAATGGTTATTATTATATTTCCTTGTTCATGATAATTGTCTATTGTTCTTGCTATAATTGTGTTACCCGGAAATCGTAATACATGTGTGAATACATAGACCACAACATGTCCCTAGTGAGCCTCTAGTTGACTAGCTCGTTAATCAATAGATGGTTACAGGTTCCTGACCATGGACATTGGATGTCATTGATAACAGGATCACATCATTAGGAGAATGATGTGATGGACAAGACCCAATCCTAAGCATAGCACAAGATTGTGTAGTTCGTCTGCTAAAGCTTTTCTAATGTCAAGTATCTTTTCCTTAGACCATGAGATTGTGCAACTCCCGGATACCGTAGGAATGCTTTGGGTGTGCCAAACATCGCAACGTAACTGGGTGGCTATAAAGGTGCACTACGGGTATCTTCGAAAGTATCTGTTGGGTTGGCACGAATCGAGACTGGGATTTGTCACTCCGTATGACGAAGAGGTTCCTCTGGGCCCACTCGATAAGACATCATCGTAATGAGCTCAATGTGACTAAGGGGTTGGTCACGGGATGATGTGTTACGGAACGAGTAAAGAGACTTGCCGTAACAAGGTTGAACAAGGTATCGGTATACCGACGATCGAATCTCGGGCAAGTGCTATGTCGGTAGGCAAAGGGAATTGTATACGGGATTGATTGAATCCTCGACATCGTGGTTCATCCGATGAGATCATCGTGGAACATGTGGGATCCAACATGGGTATCCAGATCCCGTTGTTGGTTATTGGCTGGAGAGATGTCTCGGTCATGTCTGCATGATTCCCGAACCCGTAGGGTCTACACACTTAAGGTTCGATGACGCTAGGGTTATAGGGAAAGTTTGTACGTGGTTACTGAATGTTGTTCGAAGTCCCTAATGAGATCCCGGACGTAACGAGGAGTTCCGGAATGGTCTGGAGACAAAGATTTATATATGGCAAGTCCTTATTCGGTCGCCGGAAGTGTTGGGGGGTTTATCGGTATTGTACCGGGACCACCGAAAGGGTTTTGGGGGTCCACCGGAAAGGTCCACCTGCCTCGGAGGGCCCTATGGGCTGAATATGGAGGGGGAACCAGCCCCTAGGTGGGCTGGGCGCCAAACCCCCTAGGGCCCATGCGCCTAGGGTTTGGGGGAACCCTAAAGGGGTGCCCCCTTGGCTTGGGGGGCAAGCCTTCCCTCCTTGGCTGCCGCCCCCTCTAGATCCATCTGTAGGGGGCCGGCATCCCTCTCCCTTGCCCCTATAAATAGAGGGCAGGTGGGAGGGCGGCCGCACCACATCCAAGGCGCAGCCCTGCCCCTCCCCAACTCCTCCTCCTCCCGCGATGCTTGGCGAAGCCCTGCCGGAGTACCACGCTGCTCCAACACCACCACGACGTCGTGCTGCTGCTGGACGGAGTCTTCCCCAACCTCTCCCTCTATCCTTGCTGGATCAAGGCGTGGGATACGTCATCGGGTTGCACGTGTGTTGAACGCGGAGGCACCGTTATTCGGTGCTTAGATCCGATTCAGACGCGATCTGAATCACTTCGTGTACGACTCCTTCATCCGCGTTCTTGTAACGCTTCCGTTTCGCGATCTTCAAGGGTATGAAGATACACTCCCCTCTCTCTCGTTGCTAGTCTCTCCATAGATTGATCTTGGTGATGCGTAGAATTTTTTTTAATTTCTGCAACGATCCCCAACAAGATTTTGTGACCAGACAATGATCGAACCATCCGACCTAAGGGAATCTCCAAAGGAGACCCGTAAAACACTTGTATATGTCCAGCTGGACACATTTGCTCACTTTCGCAACCCAATATGGACCTGTATCAGTCCACGAAGCTGTCTGGACGTCTAAATTCCGATATTTTGGAGACAAACGTGTGAGAGTTTTGCTGAAGTATGGACATGCTCAACCGCACATGCATGGTCCCCCTCTTGTCTATCTCCTCCCAACCTGATACCGAATCACAAATATCCCACCACATGCATGGTCCCCACCTACATTTTCTCCTCCAGACGGATACTTTGTAATTAGAGTTGGATGACTCCCTCGCGTATCATGTCTACGGACCATGTCCGGAGATAAAAACAGACATATATGTCCGGACATAAAAACAGACATATAGTATACCAGAGGAATTTGTGGGTCAGCGTTGGAGATACCCTAAGAGCATCTCTAGCAGATCCCGTGCCTGTCCGTCCCCTAATTTTCAATTGCAGGATCTTGTAAAACCAATTTGCGGAAACGCGCAAGCTCTCTCAGAACAGATCTGATATATAACATCTGCAAATTTAAACTTAGATAAACTAGATAATTCGCGCCATATAGTTTGCCGGAGTTCATACAAACAGTACACACAAACTAGATAAAACTTAGATTAAACTTGCTAAAAACTAGATAAACTTGTTGTCGCCAGAGCCGTCGTCGTCGCCCTCATCATCCTCGTCGCTGGAGATGACCTCGGCGGGCAGCGGCTCGCCTCCGTGCAGCGTATTGTAGTTCAGCGAGCCGGAGAGCCGGGTTTGGAGCTTGTACTCCTCCCAGAGCATCGCAATTGCACAGCCGCATCTTCGGCGTCGGCGGCGGCCCTTGCCGCAAAGAACACCCACTTGGTCATGCGTTGTCTTTGGATGGCCCGGTCGAAGAGCCGGCCGCAGTGCCAAAAGGTCTTCCACGCACGCGAGCTCGCTCTCGCGTTGCGGGAGCTCGCGCCACGCGTGCGCGTCGCCTCCCTTTGCTTGTCCGACACGGGAGGGCAGAGGCAGGAGCCAACGGCCTCGTCGTCGTTGAGGCGCTTGCGGCCGGCGAACCCGCCGCGGCCGGGGCATCCAAAGCCGCCGCTGCGGCCGAAACCCCCACCGCCTCCACAATCGGAGCCCGCGGACGACATTTCCAGCGAGAATGGGCGAAGAAATAGGACGAAAAACGTGGTTGGAGCCGAGCGGATTTGACTCCAGAGAGAGACGATTGCTGCGGAGGATTTGTGTGACGGGAACCCTAAATCCCATCGGCACCCACATATATGGAGGAACCGGGGGTGGTTTACGGGCCTCCTCTAAAAAATTTTTACAGGCCGAACCTCATTTACGATATCTACTCGGACAGATTATTTTAGGTCGTCTCATGTAGCGTCCCGTATAACCCAGTTCACCGAAGGATCTGTTAGAGATGCTCTAACCTCATGTACCCGGCATCCTTGTTGCAGTCCCTCGCAAACAGAAACGCTCGGAACGAACATGGCCGGGCACCATTGGATATCCCCATATCTAGTCCAGAGCAAGAAGCAACGGCTCGGATTCGCTCCCGCATAAGGTTAGCTTAGCAACGGAAGTCTCGCGTGACCAGTCTCCAGACCGCCGTACCTCCCATGTCTTTTCTCTCGTCCTGGGGCTGGAGGAGCCACGCGCGTTGCATCGTCCGGTGACACACAAGGATATGCTTCTTGCTGCGGACAAGAGCATAGCAGGCCAGGAACAATGCCGCGTTGCTAGTGCATTCACATTGGGCGCCCTCCCTGAGTTACCATAGGACCAGCGCGTCACATCGACGAGTCCGTAATAATCCCGTCTGGATCCCTCCGGTGAAACGGTCCATGCCACACGCCCAGGCAGTACGTCGTACTACCACCCGAGCATAAGACAAAGGCATGAGAGCCTAAGCTTAGGTTTCTACCAACATGACCTTGTTTTCTTCCGAGCTCCGAGGGACAGGCAGACGCCTGGAGTCGCTGTCAAAGGGATCCAATAATTTTTTGAAACAAGGCAAAAAATTTGCCATTTTCATTGAATAAGAAGGAGAAAGGGATCCAATAATACTACACACACGGACGTGTTATGGGGTTTTACACGATCTTCAACTAACTAATCTTCCCCTCTTGATTTTCAGCCGGGGTGGGGCCCAGCCTCCTTTAATCTTCAATTCTATTGGTCCAATTCAGTTAGCCCGTAAAATCCGTGCGTCTAGCATTGCTCCAAAGGGATCACATCACTAGCCTATTATTAGTCGCTTTTAATGTCACATCCCTACCTTCTGGTAATGCTCTAGGCTAGCTTCATGTGTGCATCATGTTTAAATTCTGAAATTTGAACTGAGGAAGTCAGAAGCCTCAAAACCCTAAATAAAAGAAGGGCAAAAAAAACCCTAAAAATCTCATTCATTGTTCCAAAATGCTCTTCTTAGATGTTTAATATTTTTGGCAAGGGTTTTGATCCAAACCAAAAATAATGAACATTTTTAAGGATTTATTTTTGGGACTTTGAATTTAAATCAATACTATTTTGAATTTGAACTTATATCCAAATATTACTGAATATATGTTCAAATAACTGAAACATTTCTATGTGCTTTGGTATAATTCCATTGTGCTAAATAAAATGTTCAGGGGAATTTTGTCACTGTCTTTGAATTTGTTTTATTTCAAAACAGTGGCAAAAGATTAAATAAAAACAAAACAGAAGAGAGAAAAATAAAAGAGCAGAAGCCTACCTGGCGCTTACCTGTCCAGCCCAGCCGGCCCAGCTCCTCCCGCTGGCCCAGCCCACCGTCGCCTCCCTCCCCTGTCGCCTTCCTCCTCTGCCAGGAGGACGGGCACGCGCCCGGCGCGCGCGGCCACGCGCCCCGGCCACCTCCTCCCTGCCTGGCTGCCTCCTTCTCCCCTGGTCCCTCCCGCGACGCCACGCAGCCCCCGACCCCCTCTCACTTCTCCCTCGCTCTCTGGACCCCCTCCTCCTCCTCTGCTCTCCCTCCCTCTCGTCACCGAACGCACCTGAGAGCGCCGCTCGCCGTAGCTATGACCACCGACCACCTCTCGTCCCGTGACCGTGCCCAGCAGCTCCGCAATCGAGCACCACATCCCCAAGCCGAAGGAAACGAGCCGGAGGGCTTTGCTTCGTCGCCAACATCGTCGTCTTCATCTCCGGTGCCCGGAGATCGCCGCCGTAAATTCGCGTCGTCCAGAGCTTCCCCGACCTCGTCGTCGACCCTGCTAGTCCCTACGTGAGCTCCTCTCCATTTCCCCCATGTTCCCTTCCTCTAGCGCGTCCTCTAGCACCGATTCCGCCATGGCCGAAGCTCACCTCCGCCGAGCTCGCCGCCGGCGTAGCTCCGGTGACCATTTGGTCACCCCGGCGAGCCCTGCGCGTTCGTAGTTTCCCATAGAGCATGCCTAGCGCAAAAACTAGCCCGCTTGCTCTCTGCAGCATCAAACCCGTGGTCGCCCGAACTCCGGCTGCCGCCGTCGTCATAGTTGCCGTCGCTTCGGGCCACCCCAGCTCCATTCGCCGCCACCGCTGGATGCGCACGAGTCCCAGCTCGCCGTAGGACCCATCCGCGCCCTAAACCGTGCCCTGTGGGCGATTCCCGAGCCTCCGCCGCGTCTGGTCGTTGCCGGCGGCTAGACGCCGGTGGGTTAGGCCCTGTTGACCAGGGGTTTGACCCCCTGGGTCGATGACAGGTGGGGCCAGCCCCTGTTAATTAGTTTAGGTGTTAGATTAGTTAACACTAATTAAGTTAGCTAATTAGATAGGCCACTGACATGTGGGCCCCGCCCGGCTAACTAAGTTAGTTAGGGCTAACTAACTTGGTTAGTTGACTGGGTCACTGACCAGTGGACCCCACTGGTCAGGTTTGACCTGGTCGACGCCTTTGACCTGCTGACGTCACCCCGGCGTCATGCTGACGCAATATTCCTTTTCTGAAATTTAGTTTATTTTATAAATAATCAGGAAATTCTAGAAAATAGCTAAAACTTCAATAAATCACAGAAAATTAACCGTAACTCCAAATTAAATAATTTATATATGAAAAATTATCAGAAAAATTCAAGGAATCCATCTGTACCATTTTCATGCATGTTAGAACAACTTATCACTACTGTTTAGGACAAATCAATTAAATGGCATTTGAATAATCACATATGGAGTTTGAATTTGAATTTTGTATTCAAACCAACCCCATTTAACTTGTTGCTAGATGCATTAGCCCAAAACACATTCATTTTGCCATGTCATGATCATGCATCATATTGTGCATTGCATTGATTGTGTTCCCTTCTATGTTGCCGGTATTTGTCCCCTCTCGATAGACGTGATACCGATGATGTGATCGTTGACACTGATGAAGACTCAATGTTATCTTCAGAAGTGCCAGGCAAGCAAAACCCCCTTGTTCATTCCGATAAAATCCCACTCTCTCGCTCCTGCTCTCTTTTACTGCATTAGGACAACAACGACATATTTGATACTTGCTGCGGTAGCTGAACCCTTTATCCTTTGCATGACCTGTCATTGCCACAGTAAATAGATGAAACCCACTAGCATGAGTAGGAGTTGTTTGAGCCCTGATGTGCCTACTCATTCATGCTTGTTTGTCATGCCTGCTACTGCTTAGAGTTGAGTCAGGTCTGATTCATCGGGGATGAATCAGATGCGTGTGAACATGTCCTACTGTGTGTGAGCTAAGTGTGTGAACACGATTTGGTAAAGGTAGCGGTGAGAGGCCATGTAGGAGTACATGGTGGGTTGTCTCATTGCAGCCGTCCTCAGGAACTGAGTTCTGTGTTTGTGATCCATGAACAGCTACTACCACACATTGGGATCCTTAATTGACTCTCTCGGCTTATTAATCAACATGATCTCTGTCCAGGAGTTGCAACTAGTTTCTGGTGTTTGTAGGTAGTGTTAGTAGTCTACCAAGTGGCACCCGGTACAGGTGGGCTTGGGACAGACTAGGCACAGTGGCACGGTGTACCAAGTGGCACCCGGATGGTGGGCTTGGGAACCCTGCTCACATCGTTTGGGGCCGTGAGCGACACCCCGGCCGGATCTCCTTGCGGATGGAACCCGAATAGGCGATAAACATGGACTAGAGACTTGTTCGGTTAGTCAGGTCATGGCCGACTCCCTCGCCCGGCTTCCGCTTGAAGGTTGCCGAGGTACAGGACGTGTACAGGGCGGTAAGTGGCGAGAGCATGTGTGAAGAAGTACACCCCTGCAGGGTTATCATTATCTATTCGAATAGCCGGATTCCTCGGATATGGAAACTTGGACCCCTTGTACAGTTCATAGACAAGTGAAAGTGGATAATCTAAAACACGCAAGATAAGCGTGAGTGCTATGGATGGCGTTCTCGTAGGGAGACGGGAGCGGATTCATAGTGGTGTATTGATATGGTGAATATGTGGACTCGTGTGCGCCACCTCAAAAGAGTTACTTGCAGTCGTAGTTCAGGATAGCCACCGAGTCAAAGCTGGCTTGCTGCAGTTAAACCCCACCATCCCTTTGTTGATAATGATGCATATGTAGTTAGTTCTGATGTAAGTCTTGCTGGGTACATTTGTACTCACGTTTGCCTATTTTATGTTTTTTGCAGAGAGACTTCGGTCTCACTAGTAGTTTCGCATGGACTTCGACGTTTAGCTTGTTACCTCAGCTACGATCTTGTGCCCTCGGCAGGATCTGGTAGATAGTCAGGCTTCTCAGCCCTTTTTCATTTATAGATGTTTGTACCCAGACATGATAGCTTCCGCTTGTGCTTTGATTTGTATGCTCTGATTGTCGGGTCATGAGACCCATGTTTGTAATATCTCGCTCCTCGGAGCCTATTGAATAAATTACTTGAGTCGTAGAGTCATGTTGTGATGCCATGTTGTATTTGCACATATCGAGCATATTGTGTGTATGTTATTGAAATGCTTGGTATGTGTGGGATCTGACCATCTAGTTGTTTATCTTTAGTAGCCTCTCTTACCGGGAAATGTCTCCTAGTGTTTCCACCGAGCCATGGTAGCTTGCTACTGCTCCGGAACACTTAGGCTGGCCGGCATGTGTCCTTCTTCGTTCCGGTGTCTGTCCCTTCGGGGAAATGTCACGCGATGAATACCGGAGTCCTATTAGCCTGCTACAGCCCGGTTCACCGGAGTCCTGCTAGCCCAGTGCTACAGCCTGGATTCACTCGCTGATGACCGACACGTTCGATGCTGGGTCATGGATGCCTGTCCCTGTAAGTCTGTGCCACTTTGGGTTTACGACTAGCCATGTCAGCCCGGGCTCCTTATCATATGGATGCTAGCGACACTGTCATATACGCGTGCCAAAAGGCGCAAACGGTCCCGGGCTAAGGTAAGGCGACACCCGTGGGAATACCGTGCGTGAGGCCGCAAAGTGATATGAGGTGTTACATGCTAGATCGATGTGGCATTGAGTTGGGGTCCTGACAGCGTTGGTATCAGAGCTTGACTGCCTGTAGGATTACCAAGCCAAACTGGTCGAAGTTGAGTCTAGAAATTCTTTAGTTATATAAGGGAATTGATTGTGGGATGGAACGTAAGGCTCTTTTTACTTCTTATACCTCATGGCCTTCTGATCTGAGTCATCTTATCTTTTCTACGGGGATTAAGAACTAGGCTATCTCTTCTTTCTATCAGGATCACGCGTTACTAATTCGTAGATTTATAAGATTGTTGGATTTAAGCTTGAGTTCAGTTTCTACTACTTCCGTATGTTAATTGTTGATCTCGAAATCTTGATATTGTGCTTCTGAGTGGTTATGCCACCATTTTTGTGAATGTCTCAAATCTTTTCTGAGCATTTACAGCCGTTATGCTGTCCGAGTCATCCCAGGTTTCTAAATAATCTGATGCATTTGCAAAATCCTTTCCCTCTGGTTTCGATGTTCCTTTATGCCAGCTCAATCACACTAATTGTTGAGTTGAGGTATTCTATTGCCTTGACACTTATGTTGGAGATATGATTATGACCCTAGGTGTCTTAGGGGATCATCTAGTGGTCTAGCCATGATTTGTGTTCCAAGTGTGATGATTCTGGCCATCATTCTCGAAAGCATCCCGTGATGCTACTTAGTAGTAGGTATTCTATTCCTGGGTTTTTGAACCCGAGATTTACCCTACTTACTTCATGTTGATAGTAATTGCTAGCTCCCTTAGGTTATTAGTAACCTTTGCATTAGTCCTCGATGTTCGTGGTATTCCTTTCTTCCAAATACTATGAACCGCTTATGACAGATGTTCCTCGCTGATCGAAAGATCACAATCAGAGTGCTCTCGATGGGTTCTCGATTCTACATTGTGACTCTGCCAGTTCTACCTTTCTGCATGGGTTATCCGGAAGAAATATGTGGAATTCGTTCGACATGCTAAACCATGCATCCACAACTCAGAAAATCGTATGTTCCTTTGAGTTGTCCCTCTTTAGTTGTCTTCTGACCTCGTCTATCAATTGATAGTCAAGAGTATGCGTGCGTTCGTTTATCGATGCCTATTACTCTTGTGGTCCGTCAAGCCATTCTGTCCTGAATGACTTGGAGAAACAAACTCCAGTACCTCATCCATATCTGGGATTGGGTCAAAGTAGTTGTATTCCGCAGATCAAATGCCAATCCAGCTTTTGGTTCTGTTCTACCTTGGAGTATTACCCCCTTTATGTCAGAATTGTCATGAGAACTGCACCAACTCTCATGAATTTTGACGTAGTGATACTTCTCACCATCATTAGTCATTCCTCGGCCCTCGTGTTGTTGCAACCGGAATACCGACAAATGAATTGTGATGTGTGAAATCAATACTCCCAGCAACCTCGTTGCTTGGTAGTTAAATGGACAATAACCTCATTCTTAACGTGTTGGTTCTTGAATCATCATTCTAAGATTGATCGTGATACCTTGTTCATCTTCCTGGTGCACATTTCGATTGATGAGTTAGGATCTTGTCAAGTCCTCACTCATTTGATCATATCGTCTTGCCCTCAAAAGCAAGATTGTTCTCGAGCTTAGTAACATATCGGTGGTTCGTGATTTTTCCGAAGATCTTCTCGGAAGTATTACCAGGTTGTCACCTGACCGCTGTGTTAAGCTCGTGATCAAGTTGGTTTCTTGTGAACCACCTTCTCTCCAAGAATCGGTGTTAGATATCCCCGAGCTAGTTGGTTAAGCTAGACAACAACTTGGAGAGTTGGAAGATAAAAGCTTGCCTGACTTAGTTCGTTCCAAAGGGATATTCTTGTGTAGTGTGTGTTGAAGAAAGATGATATCTTCATCGATTGGTCCCTGTGATCAGTTGCTGGACCTATTGTCTTATCAATCCTTTGATTTGAGTGTGGGCTATCGTCAAATCAAGTCAGAACCAACGATGTTCGTAATGTTGTCTTACTCGTGGTTGATCCCTCGAGCATACACCATTATATCTTTTGGGTCTGACCAATGCTATCACCGTGTTCACACGATGGTGGAAGTCCAGTGATGTGGAAATTCCGATGAGTTGTTGTTGAGTCCATTGACAACATCCTTATCTCCTCCATGATGTTGTTGAACATTAAGTTAGTGTTGGAAACTTTTGAAAGCATTTTCTTCATGCTAGCTCATGAAGTACTTGTTTGATGAAAGGAGTGACTTCCTTTGATTCACGTGCATTTTGATGTAAGTTGCCGTCGTGATTTCGAGAAAGTTTGTTTTTGCTCCTTTGGAATCATCCCAAGTCGGTCATGCACGTGCGAAGAATTCTGTGGTCTGTTAGACTGATCATCTTCATTCCATATGTATATCCTAGCACACCAAGCCACTGATTGACTTGTTCAAGGAAAAGAAGTCTATGCTTGGGATCTAATCCGGACTTATGAAAGAACTTCGATATCCTCGCTGATGGTTCCCCCTCCTGAACTCGGTAGTGTTTTATTATAAGACTACTATGTGGTCATGCTTGTCTTGGACAACGTGTTCACATGTTTGTAGCAGAACCAGCTCATGTTTTGGAGCTTACTATCGTAGCTCACTTCCCGAGAATCCCGCAACATTATCTCGTCGGTTTGTGCGGCAAACTTTCATTTTTCTTCCTAGACTCGATGAGTCTGGAATATCTTGACACCAACCAGATCTGAGTCTCAGGCAGATATGATGGTTGGAACATTTCCCAAGAACTATAATATTGGTCCCTCGATAACCGGTAAAGTGGATGTCGTGGCCAACACACCCAGCCGGAAGACCTATTATTGTAGTATCTTGTTTGAGGAAGTTGGCCACCTCCCCATAAGGATTTCGTAGGATTACCTCCGTAACTGTTCCTTATGGATTCTATTGCTCCCGAAGTCCGACCTTTACTTGATGTTCTAGTTATCAAACCATATCTATGAATGGGTTACACTAGCACGTCAAGGAGAACATTAGAAGCGGAGTGCTAAATGTCTCTCGGTCGATCATCCAGATTTTGTTTCCTTGGCCTCGCTAGGGTGAAATCTGAGTTGATGTTATCCTCCTATGCATCTGCATCGTCCATCGTTGTTCATCATGGTGGTATGTTGTGTTGCCAGGATCCTTGACACGGATGTTAGTAAAACCTTGATGAATATGGAAATGCTCAAGTTCTTGAGAGCACGCACAAGCGTTAGGCGTTACCATCGGCATTAACTAGGGTTGCTCTCAACTTCCTCGGTTATGCTATAACTTCTCAAACAGTGAATTCACTCTCTGTTGTTGGGTTCTTCCCCAGTTACCAGAATCATTCTCAGCATTTGCATTTTGCTCCCAGCTTGCACCGCCAATGTGCCCTTCTACCATGGGTCTCTTCCATTTCCGGTGGAAAGCAAATTCATCCATTACGTTGTCTTCAACAAGGTAATCCACATCACCCAAGTCCGAGTATGCCATTCTACCGACCCCGCCAATCGATTGCTGTGTATTGCCTTAGGTTGGTTTAAAGAGTTTCAATGATCTTTGAATCAAAGGTAATTCTTTTTGCCACTTAAGATAATAATCTACGAATCACCCTTCTTCAGGATGTTTCGTCGTGGTATCATGGCAACTCAACTCCTCGCTACGTGGACAATCGTTTACCACCTTCTTAGGTGTGGAATCGTTGTTTACCTAGTGAACCTTCGCCATCCGTTTCCTTCCACCCCTCTTGATGTGTATCTCGTGTCTCAACCCGAGAGATGGTCCTATGTCTCATTCCGTGAGTTGTTCGATCTTCGAGAAGATCGACCCTTCTAGAGTCTCCTTCTTCCCTCCATGTCATGTTGACAAGAATTCTCAAGGCAAGACTTCAAGACAATGATGGTGAATGAATCAACGTTCAACTGAAGTACAACCTGGATCGTGAAGATTATACTAGTTTGCGTTTCCCCTTCATCCTACCCTACGCTTGAATCTCGAGACGAGATTCTTGTTTAGTGGGGTGAGTTGTCACATCCCTAGCTTCTGGTAATGCTCTAGGCTAGCTTCATGTGTGCATCATGTTTAAATTCTGAAATTTGAACTGAGGAAGTCAGAAGCCTCAAAACCCTAAATAAAAGAAGGGCAAAAAAAACCCTAAAAATCTCATTCATTGTTCCAAAATGCTCTTCTTAGATGTTTAATATTTTTGGCAAGGGTTTTGATCCAAACCAAAAATAATGAACATTTTTAAGGATTTATTTTTGGGACTTTGAATTTAAATCAATACTATTTTGAATTTGAACTTATATCCAAATATTACTGAATATATGTTCAAATAACTGAAACATTTTTATGTGCTTTGGTATAATTCCATTGTGCTAAATAAAATGTTCAGGGGAATTTTGTCACTGTCTTTGAATTTGTTTTATTTCAAAACAGTGGCAAAAGATTAAATAAAAACAAAACAGAAGAGAAAAAAAATAAAAGAGCAGAAGCCTACCTGGCGCTTACCTGTCCAGCCCAGCCGGCCCAGCTCCTCCCGCTGGCCCAGCCCACCGCCGCCTCCCTCCCCTGTCGCCTTCCTCCTCTGCCAGGAGGACGGGCACGCGCCCGGCGCGCGCGGCCACGCGCCCCGGCCACCTCCTCCCTGCCTGGCTGCCTCCTTCTCCCCTGGTCCCTCCCGCGACGCCACGCAGCCCCCGACCCCCTCTCACTTCTCCCTCGCTCTCTGGACCCCCTCCTCCTCCTCTGCTCTCCCTCCCTCTCGTCACCGAACGCACCTGAGAGTGCCGCTCGCCGTAGCTATGACCACCGACCACCTCTCGTCCTGTGACCGTGCCCAGCAGCTCCGCAATCGAGCACCACATCCCCAAGCCGAAGGAAACGAGCCGGAGGGCTTTGCTTCATCGCCAACGTCGTCGTCTTCATCTCCGGTGCCCGGAGATCGCCGCCGTAAATTCGCGTCGTCCAGAGCTTCCCCGACCTCGTCGTCGACCCTGCTAGTCCCTACGTGAGCTCCTCTCCATTTCCCCCCTGTTCCCTTCCTCTAGTGCGTCCTCTAGCACCGATTCCGCCATGGCCGAAGCTCACCTCCGCCGAGCTCGCCGCCGGCGTAGCTCCGGTGACCATTTGGTCACCCCGGCGAGCCGTGCGCGTTCGTAGTTTCCCATAGAGCATGCCTAGCGCAAAAACTAGCCCGCTTGCTCTCTGCAGCATCAAACCCGTGGTCGCCCGAACTCCGGCCGCCGCCGTCGTCGTAGTTGCCGTCGCTTCGGGCCACCCCAGCTCCATTCGCCGCCACCGTTGGATGCGCACGAGTCCCAGCTCGCCATAGGACCCATCCGCGCCCTAAACCGTGCCCTGTGGGCGATTCCCGAGCCTCCGCCGCGTCTGGTCGTTGCCGGCGGCTAGACGCCGGTGGGTTAGGCCCTGTTGACCAGGGGTTTGACCCCCTGGGTCGATGACAGGTGGGGCCAGCCCCTGTTAATTAGTTTAGGTGTTAGATTAGTTAACACTAATTAAGTTAGCTAATTAGATAGGCCACTGACATGTGGGCCCCGCCCGGCTAACTAAGTTAGTTAGGGCTAACTAACTTGGTTAGTTGACTGGGTCACTGACCAGTGGACCCCACTGGTCAGGTTTGACCTGGTCGACGCCTTTGACCTGCTGGCGTCACCCCGGCGTCATGCTGACGCAATATTCCTTTTCTGGAATTTAGTTTATTTTATAAATAATCAGGAAATTCCAGAAAATAGCTAAAACTTCAATAAATCATAGAAAATTAACCGTAACTCCAAATTAAATAATTTATATATGAAAAATTATCAGAAAAATTCAAGGAATCCATCTGTACCATTTTCATGCATGTTAGAACAACTTATCACTACTGTTTAGGACAAATCAATTAAATGGCATTTGAATAATCACATATGGAGTTTGAATTTGAATTTTGTATTCAAACTAACCCCATTTAACTTGTTGCTAGATGCATTAGCCCAAAACACATTCATTTTGCCATGTCATGATCATGCATCATATTGTGCATTGCATTGATTGTGTTCCCTTCTATGTTGCCGGTATTTGTCCCCTCTCGATAGACGTGATACCGATGATGTGATCGTTGACACTGATGAAGACTCAATGTTATCTTCAGAAGTGCCAGGCAAGCAAAACCCCCTTGTTCATTCCGATAAAATCCCACTCTCTCGCTCCTGCTCTCTTTTACTTCATTAGGATAACAACGACATATTTGATACTTGCTGCGGTAGCTGAACCCTTTATCCTTTGCATGACCTATCATTGCCACAGTAAATAGATGAAACCCACTAGCATGAGTAGGAGTTGTTTGAGCCCTGATGTGCCTACTCATTCATGCTTGTTTGTCATGCCTGCTACTGCTTAGAGTTGAGTCAGGTCTGATTCATCGGGGATGAATCAGATGCGTGTGAACATGTCCTACTGTGTGTGAGCTAAGTGTGTGAACACGATTTGGTAAAGGTAGCGGTGAGAGGCCATGTAGGAGTACATGGTGGGTTGTCTCATTGCAGCCGTCCTCAGGAACTGAGTTCTGTGTTTGTGATCCATGAACAGCTACTACCACACATTGGGATCCTTAATTGACTCTCTCGGCTTATTAATCAACATGATCTCTGTCCAGGAGTTGCAACTAGTTTCTGGTGTTTGTAGGTAGTGTTAGTAGTCTACCAAGTGGCACCCGGTACAGGTGGGCTTGGGACAGACTAGGCACAGTGGCACGGTGTACCAAGTGGCACCCGGATGGTGGGCTTGGGAACCCTGCTCACATCGTTTGGGGCCATGAGCGACACCCCGGCCGGATCTCCTTGCGGATGGAACCCGAATAGGCGATAAACCTGGACTAGAGACTTGTTCGGTTAGTCAGGTCGTGGCCGACTCCCTCGCCCGGCTTCCGCTTGAAGGTTGCCGAGGTACAGGACGTGTACAGGGCGGTAAGTGGCGAGAGCGTGTGTGAAGAAGTACACCCCTGCAGGGTTATCATTATCTATTCGAATAGCCGGATTCCTCGGATATGGAAACTTGGACCCCTTGTACAGTTCATAGACAAGTGAAAGTGGATACTCTAAAACACGCAAGATAAGCGTGAGTGCTATGGATGGCGTTCTCGTAGGGAGACGGGAGCGGATCCATAGTGGTGTATTGATATAGTGAATATGTGGACTCGTGTGCGCCACCTCAAAAGAGTTACTTGCAGTCGTAGTTCAGGATAGCCACCGAGTCAAAGCTGGCTTGCTGCAGTTAAACCCCACCATCCCTTTGTTGATAATGATGCATATGTAGTTAGTTCTGATGTAAGTCTTGCTGGGTACATTTGTACTCACGTTTGCCTATTTTATGTTTTTGCAGAGAGACTTCGGTCTCACTAGTAGTTTCGCGTGGACTTTGACGTTTAGCTTGTTACCTTAGCTACGATCTTGTGCCCTCGGCAGGATCTGGTAGATAGTCAGGCTTCTCAGCCCTTTTTCATTTATAGATGTCTGTACCCAGACATGATAGCTTCCGCTTGTGCTTTGATTTGTATGCTCTGATTGTCGGGTCATGAGACCCATGTTTGTAATATCTCGCTCCTCGGAGCCTATTGAATAAATTACTTGAGTCGTAGAGTCATGTTGTGATGCCATGTTATATTTGCACATATCGAGCATATTGTGTGTATGTTATTGAAATGCTTAGTATGTGTGGGATCTGACCATCTAGTTGTTTATCTTTAGTAGCCTCTCTTACCGGGAAATGTCTCCTAGTGTTTCCACCGAGCCATGGTAGCTTGCTACTGCTCCGGAACACTTAGGCTGGTCGGCATGTGTCCTTCTTCGTTCCGGTGTCTGTCCCTTCGGGGAAATGTCACGCGATGAATACCGGAGTCCTGTTAGCCTGCTACAGCCCGGTTCACCGGAGTCCTGCTAGCCCAGTGCTACAGCCTGGATTCACTCGCTGATGACCGACACGTTTGATGCTGGGTCATGGATGCCTGTCCCTGTAAGTCTGTGCCACTTTGGGTTTACGACTAGCCATGTCAGCCCGGGCTCCTTATCATATGGATGCTAGCGACACTGTCATATATGCGTGCCAAAAGGCGCAAACGGTCCCGGGCTAAGGTAAGGCGACACCCGTGGGAATACCGTGCGTGAGGCCGCAAAGTGATATGAGGTGTTACATGCTAGATCGATGTGGCATTGAGTCGGGGTCCTGACATTTAATTTTAAGCACGGTTCATGGCGCTGGCGCATTGCTTTCAGCCTCCTACCAAACGGCGGCCCTTTTTGGCCCATGCATTAGTCAAATTATAGGTTGATACTGAAGCATATTGTATCGTGCTTTCAGTCCTGGTGTGTTTATCAAATGTATGTCAGCTAATGTCACGTTCGAGTTGTTATTATACATGCCAAAAAGTTTGACGGTGCGAGACATAAACAGGGACGAGGCGCCTACCCTCCCACTGACATCGCGTTTCATCATTTATATACGCTTCAATTTCTGCCTGACTTTGCTAACGCGGCTGATGGATAACTTCGGAGCAGACAAAGCATATACTTCAGACTCTTTGGTGATTACACCTTTTGAACTGCTTCATCGCATCTTTGTGCCAACTACAATAGCCATGCTGATGCGAGGGTAAATAGATTAATCTGAACATGCATGGTGACACGCAACACTGAACAATGATATGCTCAAATCCTCAAATGCACGTGTGCATCAAGGCTGATGGCTTGTCCTAACCGATGGCACAAGCTTTTCTTTACTATGCTTGGCAAGCATATCCACTCTGAAGGAACAGAGGAGTTTATCTAGTAGGAGGGATTGAAGATCGAATCCGGGCCTCAAAACTTCAGATCTGAGAGGGGTGTGGGGGGATCCTAAGGGAGCGCCGCTGCCGCCGCTCTCTGTAAACAGAGCAACTGTTCAGAGGGGGAAGAACTGCTGGGAGGGGCTGGCCCGATGCGGCTTAAGTCAATGTGCAGCGCCCAAGCCATAGGCGCTGCACATTACACAGTGTGGCGCCTATCCCTTGGGCGCTGCACTGCTGTCTGTGGGGCCGCAACCCAACCAGGGCTGCCACGCTGGCAGGAGATGCGACGCCTAAGGCAGAGGCGCTGCACAGTGGTGTGTGGCGTCTAGCTGTCGGGCGCCACACGAAAGGGTCAGCAGAGTGAAATTTTTTGGAAAGGAGATCATTTTGTGATTTGATTTCGCCCTGAGGTCAAATATATGATTTTTGCCGAAGATTTTTGTCCGTTAGGCTGCAGCCTGCATGCGGAGAGGCTTGCAAAAAGACAAGCCAACGAATTCTTGGTCTCGACTGTGCAATCTCAGCAAACTCCCGAAGTTGACTGGTCCTTGGCTGCATTCGCGTTGAACCCTACGTACACGCAAAAGCAGAATCAGTATCAGATATGTATTGGCCGCGATAGACGGGCAAAATGTTTATGCATTGCTTTAAGTTTGTTTGGCAGCTCTAATATACTCGTCCACACATGGAGCA
This sequence comes from Triticum aestivum, assembly GCF_018294505.1. NCBI lineage: Eukaryota > Viridiplantae > Streptophyta > Magnoliopsida > Poales > Poaceae > Triticum > Triticum aestivum. The sequence continues at coordinate 665,279,948 of NC_057797.1, read as the reverse complement.
CGGCTCTCCTTCGATTGCAAGCCACAACAAGATTTGGCTGTCGACTTGCGCCGCGTAGCTACTCGTCTTGCAAGAAAGGATGAAACTACAAGCATTAAGAATGATCCAAGAAGATCGTCTGCGTCTCGGCGTACAGAACGCGCGCTTGTTTCGTCAAGACAACGGGGCAAATTAATTGGGCGACGGCGACGCTTTACGTACTGTGCATCCCAATGCCTCATTTTGGTATAGTACGTAGTACTACTGTAGTACACGTTTTGGGTCGTGAATTGATTCATCAACTACTGCTTCGCTAGTCATTGCTGTACTAACGTGTCAGTACTACAGCTAGTCATTAGTACAATCACCAAGCAGAGTTGCATCCTACCTTTCGGCTTCAGATTTCACTCTCGTGTGATTTTAAGGCTGCTTATTTGGCGGTGACTGCTCATAATTCACCAGCTAAGCCGTACAAGTGTGAAAAGCTGAACTTGATTTGCAGCGGAGCTTTCTGAGCTTGTTACTCCAAGTTGTCGACATTCAGGAGATGACAGGTACAATGTGATGAGGCCAGTATGAGCTGCAAGTGTCGGTCAGGAGATGGCAATTAAGAGAGCACTGTTGGCGTCACGAGGATGAGCGGCCCTCCAACTCCATGTCACTTTCAGGTGGGTTCTTGGCTCCCAGTTCTGACCAAACATACAGCTAGCTCGGCTCAAAGCACAACCAAGTCGCACGCACGCACGAATGCATGGTGTAGCCGATCGGTGGTTCAAGAGGCGCACACACGGCGACCTCTAGAGGCCAGAGGCCACTACAGCTACAGCCGTCACAGTCTCGCCTTGCTTTCGGAAGCCCCGTGCAAGATTATTCAAAGCGGCCACACGATCCGCGAGACACGAACCCTAATTGAAGTGAATGCTTCACGCGTAGCAGTGGCCAATGGCGTGTCGCTGCACGCCGCGGCGATCGGCGCGCGCGCGCTGAACGGGGAGATGTTTACGGGCCGTCGGCCGGAGCAGTAGATCACCATGTTTGGGGACGGCGACAGCCGCCATGGCTGTTGGAAATATGCCCTAAAGACAATAATAAAATGATTATTATATTTCCTTGTTCATGATAATTGTCTATTATTCATGCTACAATTATATTATTCGGAAATCATAATACATGTGTGAATACATAGACCACAATGTGTCCCTAGTGAGCCTCTAGTTGACTAGCTCGTTGATCAACAGATAGTCATGGTTTCCTGGCTATGGACATGGGGATGTCATTGATAACGGGATCACATCATTAGGAGAATGATGTGATGGACAAGACCCAAACCTAACCATAGCACAAAGATCGTGTAGTTCGTTTGCTGTACCTTTTCTGAATGTCAAGTATCATTTCCTTAGACCATGAGATTGTGCAACTCCCGGATACCGTATGAGTGCCTTGGGTGTGCCAAACGTCACAACGTAACTGGGTGACTATAAAGGTACGTTACAGGTATCTCCGAAAGTGTCTGTTGGGTTGGCACGAATCGAGACTGGGATTTGTCACTTCGTATGACGGAGAGGTATCTCTGGGCCCACTCGGTAATGCATCATCATAATGAGCTCAATGTGATCAAGTGGTTGATCATGGGATCATGCATTACGGTATGAGTAAAGTGACTTGCCGGTAACGAGACTGAACAAGGTATTGGGATACCGACGATCGAGTCTCGGGCAAGTAACGTACCGATTGACAAAGGGAATTGAATACGGGATTGATTAAGTCCTCGACATCGCGGTTCATCCGATGAGATCATCGAGGAGCATGTGGGAGCCAACATGGGTATCCAGATCCCGCTGTTGGTTATTGACCGGAGAGTCGTCTCGGTCATGTCTACTTGTCTCCCGAACCCGTAGGGTCTACATACTTAAGGTTCGGTGACGCTAGGGTTGTAGAGATATGAGAATGCAGTAATCCGAAAGTTGTTCGGAGTCCCGGATGAGATCCTGGACGTCACGAGGAGTTCCGGAATGGTCCGAAGGTGAAGAATTATATATACGAAGTGTAGTTTCGGCCATCGGGAAAGATTCGGGGTCACCGGTATTGTACCGGGACCACCGGATGGGTCCCGGGGGTCCACCGGGTGGGGCCACCCATCCCGGAGGGGCCCATGGGCTGAAGTGGGGAGGGGAACCAGCCCGTAGTGGGCTGGTGCGCCCCCCCTTGGGCCCCCCTGCGCCTAGGGTTGGAAACCCTAGGGTGGGGGGCGCCTCCACTTGCCTTGGGGGGCACTCCACCCCCCTTGGCCGCCGCCCCCTTGGGAGATCCCATCTCCAAGGCCGACGCCCCTCCAGGGGGCCTATATAAAGGAGGGGGAGGGAGGGCAGCGGCACCCCAAGCCTTTGCGCCTCCCTCTCCCCTGCTACACCTCTCCCTCTCGTAGAAGCTCCGCGAAGCCCTGCTGCGATCACTGCTGCATCCACCACCACGCCGTCGTGCTGCTGGATTTTCATCAACCTCTCCTTCCCCCATTGCTTGATCAAGAAGGAGGAGACATCGTCCGCTCCGTACGTGTGTTGAACGCGGAGGTGCCGTCCGTTCGGCACTTGGTCATCGGTGATTAGGATCATGGCGAGTACGACTCCATCATCCCCCGTTCTCTGAACGCTTTCGCTCGTGATCTACAAGGGTATGTAGATGCACTCCTCTCTTCCTCGTTGCTAGATGACTCCATAGATTGATCTTGGTGATGCGTAGAAAATTTTAAAATTCTGCTACGTTCCCCAACAGTGGCATCATGAGCCAGGTCTATGCGTAGTTATTATACACGAGTAGAACACAAAGTAGTTGTGGGCGTCGATATTGTCAATTTGCTTGCCGTTACTAGTCATATCTTGATTAGGCGGCATCGTGGGATGAAGCGACCCGGACCAACCTTACACATACGCTTACGTGAGACCGGTTCCACCGATTGACATGCACTAGTTGCATATGGTGGTTGGCGGGTGTCTGTCTCTCCCACTTTAGTCGGATCGGATTCGATGAACAGGGTCCTTATGAAGGGTAAATCGAAATTGGCAATTCACGTTGTGGTTTTGGCATAGGTAAGAAACGTTCTTGCTAGAAACCTATAGCAGCCACGTAAAAACTTGCAACAACAATTAGAGGACGTCTAACTTGTTTTTGCAGCAAGTGTTTTGTGATGTGATATGGCCAAAGGTTGTGATGAATGATGAATGATATATGTGATGTATGAGATTGATCATGTTCTTGTAATAGGAATCACGACTTGCATGTCGATGAGTATGACAACCGGCAGGAGCCATAGGAGTTGTCTTTATTTATTTATGACCTGCGTGTCAACATAAACGTCATGTAATTACTTTACTTTATTGCTAAAGCGTTAGCCATAGTAGTAGAAGTATTAGATGACGAGACAACTTCAAGAAGACACGATGATGGAGATCATGATGATGGAGATCATGGTGTCATGCCGGTGACAATGATGATCATGGAGCCCCGAAGATGGAGATCAAAGGAGCAAATAATATTGGCCATATCATGTCACTGTTTGATTGCATGTGATGTTTATCATGTTTTACATCTTATTTGCTTAGAACGACGGTAGCTTAAATAAGATGATCCCTCGTAAAATTTCAAGAAAGTGTTCCCGCTAACTGTGCACCGTTGCGAAGGTTCGTTGTTTCGAAGCACCACGTGATGATCGGGTGTGATAGATTCTAACATTCGAATACAACGGGTGTAAGACAGATTTACACACGCAATACACTTAGGTTGACTTGACGAGCCTAGCATGTACAGACATGGCCTCGGAACACAGAAGACCGAAAGGTCGAGCATGAGTCGTATAAAAGATACGATCAACATAAAGATGTTCACCGATGTTGACTAGTCCATTTCACGTGATGATCGGACACGACCTAGTTAACTCGGATCATGTTATACTTAGATGACTGGAGGGATGTCTATCTGAGTGGGAGTTCATTGAATAATTTGATTAGATGAACTTAATTATCATGAACTTAGTCTAAAATCTTTACAATATGTCTTGTAGATCAAATGGCCCACGTTGCCCTCAACTTCAACGCGTTCCTAGAGAAAACCAAGCTGAAAGATGATGGCAGCAACTATACGGACTGGGTCCGGAACCTGAGAATCATCCTCATAGCTGCCAAGAAAGATTATGTCCTAGAAGCACCGCTAGGTGACGCACCCACCCCAGAGAACCAAGACGTTATGAACGCTTGGCAGCAGCGTGCTGATGATTACTCCCTCGTTCAGTGCGGCATGCTTTACAGCTTAGAACCGGGGCTCCAAAAGCGTTTTGAGAAACACGGAGCATATGAGATGTTCGAAGAGCTGAAAATGGTTTTTCAAGCTCATGCCCGGGTCGAGAGATATGAAGTATCCGACAAGTTCTTCAGCTGTAAAATGGAGGAAAATAGTTCTGTTAGTGAGCACATACTCACAATGTCTGGGTTACATAACCGCTTGACTCAGCTGGGAGTTAATCTCTCAGATGACGCGGTCATTGACAGAATCCTCCAATCGCTTCCACCGAGCTACAAGAGCTTTGTGATGAACTTCAATATGCAGGGGATGGAAAAGACCATTCCTGAGGTATATTCAATGCTGAAATCAGCGGAGGTAGAAATCAAAAAGGAACATCGAGTGTTGATGGTGAATAAAACCACTAAGTTCAAGAAAGGTAAGGGTAAGAAGAACTTCAAGAAGGACGGCAAGGGAGTTGCCGCGCCCGGTAAGCAAGCTGTCGGGAAGAAGCCAAAGAATGGACCCAAGCCCGAGACTGAGTGCTTTTATTGCAAGGAAAGTGGTCACTGGAAGCGGAACTGCCCCAAATACTTAGCGGACAAGAAGGCCGGCATCACGAAAGGTATATGTGATATACATGTAATTGATGTGTACCTTACCAGTACTCGTAGTAGCTCCTGGGTATTTGATACCGGTGTCGTTGCTCACATTTGTAACTCAAAGCAGGAGTTGCGAAATAAGCGGAGACTGGCGAAGGACGAGGTGATGATGCGCGTCGGGAATGGTTCCAAGGTCGATGTGATCGCCGTCGGCACGCTACCTCTACATTTACCTACAGGATTAGTTTTAAACCTCAATAATTATTATTTAGTGCCAGCTTTGAGCATGAACATTGTATCGGGATCTCGTTTAGTACGAGATGGCTACTCATTTAAATCCGAGAATAATGGTTGTTCTATTTATATGAGAGATATGTTTTATGGTCATGCTCCGATGGTGAATGGTTTATTCTTAATGAATCTCGAGCGTAATGCTACACATATTCATAGTGTGAATACCAAAACATGTAAGGTTGATAATGATAGTCCCACATACTTGTGGCATTGCCGCCTTGGTCACATAGGTGTCAAACACATGAAGAAGCTCCATGCAGATGGACTTTTAGAGTCTCTTGATTACGAATCATTTGACACGTGCGAACCATGCCTCATGGGTAAGATGACCAAGACTCCGTTCTCAGGAACAATGGAGCGAGCAACCAACTTATTGGAAATCATACATACAGATATGTGCGGTCCAATGAGTGTTGAGGCTCGCGGTGGTTATCGTTATGTTCTCACCCTTACTGATGACTTGAGTAGATATGGGTATGTCTACTTAATGAAACACAAGTCTGAGACCTTTGAAAAGTTCAAGGAATTTCAGAGTGAGGTTGAGAATCATCATGACAGGAAAATCAAGTTCTTGCGATCAGATCCTGGGGGAGAATACTTGAGTCACGAATTTGGCACACACTTAAGAAAATGTGGAATAGTTTCACAACTCACGCCGCCTGGAACACCTCAGCGTAATGGTGTGTCCGAACGTCGTAATCGCACTCTATTGGATATGGTGCGATCTATGATGTCTCTTACCGATTTACTGCTGTCATTTTGGGGCTATGCTTTAGAGACTGCCGCATTCACTTTAAATAGGGCTCCGTCGAAATCCGTTGAGACGACATCGTATGAATTATGGTTTGGGAAGAAACCTAAGCTGTCGTTTCTAAAAGTTTGGGGATGTGATGCTTATGTCAAGAAACCTCAACCTGAAAAGCTCGAACCCAAGTCGGAAAAATGCGTCTTCACAGGATACCCTAAAGAAACTATTGGGTATACCTTCTACCTCAGATCCGAAGGCAAGATCTTTGTTGCCAAGAATGGATCCTTTCTAGAGAAAGAGTTTCTCTCGCAAGAAGTAAGTGGGAGGAAAGTAGAACTTGATGAAGTATTACCTCTTGAACCGGAAAGTGGCGCAACACAGGAAAATGTTCCTGAGGTGCTTGCACCGACTAGAGAGGAAGTTAATGATGATGATCATGAAACGTCAGATCAAGTTGCTACTGAACTTCGTAGGTCCACAAGGACACGTTCCGCACCAGAGTGGTACGGCAACCCTGTCTTGGAAATCATGTTGTTAGACAACGGTGAACCTTCAAACTATGAAGAAGCGATGGAGGGCCCGGATTCCGACAAATGGCTGGAAGCCATGAAATCTGAGATAGGATCCATGTATGAAAACGAAGTATGGACTTTGACTGACTTGCCCGATGATCGGCGAGCCATAGAAAATAAATGGATCTTTAGGAAGAAGACAGGCGCGGATGGTAACGTGACCATCTATAAAGCTCGGCTTGTCGCTAAGGGTTATCGACAAGTTCAAGGGGTTGACTACGATGAGACTTTCTCACCTGTAGCGAAGCTGAAGTCCGTCCGAATCATGTTTGCAATTGCCGCATTCTATGATTATAAGATATGGCAAATGGACGTCAAAACGGAATTCCTTAATGGTTTCCTTAAGGAAGAATTGTACATGATGCAGCCGGAAGGTTTTGTCGATCCTAAGAATGCTGACAAGGTGTGCAAGCTCCAATGCTCGATTTATGGGCTGGTGCAAGCATCTCAGAGTTGGAACATTCGCTTTGATGAGATGATCAAAGCGTTTGGGTTTAAGAAGACTTATGGAGAAGCCTGCATTTATAAGAAAGTGAGTGGGAGCTCTGTAGCATTTCTCATATTGTATGTGGATGACATACTGTTGATGGGAAATGATATAGAATTCTTGGAAAGCATAATGGCCTACTTGAACAAGTGTTTTTCAATGAAGGACCTTGGAGAAGCTGCTTATACATTAGGCATCAAGATCTATAGAGATAGATTGAGACGCCTCATAGGTCTTTCACAGAGTACGTACCTTGACAAGATATTGAAGAAGTTCAAAATGGATCAGTCAAAGAAGGGGTTCTTGCTTGTATTGCAAGGTACGAGATTGAGCACGGCTCAAAGCCCGACCGCGGCAGAAGATAGAGAAAAGATGAGTGTCGTCCCCTATGCCTCAGCCATAGGGTCTATCATGTATGCTATGCTGTGTACCAGACCTGATGTAAACCTTGCCGTAAGTTTGGTAGGAAGGTACCAAAGTAATCCCGGCATGGAACACTGGACAGTGGTCAAGAATATCCTGAAGTACCTGAAAAGGACTAAGGATATGTTTCTCGTTTATGGAGGTGACGAAGAGCTCGTCGTAAAGGGTTACGTCGATGCTAGCTTCGACACAGATCTGGATGACTCTAAGTCACAAACCGGATACGTGTATATTTTGAATGGTGGGGCAGTAAGCTGGTGCATTTGCAAGCATAGCGTGGTGGCGGGATCTACATGTGAAGCGGAGTACATGGCAGCCTCGGAGGCAGCACAAGAAGCAATCTGGGTGAAGGAGTTCATCACCGGCCTAGGAGTCATACCCAATGCGTCGGGGCCGATGACTCTCTTCTGTGACAACACTGGAGCTATTGCCCTTGCCAAGGAGCCCAGGTTTCACAGGAAGACCAGGCATATGAAGCGTCGCTTCAACTCCATTCGTGAAAGTGTTCAAAATGGAGACATAGAAATTTGTAAAAGTACATACGGACCTAAATGTAGCAGATCTGTTGACTAAACCTCTCCTTAGAGCAAAACATGATCAACACTAGAATTCCATGGGTGTTCGATTCATCACAATGTAACTAGATGATTGACTCTAGTGCAAGTGGGAGACTATTGGAAATATGCCCTAGAGGCAATAATAAAATGATTATTATATTTCCTTGTTCATGATAATTGTCTATTATTCATGCTATAATTGTATTATCCGGAAATCGTAATACATGTGTGAATACATAAACCACAATGTGTCCCTAGTGAGCCTCTAGTTGACTAGCTCGTTGATCAACAGATAGTCATGGTTTCCTGGCTATGGACATGGGGATGTCATTGATAACGGGATCACATCATTAGGAGAATGATGTGATGGACAAGACGCAAACCTAAGCATAGCACAAAGATCAAGTAGTTCGTTTGCTGTAGCTTTTCTGAATGTCAAGTATCATTTCCTTAGACCATGAGATTGTGCAACTCCCGGATACCGTATGAGTGCCTTGGGTGTGCCAAACGTCACAACGTAACTGGGTGACTATAAAGGTACGTTACAGGTATCTCCGAAAGTGTCTGTTGGGTTGGCACGAATCGAGACTGGGATTTGTCACTCCGTATGACGGAGAGGTATCTCTGGGCCCACTCGGTAATGCATCATCATAATGAGCTCAATGTGATCAAGTGGTTGATCATGGGATCATGCATTACGGTACGAGTAAAGTGACTTGCCGGTAACGAGACTGAACAAGGTATTCGGATACCGACGATCGAGTCTCGGGCAAGTAACATACCGATTGACAAAGGGAATTGAATATGGGATTGATTAAGTCCTCGACATCGCGGTTCATCCAATGAGATCATCGAGGAGCATGTGGGAGCCAACATGGGTATCTAGATCCCGCTGTTGGTTATTGACCGGAGAGTCGTCTCGGCCATGTCTGCTTGTCTCCCGAACCCGTAGGGTCTACACACTTAAGGTTCGGTGACGCTAGGGTTGTAGAGATATGAGTATGCAGTAATCCGAAAGTTGTTCGGAGTCCCGGATGAGATCCTGGACGTCACGAGGAGTTCCGGAATGGTCCGGAGGTGAAGAATTATATATAGGAAGTGTAGTTTCGGCCATCGGGAAATATTCGGGGTCACCGGTATTGTACCGGGACCACCGGATGGGTCCTGGGGGTCCACCGGGTGGGCCCACCCATCCCGGAGGGCCCCGTGGGCTGAAGTGGGGAGGGGAACCAGCCCATAGTGGGCTGGTGCGCCCCCCCCCCCCTTGGCCCCCCCTGCGCCTAGGGTTGGAAACCCTAGGGTGGGGGCGCCTCCACTTGCCTTGGGGGGCACTCCACCCCCCCTTGGCCGCCGCCCCCTTGGGAGATCCCATCTCCAGGGACGGCGCCCCCCCAGGGGGCCTATATAAAGGAGGGGGGAGGGAGGGCAGCGGCACCGCAAGCCTTTGCGCCTCCTTCTCCCCTGCTACACCTCTCCCTCTCGTAGAAGCACGGCGAAGCCCTGCTGCGATCACTGTTGCATCCACCACCACGCTGTCGTGCTGCTTGATTTTCATCAACCTCTCCTTCTCCCTTGGTGGATCAAGAAGGAGGAGACGTCATCCTCTTCGTACGTGTGTTGAACGCGGAGGTGTCGTCCGTTCGGCACTTGGTCATCGGTGATTAGGATCACGGCGAGTACGACTCCATCATCCACGTTCTCTGGACGCCTCCGCTCGTGATCTACAAGGGTATGTAGATGCACTCCTCTCTCCCTCATTGCTAGATGACTCCATAGATTGATCTTGGTGACGCGTAGAAAATTTTAAAATTCTGCTACGTTCCCCAACAGTGGCATCGGGCCGTGCTCTGCGTTTGGCAGGATAGAGCTGCGGATCACGGTTGCGGGCACGGAGAAGCCGAGCGGGACCCCGACCGACCGCGCCTGCGAGCAGTGCAATCGGCCCACCTGCGTTCTGTGTGTGTGGTTGAGATTGCGTCGGTTTGTTGTGGTTTGAGGAAATATCGCGCTCGTCGGTGCGAGTAAATTGCACAAAAGTATCACAATTGGGGCATTGGAAGCAGATTGGTATCAAAATTGGTAATTTTTATGTGTCAGTATCAAGATTGGGGCGAGCCGTTGCGAAAAATACTAAAAGTGCATTTTATACATATTGACAGAAAAACTGATCGGTTGGGCCCGCCCGTCAGGCGCCACGCTGGCCAGTGCGCGCGTGCTCGTGCACTGACTGCGCGCTGACTAGGACGAGGCCGGCTCGCACCATTTTGGTCGCGCCTGTGCGACCGAGCCAGACCCCGACCCCGCTCTGCCCTCTTCCTTCTCCTCGCACCCTCGCCGGCGGCTGCCTCCCCGCCCGCCCCGCCGCCCGCCACACCACGCCGCCGGAGCCATGGATAGAAGTGCTTAGGCGCTGTCACCTCCACCACGGTTGCTCCTCCTCGCGCCCTCCTCTCCCCCGCGTCTGGTGTGCCCTGGCGACGATGGCCTCGGCGACTCCGGCAGGCAGCGATGGCCGAGGCGATGCAAGCGGCAGCGACCTCCCCCGCTTAGGCCTCGATGGCAGTGGCGGCTACTCCAGCTCGAAGTACAGTAGCGAGGACGAAGATTTTGCGGAGCCGGCGTTGTCGATGGAGCAGAGGCTGCAGATGGCGTGAATTTGGGTGGCCAACCCTAGCACCGCCCATCACTGGACTCATGGCTTCGGTGGTATTCTATAAGTGCTCCACTGTTCCATTCTTGCTCACTAAAATTGGGGGTTAGTGTTAGGGTTTACTGCCTGCATGTTTAGCGCTCTAATTGCTAGTCCTAACTAGAGTAGAGAAGTATAGTGGATTACATGAGTCCTAACTAGAGCAGAGCAGCATTATGTGTTACCTGACTGGAGAAGAGCGGAGCAACATTAGTGGATTACATTGTTATTTCTTAGTCCAAAATTGTCAGAGCAGCATTAGGCGTTACCTAGCTAGAGCAGAGCAGAGAAGCATAATGGATTAAATGAGTCCTAACTAGAGAATAGCACCATTAGTGAACAATTCTGTTAACTACTTATCTGAAAATACAAAACATCAGTTTGCTGTGAGTTAAGTACCCACTCTATAATTAGGGTTGCATTGAGATAGTTGTTTACATTGTTTGATTTTGTAGCAATTGTTTAGTTTATTCATATTGTAAGGGTAAATAAAAGCTTTGTTTATATGTTAACTTAAACAAAGCTTTGTTTATATGTTAACTTGTTTATATGTTAACTTAAACAAAGCTTTGTTTATATGTTAGCCTATATGTTAAGTAAAATTGTTTATTAACCAATTTTGTCTGTTATTTCATTTTGTAGTTTGTATGATGACATTTTGGCTGTTAGGTTCCATTTTGATGCTTTATAAATGTTTGAGCTGAAGCTCTGCAGTTCAGATGTAACATACCTGAATATGATTGCAGTGATGGAAACCCAAGGATTTAGTCAATATGATCTGCTATTTCACACTGAGAATCCAGATTTAGGGGAGAAAGGATTGGAGATGGTAGAGAGTAATGCTGAGTTGCAACTAGTAAAGAGGCAAGTTGAGAAGTGTAAGGTTCTAAATTTGCTAGTGAGGGCATGCCCACCTCCTTGCAGCCAGTTTGAGAGGCAAGAATTATCCACTGTTGTGTATGAAGAGCTTGTGTTATATGATCTCAGTGAGCCACCCATCTATGTTGTTGATGAAGAAGGAGTTGCCTTTGAAAGTCAGAGTAGCAGCTGTAGTGTAAATCATGGTATTGGTGTTTGCACACAAGAGAGCAAGAATGTAAAAGGAAAACTGAAACCTGTTTTGGAAATAGAAGAAGAAGAGGGATATGATGGCAGTGGTGGTTCTGATTGTGAAGGTGAAGATGACAGTGATGTAAACCCTTTTTATATGGGTGATGCTGATGACATAGAGATCGATGAGGGAAAGAAACAGAGAGAGTATGATGAAATAGAAGAGGAAGAAATAGATAATGAAGAATCTAAGGAGGAAGAAGTGGTGCATTATGAGGGTGACACAGATGTTGAGGAACCTTTTCAAATGGATGAAGATGACAAAGTTGTTTCACAGGATGAAGAAACTGCAATTGTACATGAATAGAAGAAGAAGAAGAAGAAGAAGAAGAAGAAGAAGAAGAAGAAGAAACAGAAGTTTCCAGTTAGGAAAGGGCCTACAACAAGGACACATTCAAGTGTAGTTCAGGAGGAGGAACCTGATTTCAAACCTTAATCTGATGAAGAAGAGAAAGGATTGTTGAAGGAGGCTAATGATGATGGTTATGAGCCACTGTCATTTGTGCTGCCAAAGAAAAGGAAGAGCAGGGCAAAGCAGAGGCCTCCTAGAAAATGGTACAATGAGAAAATGGAGGCACCACATGAGCAATTATGTCTAAAGATGTGTTTCAAGGATCAACATCAATTCAGAGAGGTTGTGTTGAACTTACACATCAGTCAAGGCAGAAACTTCAAATATCATAGGAACTCAGATCAAAGAATAATTATAGAATGCAACCAAAAACATTGCAACTTCTTTATGGTGGTAGTAGTTATAAAAGGTGAAACTACTTTTGTAATTAAGAAGATGAGAATTAAGCACACTTGCCCTATTAGTACAGAGACAACAAGGGTAAGTGCCAAGTGGCTTGCACAGAAGTATGAGTCACTGTTCAGATCTGATCTAACAACTGGCATTCAGACTTTGATTTATGCCTGCATGGAGAAGTATGGTGTGGATGTGCCCAAGTCAATGGCATATAGGGCAAAGAACCTAGCTATTGATGTTGTGCTAGAAGACCACAAGAAGCAATACCCTAGGTTGAAATACTATGCTCAGAGAGTGATGGATACAAATCTTGGGAGTAGAGTAGTAGTCACTACTGTAACTCCAACACCCACTGAAAAAATCCCCCACCAGGTCCAAGATTCCATGCTATGTTCTATTGCATCAATGGAGCAAGGGAGGGGTTTCTCAAGGGGTGCAGACCATTCATTGGTTAGTTTGTTCACCTTGTGCATTAGTTACATATTGTTACATCTTGAAATGCATTTGAATGCTTTAAATATTGAATTTGCTTGCTCATTCAAGTGTTGATGGGTGCTTAATCAAGTTAACTACTGGTGCTCAACTACTTGCTGCCACTGGTAGAGATGGCAACAACATATACCCACTAGCATTTGGTATTGTTGGGCAAGAGGACACACCTAACTGGTGTTGGTTTCTACACCAACTTAAAATCTGCCTAGGAGGAGAAGAGGGACAGTTTGGTCCATATACAATAATGTCAGATAGACAAAAGGTATGTTCTTGCATCTTATGTCCTTGTTCCTATATGGTTGTTTTGTGCTAGATAGTAGCTTAGCTAGTTTAATTATGTGTCCCAGGGCCTACTAAATGCAGTGAATAATGTCTTTCCTAAGTGCAACCAAAGGTTCTGCCTTAGGCATATCTATGCAAACTTCCAAAATGCTGGGTTTAGGGGGGAAGATCTGAAGAAGTGTATGGATAATGTTGCCTATGCATATAGTGAACACAAATTTAACATTGCAATGAATGACCTTAGAGCTGAATGTGAGGAAGCTTGGGAGTTGCTTTGTCAAATACCCAAGAAAACATGGGCAAGGCATGCATTTGACACAAACTGCAAGACAGACCTTGTAGTTAATAATTTGTCTGAGGTGTTCAACAAGTATGTCCTAGATGTTAGGAAGAAACCAATTAGGACAATGTGTGATGGAATAAAGGATAAGCAGATGATGAGGTGGCATAGGAATAGGGAGAGTGGAAAGAATGCTAAATGGGACATAACACCCCATTATAGTGAGAAGCTAGAGGTTGAGAAGGAGAGGGCCAAATATTGCAAACCAATTCAAGCTGGTGTGGACTTGTGGCAAGTTACAAGTGGGCAGCAAACCCACGCTATTAACTTGCAATTGCACACATGTGGGTGCAGAAAATGGAACCTCACTGGCATCCCATGTAACCATGCCATCTCAGCAATAAACAAGGGCAAAAGAAAACCAGAGGATTATTTCAGCAAGTTCTTCAAGAAATAATTTTATGTGGTAGCTTATGAACCAATGATCTATCCAGTTCCTGGTGAGCATGACTGGATAAGGACCCCTGGTCCAGACATTGACCCACCTGCATTTAAAGTGAGGAGAGGAAGAAAGAAAGACAGAGAAGAGGATCAAGGGGAAATTTGAAGTTCCAAAGCCTAAGGACACACCAAGAATGGGGACTATAACATGTGGCAATTGTGGACTGCAAGGACATAGGTATACAAGCTGCATGAAGCAGATGAAGCCTGAGCTGGCTTTGAGGAAGAACAAACATGTGGTAATCCTCTTATAAGTAGTAACATGTTTTCCTTCTTGTACATTCCATTTTTTTAAGTACTAACTCATTTTCCTTCTTGTTTATGCAAGCCTCTTGCAAGGAATTCCAATGCTGGTGCTGCTGCTACTACACCAGCAGCAACAACTTCTCATCCAGCTCCTACAACAACACCAACAGCTGGAACAGGAGGTGCTGGGAGAGGTGCTGGGAGAGGAGCTGGGAGAGGTGCTGGGAGAGGGAGAGGTACATTCTCTGCCCCAAGGCAATCTGGTCCCTCCACATCTACTGCTCCCTCCACATCTACTGCTGGGAGAGGTGCTGGTGGTAGACATAGTGGATGGAGGAGCTACTTCTATGCAAGTGGTAACTAGATACTTCATGTGTGTGTTTTTGCATCCTATGATACAATGTGATCTTGCTTTGGTGGTGTACTTTAAGAATCAATGTGATCCTATGATACAATGTTATTGATATGTTGTCTATGCTCAAAATGGTTCTTTTTATGATTGATATGTTGATGAGTACTCAAAATGGAGTTATTGATATGCTGGATATATTAATGGAGTTATTGATATGTTGTCTATGCTCAAAATGGTTCCTTTTATGATTGATATGTTGATGAGTACTCAAAATGGAACCACCTAGGGTCTAGGGTCGCTCGGGGTCGACAAAACCACCTAAAGCCATCATTTTGGGTTTTGGTGGCTCGAGGTCGACGGAACCACCTAAAGCCATCAACTAGGGTCTAGGGTGGCTCGGGGTCGACGGAATCACCAAAAGCCATCATTTTGGGTTTTGGTGGCTCGGGATCGATGGAACCACCTAAAGCCATCAACTTTGGTCTAGTGTGGCTCGGGCGCGACGGAACCACCTAAAGCCATCATTTTGGGTTTTGGTGGCTCCGGGTCGACGAAACCACCTAAAGCCATCAACTTTGGTCTAGGGTGGCTCGGGGTCGACGGAACCACCTAAAGCCATCGACTAGGGTCTAGGATGGCTCGGGGTCGACGGAACCACCTAAAGCCATCAACTATGGTCTAGGGTGGCTCGAGGTCGACGGAGCCACCTAAAGCCATCAACTTTGGTCTAGGGTGGCTCGGGGTCGACGGAAGCACCTAAAGCCATCAACTAGGGTCTAGGGTGGCTCGGGGTCGACGGAACCACCTAAAGCCATCATTTTGGGTTTTGGTGGCTCGGGATCGACGGAACCACCTAAAGCCATCAACTTTGGTCTAGGGTGGCTCGGGGTTGACGGAACCACCTAAAGCCATCAACTAGAGTCTAGGGTGGCTCGGGGTCGATGGAACCACCTAAAGCCATCAACTTTGGTCTAGGGTGGCTCAGGGTCGACGGAACCACCTAAAGCCATCAACTTTGGTCTAGGGTGGCTCGGGGTCGACGGAACCACCTAAAGCCATCAACTTTGGTCTAGGGTGGCTCGGGGTCGAGGAAACCACCTAAAGCCATCAACTTTGGTCTAGGGTGGCTCGGGGTCGACAAAACCACCTAAAGCCATCAACTTTGGTCTAGGGTGGCTCGGGGTCGACGGAACCACCTAAAGCCGTCATTTTGGGTTTTGGTGGCTCCGGGTCGACGAAACCACCTAAAGCCATCAACTTTGGTCTAGGGTGGCTTGGGGTCAACGGAACCACCTAAAGCCATCAACTTTGGTCTAGGGTGGCTCGGGGTCGACAGAACCACCTAAAGCCATCAACTATGGTCTAGGGTGGCTCGGGGTTGACGGAACCACCTAAAGCCATCAACTTTGGTCTAGGGTGGCTCGGGGTCGACGAAACCACCTAAAGCCATCAACTAGGGTCTAGGGTGGCTCGGGGTCGACGGAACCACCTAAAGCCATCATTTTGGGTTTTGGTGGCTCGGGATCGACGGAACCACCTAAAGCCATCAACTTTGGTCTACGGTGGCTCGGGGTCGACGGAACCACCTAAAGCCATCAACTAGGGTCTAGGGTGGCTCGGGGTCGACGGAACCATCTAAAGCCATCAACTTTGGTCTAGGGTGGCTCGGGGTCGACGGAACCACCTAAAGCCATCAACTTTGGTCTAGGGTGGCTCGGGGTCGACGGAACCACCTAAAGCGATCAACATTGGTCTAGGGTGGCTCAGGGTCGACGGAACCACCTAAAGCCATCAACTTTGGTCTAGGGTGGCTCGGGGTCGACGGAACCACCTAAAGCCATCATTTTGGGTTTTGGTGCCTCCGGGTCGACGAAACCACCTAAAGCCGTCAACTTGGGTCTAGGGTGGCTCGGGGTCGACGGAACCACCTAAAGCCATCATTTTGGGTTTTGGTGTCTCGGGATCGATGGAACCACCTAAAGCCATCAACTTTGATCCAGGGTGGCTCGGGGTCGATTGAACCACCTAAAGCCATCATTTTGAGTTTTGGTGGCTTCGGGTCAATGAAACCACCTAAAGCCATCAACTTTGGTCTAGGGTGGCTCGGGGTCGACGGAACCACCTAAAGCCATCAACTTTGGTCTAGGGTGGCTCGGGGTCGACGGAACCACCTATAGCCATCAACTTTGGTCTAGGGTGGCTCGGGGTCGACGGAACCACCTAAAGCCATCATTTTCGGTTTTGGTGGCTCGGGGTCGTCGGAAGAAAGGGATCAGTTGAACAAAGAGATTAAAAAGCTAGAATGGTAGATCCAGGATTTATTTCATTAAGTTACTGCATACATTGCATACACTGCATCACATAGCATAGAAGGAGGAACTGGGATTTATTACATTGCATGCATCAACTGATCCAAGGGGGAATGCATGTAGATAGCAAGGAGGATCTAGATACTGCATCACATAACAGCTCATTCATCTGGATACAGAATTCTACTCCACCTCATCCTAGTGACCTGAAAGGGATGGAAATATGCCCTCCTCCTTGCCCAGTGGATGACATCATCATCACTAGGGTTTGAGCCAAGGGGAAATGCCTCCACGAACTGCTCCATGTCCTTGCGGTTGCGTGCTGCAAGGATCCGCTGAGCCAGGTGCCTTCTCTCCCTCCTTCTTGCCTCTCTGTGTCTGGCTACCCTTGGCACCTGTTCTTATTCATCGACGACCTCTCCAAGATCCATCTTTATCTCTCCTAGGGTTTTCTCTAGCGTCTAGGGGTAGGAGAAGGGATTGTGGCTGTTGTTCGTGGCAATTGGGGGTCCTTTATATAGTAGAAATGGTGGCTGGTAGGTGTCGGGGGAATGACTCCGACAGTAAGAGAGGGGTAGGATAATGGAGCATGATCTATCGAGATGCATATGGGTGACACGGTGGTTTTAGCGAGTTCGGGCCTCTCACGGTGGAGATAACAACCCTACGTCTCGTGCTCCGGAGAGGCTTTGTTTTATCTGAGTATATATCCGAAGATTACAATGTGTGTGTGAGAGAGAGGAACGGATCCCCATGCCTGAGCTAAGTCCTGAGACTAATGGTCAAAAGAGAGAAAGGTGGAAGAAAAGACCCCCTAGTCTAGTGGTGGGGGTGGCTTATATAGAGTGTGCCACCCCCTCACCCCTTATGTTACATGGTGGAGCATCAATGCCGTAATGCCTGCCCACTACATAATCGTCATGCTGACTATTGGTCTTTGCATATCCGAGTGAGTTACATGGTCGAGTGGAATGAGCTCGTCGAGTGAAGTGCCGTGCTCCGAGTGGTTGTCGCCGTCCGAGTGACTTTCAAGTTGCGGTACATCTAGACGGTGATCTGGCCCAGGGGCCCAGTACAAAGTATACGGTGTCCATGGGTAGGGCCTTTAGGTCAGGCCTGTTACCCTACCCCTAATACATGTCCTCATCATTAGCCCCCGAATTGGTCGAGGTTGAGCGGGTCGAGTCGAGGTGAATTCCCAGATGAGTCGAGTGCTGCGGAGGCCCTTATGAACTCCCTCTGGTCACCCCGCGACCTTATCTCTGCATGTTGCCTTGACGGATTCCAGATTGTATGGTGTCCGAGTGAAATGAGCTCAAACGGGCCCGCGGAGGAGCGTTAAACTCACCTTATAGCAATTTTTTTGTTGGAGTGATTTGGAGCTGGTCCTGCATTGAGTAACTGATTACTCAGAATTTCTTCATGCCTGGAACGTGTCTTTTTTTGTTGTTTGGCCGTCACTCGGACCGGGCGGACCGTTCCGAGTGGATACCATTCCAGTGGGGGCACGCTGAGTGCACCCACTGGGTGTAGTCCCAGAGACTGCCGTCGACTGCGGGCAGTCGGCGGGAGTCTTAGAGCCTGTCTTTTTTGTTGTTGTGTTCATCACTCGGACTGGTCAGGCCGTACCGAGTGGAGATTACTCTAGTGGGGGCACGCTGAGTGCACCCACTGGGTGTAGTCCCTGAGACCCCCGTCGACTGCGGGCAGTCGGCGGGGGTCTGAGAGAACTAAAACTCTTCTTAGATGGTACTGATCGAACTTGTTCTTCTCTGACTAGGAGGTCGAGTAATTCTGGAGCTGGTTTTGCATCGAGCAAAATGTTTCTTTCCGAGTTCTCTTCCAGTGGGGGCACGCTGAGTGCACCCACTGGGTGTAGTCCCCGAGCCTCTGTCGGACTAGATGAGTCAGGCAGAGGGTTTAAGTCTCCTGGTAAACCTCCACGCAGTCGACACGGTAAATATCTTTTAGTCTGAAATTGAGTCAATCAGATGCATCTTTAGGTGCTTGACATGGTAAATAAGCTCAACCTAGAGCTGAGTCGGTCGGAATGATCTTCGTGCACTCGACACGGAATAAATTCAGCCTGGAACTCGGTCAAGCAGGTGAATCTTCATGCTCTCGGCACGGTGAGTGAATTCGGCTTGGAAACTGCCGACTGTAGAAAAAGATTGTATCCGTAGAGGAGCTTCATTTTCACCCTTTTGCATGAAAGGGGTATTTGTCCGAGTGGACGTGCTTCCCGACTGATCGAGGTATGTTGACCGCAAGGAAAGACTTAGTGGCACTTGTATGTCTCCCAGAGGAGATAGACTAGTGGTCTGACATGGACGTGCCATGAAACCCGAGTGACGAGGCTAGTGTGTAGGATGACTCTCCGGTGAGAGGCCACTCATTATCCCGGGGGAACACCAGCACGTGCCATCTCTGAGTCCAAGTTTGTGAAACTGACGCCTTGGGACCTAGGATAGGGCCAAGTTATCCGTAGAGGAGTGTTGTTTTCACCCTTTTGCAGTCTTGAAGATGACTTTAGGTAATGATTTGGGCGATCGTCCGAGTGGACAGTACTACCCTTATAGGTTTTCGGCAGACCGGGCAAGTATGGTCAGAAAGATATTCCTGATGTGATCAATGGGTTGATTGAATGGGCGTAACCCCTGAGGGCGGCATGGCCGACGGCTGTGCGTAGCCCCCGAGTGATGCTCGAAAGATGCAAGCTTGCTACAGAATGTGATATGAAGTTTGATCATATGAGTAACTTAGTCGTTCCCGTGTTGGGGGTGTAGAGGTAAATACATGTCTAACTGATGGTGACGCGCGAGGTGGTTAAGGGGCGATGATGTGTACAACCGAGTGACGACGCGCGGGGCGGTCGAGTGGTGAAGACATGCACAACCGAGTGGCAACACGTGGGGTGGCCGAGTGGCGAAGGCATGTACAACCGAGAGGCGATGCGCGGAGCGGCCAAGTGGTGAAGACGTGCACAACTGAGTGGCGATGTGCGGGACGGCCGAGTGAAGATACACGAGGTGGCCGAGTGAAGGATTACGTGTCCAGCCAACGGGTGACGCGCGGGGCGGCTGTGTGGTGAAGGCATGCACAACCGAGAGGCGACGCGTGGAGCGACCAAGCGATGAAGACGTGCGCAACCGAGTGGCGACGTGCGGGACGACCGAGTGAAGATATGTGAGGTGGCCGAGTGAAGGATTACGTGTCCAGCCAACGGGTGAAATTGTCTTCGAAGGATTTAGCCAGATGCTTTCGAAGTTAATGTAGCGACAAGGTTGATGTAGTGTGGTTACGATGCAACAAGACCGGCGTGACAACTGAGTCTGAGTAGGAATGAAGATGGCGCGCAGAGCGTCTGGGTGATTATAAAACTTGTCAAAGTGGTGGATCGAATGCACTTGTTGAAGTGAAGGATCTAACTGGTGATGAAGCACTCAACCACTCAGGAGAGTGTCATTCCAAATGAGTTGCAGCCCCCGAGTGCGGCGTAGCTCCCGAGCATACTACAGGCTTCAACAACGGACATGTCGGAATACGGGAAATATAGTGTTGAATGGATAATTTGCAATCCATCGAGTCGGACTCGGGTAACGATGAGGAAAAATTTCTGAGTGATGCTCGAAAGAGGCAAACTCGCAAAAAGAGTGACGTGTGAAGTTTAATTATAAAAGGGTCTTATCTGTCTCATGCCTGACGAGGTCTATATTATCGATGAAGAGGATTCCACAGAGGGGTTGGCCAGATGTGTTTAAAGCCAACAGAGCGACAAGGTCAGTGTTGTGGTGCGCTAGGACCAGTATGGTGACCGAGTCCGAGCAGCGATGAAGTTGGCGCGTAGGGCCGTCGAGTGATCGCGTAACTTATGTAAAAAATGGCACAAGTCTACAAAATAATTTCTTGAGGAAATTTGATGTGTGCTGAAATGATTTGTGTGAATAACACCCATAGACACCCGCTGGGAGTGCAAGGGGCTTGCTGGTTGACCAGCAAGAGTCTAAAGAGTGAAGGATTCGTTCGAACTTGTCGAAGCGAGAGATCCTACTGAACTCGTTGGAATACTGGCTAAAATAAAACGGAAGTGTAGTGTTTAGACTAAGTTGCAGCCCGGGAGGACCGATGCAAACTCGGAATGAAGAACGACACATGGTGTTCATGAATGATGTATGAAAAAATGGAAGTTGGACTCGGGAGTCACATAACCAGTACTAAGCAAGTATGTGAAAATAAGCAACTGAGAGTAGAGGTACACTCGGTGGCGTGGCCTCCGAGTGAACGTGATGTGTGAATAACGGGATACTCGGGAAGACGGAAATAACAGAATGTAAAATGACTTAGCTGTCTGAAGGCGCACGAGTGGCCGAGTGGTGATGAGGCGACCAACCGAGCGGCGACGCGCGGGGCGGCCGAGTGGTGATGAGGCGATGGTGACAGTCGACCTTCGTCTCGGTGTCCTTGCAAATAGGGATGGAGCGCACATTATACTTGTGATGCAGCTCCTTGAATTAGAGGTTTGCTCTTGTCTCAGTCGGATTTTGGCTACTTAGGCGAGTCCTTGGACTGCAGCTAAGCCTCCGAGTGGGAGGCTTGCTCTCCACTCGGTAGGATTTCAAACACTTAGGCGAGTACTGGACTGCAGCTAAGCCCCCGAGTGGGAGGTTTTCTCTCCACTCGGTAGGATTTTTTTCAAACTTAGGCGAGTACTGGACTGCAGCTAAGCCTCCGAGTGGGAGGTTTGCTCTCCACTCGGTAGGATTTTTTCAAACTTAGGCGAGTACTGGACTGCAGCTAAGCCCCCGAGTGGGAGGTTTGCTCTCCACTCGGTAGGATTTTTTCAAACTTAGGCGAGTACTGGACTGCAGCTAAGCCCCCGAGTGGGAGGTTTGCTCTCCACTCGGTAGGATTTTTTTTCAGACTTAGGCGAGTACTGGACTGCAGCTAAGCCCCCAAGTGGGAGGTTTGCTCTCCACTCGGTAGGTTTTCTTGAACTTAGGAGAAACAGATTCGCAGCTAAGTCACCCACTGGGGGATTTTGGTGACGGCGACGCGCGGGGCGACCGAGTGGTGATCAGGTGACCAACCGATGGCGACGCGCGGGGCGGCCGAGTGGTTATGAGGTGACCAACCGAGTGGCGACGCGCGGGGCGGCTGAGTGGTGATGAGGTGACCAACTGAGTGTGGCGACGCGTGGAACGGCCGAGTGGTGATGAGGTGACCAACCGAGTGTGGCGACGCGTGGAACGGCCGAGTGGTGATG
Source organism: Triticum aestivum (assembly GCF_018294505.1). Taxonomy (NCBI): domain Eukaryota; kingdom Viridiplantae; phylum Streptophyta; class Magnoliopsida; order Poales; family Poaceae; genus Triticum; species Triticum aestivum. The sequence goes on along the minus strand of NC_057797.1, from coordinate 665,257,742 downwards.
AGGTGACCAACCGAGTGTGGCGACGCGCGGAGCGGCCGAGTGGTTATGACGTGACCAACCGATGGCGACGCGCGGGGCGGCCAAGTGGTTATGAGGTGACCAACCGATGGCGACGCGCGGGGCGGCCGAGTGGTTATGAGGTGACCAACCGAGTGGCGACGTGCGGGGCGTCCCAGTGGTTATGAGGTGACCAACCGAGCGGCGAAGCGCGGGGCGGCCGAGTGGTTATGAGGTGACCAACCGAGCGGCGACGCGCGGGGCGGCCGAGTGGTTATGAGGTGACCAACCGAGTGGCGACGCGCGGGGCGGCCCAGTGGTTATGAGGTGACCAACCGAGTGGCGACGCGCGGGGCGGCCCAGTGGTGATGAGGTGACCAACCAAGTGTGGCGACGCGTGGAACGGCCAAGTGGTGATGAGGTGACCAACCGAGTGTGGCGACGAGCGGGGCGGCCGAGTGGTGATGAGGTGACCAACCGAGTGTGGCGACGCATGGAATGGCCGAGTGGTGATGAGATGACCAACCGAGTGTGGCGACGCGTGGAACGGCCGAGTGGTGATGAGATGACCAACCGAGTGTGGCGACGCGTGGAACGGCCGAGTGGTGATGAGGTGACCAATCGAGTGTGGCGACGCGCGGGGCGGCCGAGTGGTTATGAGGTGACCAACCGATGGCGACGCGCGGGGCGGCCGAGTGGTTATGAGGTGACCAACCGAGTGGCGACGCGCGGGGCGGCCCAGTGGTTATGAGGTGACCAACCGAGCGGCGACGCGCGGGGCGGCCGAGTGGTTATGAGGTGACCAACCGAGCGGCGACGCGCGGGGCGGCCGAGTGGTTATGAGGTGACCAACCGAGTGTGGCGACGCGTGGAACGGCCGAGTGGTGATGAGGTGACCAACCGAGTGTGGCGACGCGTGGAACGGCCGAGTGGGGATGAGGTGACCAACCGAGTGTGGCGACGCGCGGAGCGGCCGGGTGGTTATGAGGTGACCAACCGATGGCGACGCGCGGGGCGGCCGAGTGGTTATGAGGTGACCAACCGATGGCGACGCGCGGGGCGGCCGAATGGTTATGAGGTGACCAACCGAGTGGTGACGCGCGGGGCGGCCCAGTGGTTATGAGGTGACCAACCGAGCGGCGACGCGCGGGGCGGCCGAGTGGTTATGAGGTGACCAACCGAGCGGCGACGCGCGGGGAGGCCGAGTGGTTATGAGGTGACCAACCGAGTGGCGACGCGCGGGGCGGCCCAGTGGTTATGAGGTGACCAACCGAGCGGCGACGCGCGAGGCGGCCGAGTAAAATAGACGCATCCCACAAAGTAACGAGCCGCGGGACGTCCGTGTGAAGTAAACGTGTCCCGCGAAGTGGCGATGCGCGGGGCGTAGTGAAGTAGACGCGTCCCGCGGAGCGACGACTCGTGGGGCATCCGAGTGACGGGTAGCCAAATGTCCTTGATCTTTTCTTCCGAGTGGTTGTGGATGATATTTCCTTTGGTTTCATCTCTGTCGAGTGCCTCCACCGCGAAGGCTGCTGCGGGGTGGTGGACACCGCGTTCGGAGGAGCCGTATGTGGGGATTCGTCGATGATGTTGCAGATGAGGCTGGAGACTACGACAAGCTGCACGGCGCCGGTGGCCGTGTGCGAAGGTTCGATAACGGCCTCGCGGGCGAAGCCAGGACGGCGACGAGACAGATGGCGCCGGTGGCTGCACGCTGAAGCCAACCAACCGTGTAATCGACATGTTAATTATCTAGAGTGCAGAAATTATCTCCGGGCTGGCTGGCCGAGTGAACCAGTTCGTTAACCGGCCGAGTGAAATGGTCAATCGGCCGAGTGAACCACAGCTAGGCAGCAATCCGGTCGCCACGCCATCAGCCGAGTGGAATAAGTGATGAGTCGATGGGGTGACGTTGTTCGTCTCAGGGCCTGCAAGTTAGCAAGTACATGTACACCTACAAATATATTTTGTTGTCCCAGCGCTTCCCTGCAAGTTAGCAAGTATAGCCAGCATAGCCGCCGAGTTAACGGCATGCATGCATGCACCAATTAACTAGCGCTGAAGCAACACACTTATGGCCGCAATAATTAGGTAACTGACGTTGTAAATCGTCATCAATTGGCCGCTTAATGAGGCAATTATACCTTGACAAAGCGGAGCCAGCGGGGTTGCCTATTGGTGGGAGTTGTCCTTCCGTTTCCTTGTTTTTCCCTGCATGCAGTTAATTGATTGAGGAAACAACCAACGTTATGCATGCACTTACCAGGCATTGACTCCTTTAATTCGGATGAAGGGCCATTGCTTGCGGATCGAGGCCGTTTCCTAGGCCATCGCTGCAGCGCACCCCCGCCACCGAGACCGTCGCCAGCGACCGGCGCCGTAGGAAGAAGCACTGCACGTCTACGCTGCGTCGGGCCTGCGCCTCCACTGCGGAGGTCGTCGCCGAGCAGCCGCGAACACGAGGCCAAAGTCGACGACGAGGCGAACGGCTTCGGCGGCCGTGCGTGACGACGACGCCGGCGGTCGTGCGTGACCATGAAGAGGCGGACGACACCGGTGGACGTGTGTGGAGGCGCAGTTGGTGGTGCCGAGGTCAGGGACGACGATGAAGCGATCGGTGCCGATGGCCGTGCGTGGAGGCGCAGTCGGTTTACTGCTTTCACGCCATCGTTGCTGCTATTGGCGATGTCCAGAACGCCGATTCAGGTGGTCATCTCACGCAGACGTGAGGCAAGTCAACCTGAAGGTGGATGGTTCTCCTTGTATGTGCTTGTATGGATGTTTGTTTCCTCTGATTGCCATGCTTTGCTCGTGCATGTACATACAAAAGAAAAAACAACTATTGTTAAATTGATGATCGATTGTAAAGAACAAGATAGTATGGAATGGGACTTCCTAATCCCTCTGTACGGAGTGTCATGTCTCTCCTGTGAATGGAGTGATGTCCGGAGCATCCTGGATCGAACCCTCCATTGATGATTGTTGGTCGACGGACGAAGATCGAAGAAATAAAACCATTTGCATCATGGCTCGATAGACGCCACGCCCCACGGTGGGCACCAACTGTCGTGGGAACGACTCCAACAGTAAGAGAGGGGTAGGATAACGGAGCATGATCTATCGAGATGCATATGGGTGACACGGTGGTTTTAGCGAGTTCGGGCCTCTCACGGTGGAGATAACAACCCTACGTCTCATGCTCCGGAGAGGCTTTGTTTTATCTGAGTATATATCCGGAGATTACAATGTGTGTGTGAGAGAGAGAGAGAGGAACGGATCCCCATGCCTGAGCTAAGTCCTTAGACTAATGGTCAAAAGAGAGAAAGGTGGAAGAAAAGACCCCCTAGTCTAGTGGTGGGGGTGGCTTATATAGAGTGCGCCACCCCCTCACCCCTTATGTTACATGGTGGAGCATCAATGCCATAATGCCTGCTCACTACATAACCGTCATGCTGACTATTGGTCTTTGCATATCCGAGTGAGTTACATGGTCGAGTGGAATGAGCTCGTCGAGTGAAGTGTCGTGCTCCGAGTGGTTGTCGCCGTCCGAGTGACTTTCAAGTTGCGGTACATCTAGACGGTGATCTGGCCCAGGGGCCCAATACAAAGTATACGGTGTCCATGGGTAGGGCCTTTAGGTCAGGCCTGTTACCCTACCCCTAATACATGTCCTCATCAGTAGGTAGGTAGTAGATTTATGGTGGTTGGTAGGTAGGCCGTAGATTTATGGTGGTAGGTAGGCCTAATATTAGAGTCAAATGTTAGTTTCAAAAGTAATAAAGAAGCCCATTATTAGGCCCACATTTTGTTCATTGAAATTAACTGATAATTTTAACTAAACTTAACTGAAAATGTAAGTTAACTTAACTTAACCTGAATTTTAACTTAACTGAATTCTAGGAATACACAACCATTGTTCACATTACATAGTGGAGTTCAAATGCACAATCCATCATTTTCTCACAAAAGGATGGATAGCATAACTACTAGGTACATAAACAGCCAGAGTTCACAATTAGTATTAGAACCATACATTACACAATCATAATTCTAAATTACTAGGTCATTGCACAGCCATCCTTACCAAAAGGTCTGCAATGCTGATACGTCCATTCTGCATCATGCTTTTATATCGTTATTTATCACATTATGGACTGTTATTTAACTTTATGTCACAATACTTATGGCTATTCTCTCTTATTTTACAAGGTTTACATAAGGAGGGAGAATGCCGACAACTGGAATTTTGGTCTGAAAAAGGAGCAAATATTAGAGACATATTCTGCGCAACTCCAAAAGTCCTGAAACTCAACGGAACGTCTTAGAAGAAATAAAGAAAAATCCACGCCAAAGATGAAGGCCAGGGGGGCCCACACCCTGCTCACGAGGGTGGGGGCGCGCCCCCCTAGGGCGTGCCCCCTACCTCATGGGCCCCCTGGTGGCTCTCTGATGCCCATCTTCTCCTATATGAGGTCTTTCAATGAGAAAAAAATAAGAAGGAACTTTTCGGGATGAGACTCCGCCGCCACAAGGCGGAACCTTGGCGGATCCAATCTAGAGCTCCGGCAGAGCTGTTCTGCCGGGGAAACTTCCCTCCAGGAGGGGGAAATCATCACCATCGTCATCACCAACGCTCCTCTCATCGGGAGAGGGCAATCTCCATCAACATCTTCACCAGCACCATCTCATCTCCAAACCCTAGTTCATCTCTTGTATCCAATTCTTGTCTCAAAGTCCGGGATTGGTGCTAGTAGGTTGCTAGTAGTGTTGATTACTCCTTGTAGTTGATGCTAGTTGGTTTATTTGGTGGAAGATCATATGTTCAGATCATATATGAATATTATTACCCCTCTGATTATGAACATTAATATGCTTTGTGAGTAATTACGTTCGTTCCTGAGGACAAGGGAGAAGTCTTGCTATGAGTAGTCATGTGAATTTGGTATTCGTTTGATATTTTGATAGGATGTATGTTGTCTAGACTCTAGTGGTGTTATGTGAACGTCGATTACATAACACTTCACCATTATTTGGGCCTAGAGGAAGGCATTGGGAAGTAATAAGTAGATGATGGGTTGCTAGAGTGACAGAAGCTTAAACCCTAATTTATGCGTTGCTTTGTAAGGGGCTGATTTGGATCCACATGTTTCATGCTATGGTTAGGTTTACCTTAATACTTTTGTTGTAGTTGCGGATGCTTGCAATAGAGGTTAATAATAAGTGGGATGCTTGTTCAAGTAAGAACAGCACCCAAGCACCGGTCCACCCACATATCAAATTATCAAAGTATCGGACGTGAATCATATGAACGTGATGAAAACTAGCTTGACGATATTCCCATGTGTCCTCGGGAGCGCTTTTCCTATTATAAGAGTTTGTTCCGGCTTGTCCTTTGCTACAAAAGGATTGGGCCACCTTGCTGCACTTTATTTACTTTTGTTACTTGTTGCTCATTACAATTTATCCTATCACAAAACTATTTGTTACCACTTATTTCAGTACTTGCAGAGAATACCTTGCTGAAAACCACTTATCATTTCCTTCTGCTCCTCGTTGAGTTCGACACTCTTACTTATCGAAAGGACTATGATAGATCCCCTATACTTGTGGGTCATCAAGACTCTTTTCTGGCACCGTTGCCGGGGAGTGTAGCGCCTTTGGTGGGTGGAATTTGGTAAGGAAAAATTTATATAGTGTGCTGAAATTTACTGTCACTTGTCACTATGGAAAGTAATTCGCTGAGGGGCTTGTTCGGGGTATCTTCACCCCGACCAGTAGAGCAAAGATTTGCTCCTCAACCTACTGAACCTATTAAAAATGAAATTCCTTATGAGTATCCTTTGGGTATGATAGAAAAACTGCTAGCTAATCCTTTTACAGGAGATGGAACAAAGCATCCTGATGAGCACTTAATATATGTGGATGAAGTTTGTGGATTATTTAAGCTTGCAGGTATACCCGATGATGTTTCTAAGAAGAAGGTCTTCCCTTTATCTTTGAAGGGAGACGCATTGATATGGAATAGGCTATGTGATGATATGAGATCATGGGACTATAAAAGATTGAAGCTGGAATTTCATCAAAATTATTACCCTATGCATCTTGTTCATCGTGATCGTAATTATATATATAATTTCTGGCCTCGCGAAGGAGAAAGCATCGCTCAAGCTTGGGGGAGGCTTAAATCAATGTTATATTCATGCCCCAATCATGAGCTCCCGAGAGAAATAATTATGCAAAGTTTTTATGCTCGGCTTTCTGATAACAATCGCACCATGCTCGATACTTTTTGTGCTGGCTCTTTTATGATGAAGACTATTGAATTCAGATGGAATTTATTGGATAGAATTAAACGCAACTCTGAAGATTGGGACCTCGACGAACGTAAGGAGTCAGGTATGACACCTAAGTTTGATTGTGTTAAATCTTTTATGGACACCGATATTTTCCGTAAGTTTAGCACTAAATATGGACTTGACTCTGAGATAGTAGCTTCTTTTTGTGAATCTTTTGCTACTTATGTTGATCTCCCTAAGGAGAAGTGGTTTAAATATCATCCTCCCATAGAAGTAAAAGTAGTTGCACCTATTAAAGTTGAAGAAAAGACTGTCACTTATAATGATCCTATTGTTCCTACTTCTTATATTGAGAAACCACCTTTCCCTTTTAGAATAAAGGATCATGCTAAAGCTTCAACTGTTGTTCGTAAAAGCAATATTAGAACTTATACACCTCCTGAGCAAGTTAAAGTAGAACCTAATATTGCTATTGTTAAAGATCTCTTGTCTGATAATATTGATGGGCATGTTATTCAATTTGAAGGTGAAACTGCTAGAATTGCTAAACCTTGTGATAAAGATAAACATAGACCTGTGGTAGGCGTGCCTATTATTTCTGTTAAAATAGGAGATCATTGTTATCATGGCTTACGTGATATGGGTGCAAGTGCTAGTGTTATACCTCATGACTTATACAAAGAAATTAAGAATGAAATTGCACCTGTTGAATTAGAAGATATTGATGTTACTATTAAACTTGCCAATAGAGATACTATTTCACCAATTGAATTGTTAGAGATGTTGAAGTCTTGTGTGGGAAAACTAAATATCCTGCTGATTTTCTTATTCTTACTTCCCCACGAGATAGCTTTTGTCCCATTATATTTGGTAGACCCTTCTTAAATACTGTCAATGCTACCATAGATTGCACTAAGAATGTTGTTACTGTTGGCTTGGATGATATGGTTCACGAGTTTAATTTCTCTAAATTTAGTAAAACACATCGTGGGGAAGAATTACCTAGTAAGGATGAAATTATTGGTCTTGCTTCTATTGCCGTACCTCCCAGTGATCCTTTAGAACACTATTTGCTAGACCATGAAAATGATATGTTAATGAATGAAAGAAGTGAAATAGATGAAGTGTTCCTTAAACAGGAACCTATTCTGCATCACAACTTGCGTGTTGAAATCTTAGGGGATCCTCCTCCACCCAAGGGTGATCCCGTGTTTGAGCTCAAACCTTTGCCTGATAATCTTAAATATGCTTATCTTGATGAAAAGAAGATATATCCTGTTATTATTAGTGCTAACCTTTCAGAGCATGAAGAAGAAAGATTATTGAAAACTTTGAAGAAGCATCATGCTGCTATTGGATATACTCTTGATGATCTTAAGGGCATTAGTCCCACTCTATGTCAACATAAAATAAATTTGGAAGCAAATGCCAAACCAGTTCGTGATCCTCAACGACGTCTGAATTCTAAAATGAAAGAAGTGGTAAGAAAAGAAATACTAAATCTTCTGGAGGCAGGTATAATCTATCCCGTTGCTGATAGTGAGTGGGTAAGTCATGTCCATTGTGTCCCTAAGAAGGGAGGTATTACTGTTGTTCCTAATGATAAAGATGAATTGATTCCACAAAGAATTATCACAGGTTATAGGATGGTAATTGATTTCTGCAAATTAAATAAAGCTACTAAGAAAGATCATTACCCCTTACCTTTTATTGATCAAATGCTAGAAAGATTATGCAAACATACCCACTATTGCTTTCTAGATGGTTATTCTGGTTTCTCTCAAATACCTGTGTCGGCTAGAGATCAATCAAAGACTACTTTTACATGCCCTTTTGGTACTTTTGCTTATAGACGTATGCCTTTTGGTTTATGTAATGCACCTACTACCTTTCAAAGATTCATGATGGCTATATTCTCTGACTTTTGTGAAAAGATTTGTGAGGTTTTCATGGATGACTTTTCCGTCTATGGTTCCTCTTTTGATGATTGCTTGAGAAATCTTGATCGAGTTTTGCAGAGATATGAAGAAACTAATCTTGTATTGAATTGGGAAAAGTGCCACTCTATTGTTAATGAAGGAATTGTCTTGGGGCACAAAGTTTCTAAAAGAGGTATTGAAGTTGATAAAGCCAAGGTTGATGCTATTGAAAAGATGCCATGTCCCAAGGACATCAAAGGTATAAGAAGTTTCCTTGTTCACGCCGGATTTTATAGGAGGTTCATTAAGGACTTCTCAAAAATTTCTCAGCCTCTGACTAATTTACTGCAAAAAGATATACCATTTGTCTTTGATGATGATTGTGTAGAAGCATTTGAAATACTTAAGAAAGCATTAGTCTCTGCACCTGTTGTTCAGCCACCTGATTGGAACCTACCCTTTGAAATAATGTGTGATGCTAGTGATTATGCTGTAGGTGTTGTTCTAGGGCAAAGAGTTGATAAGAAATTAAATGTTATTCATTATGCTAGTAAGACTCTAGACAATGCTCAAAGAAATTATGCTACTACTGAAAAAGAGCTTTTAGCAGTTGTATCTGCCGGTGATAAGTTCAGATCTTATATTGTTGATTCTAAAGTAACTATTCAAACTGATCATGCTGCTATTAAATATCTTATGGAAAAGAAAGATGCTAAACCGAGACTTATTAGATGGGTTCTCTTGCTACAAGAATTTGATTTGCATATTGTTGATAGAAAGGGAGCTGAGAACCCCGTTGCAGACAACTTGTCTAGGTTAGAAAATATTCTTGATGACCCACTACCTATTAATGATAGCTTTCCTGATGAACAATTAAATGTTATAAGTACTTCTCGTAGTACTCCATGGTATGCTGATTATGCTAATTATATTGTTGCTAAATTTATACCACCTAGCTTCACATACCAACAAAAGAAAAAGTTCTTCTATGATTTGAGACATTACTTTTGGGATGACCCACATCTTTATAAAGAAGGAGTAGATGGTGTTATTAGACGTTATGTACCTGAGCATGAACAGGAACAGATCCTACGCAAGTGTCATTCCGAGTCTTATGGAGGACACCATGCTGGAGATAGAACTGCACATAAGGTATTGCAATCTGGTTTTTATTGGCCTACTCTCTTCAAGGATACTCATAAGTTTGTCTTGTCTTGTGATGAATGTCAAAGAATTGGTAATATTAGTAGACGTTAAGAAATGCCTATGAATTATTCACTTGTTATTGAACCGTTTGATGTTTGGGGTTTTGATTATATGGGACCTTTTCCTGCCTCTAATGGATACACACATATTCTAGTTGCTGTTGATTACGTTACTAAGTGGGTAGAAGCTATTCCAACTAGTAGTGCTGATCATAACACTTCTATTAAAATGCTTAAAGAAGTTATTTTCCCGAGGTTTGGAGTCCCTAGATATTTAGTGACTGATGGTGGTTCACACTTTATTCATGGTGCTTTCCGTAAAATGCTTGCTAAATATGATGTTAATCATAGAATTGCATCTCCTTATCACCCACAGTCTAGTGGTCAAGTAGAGTTGAGCAATAGAGAGCTCAAATTAATTTTGCAAAAGACTGTTAATAGGTCTAGAAAGAATTGGTCTAAGAAACTTGATGATGCATTATGGGCTTATAGAACTGCATACAAAAATCCTATGGGTATGTCTCCGTATAAAATGGTTTATGGAAAATCATGTCACTTACCTCTCGAACTAGAACATAAGGCATATTGGGCTATTAAAGAGCTTAACTATGATTTTAAACTTGCCGGTGAGAAGAGGTTATTTGATATTAGCTCACTTGATGAATGGAGAACCCAAGCTTATGAAAATGCCAAGTTGTTTAAAGAAAAAGTTAAAAGATGGCATGACAAAAGGATACAAAAGCGTGAGTTTAATGTAGGTGATTATGTATTGCTATACAACTCTCGTTTAAGATTTTTTGCAGGAAAACTTCTCTCTAAATGGGAAGGCCCCTATGTTATCAAAGAGGTCTATCGTTCCGGTGCCATAAAGATCAACAACTTCGAGGGCACAAATCCGAAGGTGGTAAACGGTCAAAGAATTAAACATTATATCTCAGGTAATCCCATAAATGTTGAAACCAATATTATTGAAACCATAACCCCGGAGGAATACATAAGAGACACTTTCCGGAACATTTCAGACTCCGAAAAGGAATAGGTATGTGGTACGGTAAGTAAACCGACTCCAAAACAATTTTTAAGGCAATATTTCTCCGTTTTGGAATATTTAAAAAATTAGAAAAATAAGTAGCAATCCGGGAAGGACACGAGGGCCCCACGAGGGTGGTGGGCGCGCCCTACCCCCCTGGGCGCGCCCCCCTACCTCGTGAGCACCTCGTGTGCTTTCCGGACTTCGTTTTCTTGCACATTACGTATTTTGGTCGGTAAAAATTCATTATATATTCTCCCGAAGGTTTTGACTCCCGTATCACGCAAAATCTCTTGTTTTTGTTTTCGAGTTGTTGCTGCTGTAGATCAGAGCAAGATGTCTTCTCAAGAGTCAATCGGGGAGAGCCGGGTATCTAATCCGGCACCGGAACCAAGGGCAAACAGCGACGCTGACCACTTTGGGCCAGCAACGGAGGAGGAGATGGAGGCTGACTTGATGAGAGTAGATGCTATGGAGGATCAAGAAGTCACCTCTCGCCTCCGAGCTGGGTTCACGATGGGGGAACTACAGAGCTCAGCTATTCCAAACTCGGTTATCCCTTCTAATGTTAGATTTCTTACTTATGAAAATATGAAGAGGAGTGTCACTTGTTCTCCCGTAGCTATGCAACACCCTTGGGTGCAAGGAGCTTTAGCTGTCACAGAAAAGCTTCGTAAGGAAATCATGGACCTCAAGCAGCAAGTCAATAAGCTCGAGGAGGAGAACCGTATCCTGAGAGGAATAATCGCCAAGAGTATTACACCAACAACAAACAAGGAGACATGATCACATGGGTATGGGCACTCCCCTTGGCAACTGCCAAGCTTGGGGGAGGTGCCCCGGTATCGTATCACAATCACAACTCCTATCTTTACCGTTTTTCTTAGTTCGATCCTATTAGTAGTATCTTGATCTAGTAGAATAAAGTTTATGGCATGATCTAGTTCTGAGTTTTGCTTTATGATCTCTCTATGTAATCGAGTCCGTGAGCTATATATAATAAAGATTAGTGTTGAGTCAAGGGCTTGATTATTTTGCCATGATCTTGGGTGAATAAAAGAAAAGAGAAAAGAATAAAAAGAAACAAAAAGTTCATATTGATCTTATTGAGAGTAATGACTTCACATAGAAAGAGTATGATGATTAAAAGTTGTTAGGAGTTGGCAGACATAGCTTTGGTCATTGTTGCAATTAATAGGAAGTAATAAGGAAAGAGAGGTTTTCACATATAGATATATTATCATTGACATCTTTTATGATTGGGAGCACTCATTAAAATATGACATGCTAAAGAGTTGATGTTGGACAAGGAAGACAACGTAATGAGTTATGTATTTCTTATATCTGAGATAAAGTATGTTGTCATGGATCCTCTAACTTGTTGAGCTTTCCTTTCCCCCTCATGCTAGCCAAATTCTCAGCACCAAGTAGAAATACTACTTGTGCTTCCAAATACCCTTAAACCAGTTTTGCCATGAGAGTCCACCATATCTACCTATGGATTGAGTAAGATCCTTCAAGTAAGTTGTCATCGGTGCAAGCAATAAAAATTGCTCTAAATATGTATGATTGATTGGTGTGGGAGAAATAAGCTTTATACGATCTTGTGATGTGGAAGTAATAAAAGCGACAGACTGCATAATAAAGGTTCATATCACAAGGGGCAATATAAAGTGACGTTCTTTCACATTGAGATTTTATATATCCAACCATGAAAGTGCATGGCAACCTCTGCTTCCCTCCGCGAAGGGTCTATCCTTTATTATTATCTTCTACCTTATGCAAGAGTCATGGTGATCTTCACCTTTTCTTTTTCATTTTATCCATTGGCAAGCTCAGCATGTTGGAAAGAACATGATATATATGTCTAATTGGATGTAGGGGAGCATGAACCATTATTGTTGACATTACCCTTGAGGTAAAAGGTTGTGGGGCAAAACTATAAGCCCCTATCTTTCTCTGTGTCCGATTAAAACTCCGTAAGCACAAGTATCGCGTGAGTGTTAGCAATTATGGAGGACTAAATGATAGTTGAGTATGTGGACTTGCTTTTTAGCTCTGACATAGACTCTTTCCGATGTTATGATAAATTGCAATGCTTCAACGACTGAGATTATAGTTTGTTGGAGCCCAATAAGGTTTGTGATTTATACTTTTGCATTGTGAATAGATCATCACTTGAACATAAGTAATCATATGACAAAATCTATATATGTTGATGTTATGAGAATAATCACGATGCCTTCATGTCCGTATTTTATTTTTATCGATGCCTCTACCTCTAAACATGAGGACATATTTATTGTTATCGGCTTTTCGCTTGAGGACAAGCGAGGTCTAAGCTTGGGGGAGTTGATACGTCCATTCTGCATCATGCTTTTATATCGATATTTATCGCATTATGGACTGTTATTTCACTTTATGTCACAATACTTATGGCTATTCTCTCTTATTTTACAAGGTTTACATAAGGAGGGAGAATGTCGGCAGCTGGAATTCTGGTCTGGAAAAGGAGCAAATATTAGAGACCTATTCTGCGCAACTCCAAAAGTCCTGAAACTCCACGGAACGTCTTAAAAGAAATAAAGAAAAATCCACGCCAAAGATGAAGGCCAGGGGGCCCACACCCTGCTCACGAGGGTGGGGGGCGCCCTCCCTAGGGCGCGCCCCCTACCTCGTGGGCCCCCTGGTTGCTCTCCGATGCCCATCTTCTCCTATATGAGGTCTTTCGATGAGAAAAAAATAAGAAGGAACTTTTTGGGACGAGACTCCGCCGCCACGAGGCGGAACTTTGGGGGATCCAATCTAGAGCTCCGGCAGAGCTGTTCTGCCGGGGAAACTTCCCTTCGGGAGGGGGAAATCATCACCAACGCTCCTCTCATCGGGAGAGGGCAATATCCATCAACATCTTCACCAGCACCATCTCATCTCCAAACCCTAGTTCATCTCTTGTATCCAATTCTTGTCTCAAAGTCCGGGATTGGTGCTAGTATGTTGCTAGTAGTGTTGATTACTCCTTGTAGTTGATGCTAGTTGGTTTATTTGGTGGAAGATCATATGTTCAGATCCTATATGCATATTATTACCCCTCTGATTATGAACATGAATATGTTTTGTGAGTAATTATGTTCGTTCCTGAGGACAAGGGAGAAGTCTTGCTATGAGTAGTCATGTGAATTTGGTATTTGTTTGATATTTTGATAGGATGTATGTTGTCTAGCCTCTAGTGGTGTTATGTGAACGTCGACTACATAACACTTCACCATTATTTGGGCCTAGAGGAAGGCATTGGGAAGTAATAAGTAGATGATGGGTTGCTAGAGTGACAGAAGCTTAAACCCTAGTTTATGCGTTGCTTCATAAGTGGCTGATTTGGATCCACATGTTTCATGCTATGGTTAGGTTTACCTTAATACTTTTGTTGTAGTTGCGGATGCTTGCAATAGAGGTTAATCATAAGTGGGATGCTTGTTCAAGTAAGAACAGCACCCAAGCACCGGTCCACCCACATATCAAATTATCAAAGTATCGAACACGAATCATATGAACATGATGAAAACTAGCTTGACGATATTCCCATGTGTCCTCGGGAGCGCTTTTCCTATTATAAGAGTTTGTTCCGGCTTGTACTTTGCTACAAAAGGATTGGGCCACCTTGCTGCACTTTATTTACTTTTGTTACTTGTTGCTCGTTACAATTTATCCTATCACAAAACTATCTGTTACCACTTATTTCAGTAGTTGCAGAGAATACCTTGCTAAAAATCGCTTATCATTTCCTTCTGCTCCTCGTTGGGTTCGACAGTCTTACTTATCGAAAGGACTACGATAGATCCCTTATACTTGTGGGTCATCAAATGCTCACTAATCTCAATTCATCTTGTTCAGTTCTGCAAGATGGCCTGGATCCCCGTGATCTTCTCCTTCAGCTTCTCCTCTGCCTTCATGAGCTCAGTAATCTTAAACTCTTGCATCTGCTTCTCTTCATTATGGTTTTCCTTGATCTTCAGCAGATCGGCAACCTGGAACTTCAACTCTAGCTTCTCTTGGGTGAGCTTCTCCTCAAACTTTGTGAACTCTGCATTCTTGAACTCCAAATTCATCCTAGCCTCACTCATCAATTCCTTCTCTTTCATATTCTTCAACTTCAGGTTTTGGATGACAGTTGCTCGAGCACTTGTCAGGTTGCACAGGAGTTCATACTTCTGTTGAAGCTTCTCTATAGCTGCATCTTTCTTTGTCATGTCTGCATTCATACCAGCCACCAATTCAGCTCTGCATTGGTGCTGATATGTGACAGCGGACTGCAGATAACTGAAATCCACAACCCTATCCTGCTGAAAGTCCACAAGTTGATGCACATCTTTCACTAACTTGTCATAGTCTGCATCCAGCTTGTTCTTTTCTTTTGTCAAATGATGAATAGTTAAAGCACTTTGAAGATTATCACTCACCCTAGCAGACTTGCTCTATTCAACCATTGACCAAAGCTTCAACAATGCATTCTCCATTGTTGGGGGCCATTGCTCATCAACCCACTGAACAAACCCACAATTCTGACCTTCCTGGAAAAATTAGAAGGGAAAAATTCAATACAGTACAACTACTAAGAGTACTAACCAACAATTAGTTCATGGTAGTACCTAATGTTGGCACTGACATTAACTCATTTTGCACATCCATTTGGTAAGCAACAGGAGCACATTGTAAAATAAATTGATGTAATCCTACAATGGATGATCAATATATTTACCAGGTAGCAGAGTAACACTCCATTTAACTTAGAAGTTGCTAAGCAGCCATGTGCTAAGCAACAACACTTGCTAAGAATTGACCATTAATATAATGGAATCCTAACAGTAATAAGCAATACAATGTGAACTACTTTTCCCAACTAAATACACTAAACTAGCCTGCAGCAACAAACTAGCTAATGAGACTACCTACTGTCAGCAGTAAGCAATTGTTACTAACTGCCTCCACTGAACTTAATATTGAGCAACACTGCATTTGGAAACAAGTGTAAATAAATAGCATGTGCACACAACATGAGCATATATTTTAGTAGAAATGCATTCCACTAAACTTAATAATGAGCATTCCCACAATGAGCACTACAGTAGGGCACATATGACTAACAAATTGAGCATACACATAACTGAATCATAGGTGGCAAACAAGACTCTGCCACTTCCAATGAACACATCCAATGCTAATCACCAAGGCAAGAAAAATACCAGCTCTGCACATGCTAAGAACCTTCTCCCAATGATTGTTCCTTCAAACACAACAAGCCTCCTTGATGGCTTCCCATGCTTCTCATAGAACACCATCAGATCTAGCTCAAGGCCCTTGTAATCCGGGTCCTCAAGTGAGAAAGGCACCTTCAAAGTCAAAAGCAGAACAAGAGGACACATCAAATCAAACGAAATCCTCACAACAAAGACCACCTACACACAAAAATCCCTAATTTTCCTAAACCTAACCCTAACCCTAGCTCCAATGGAGTAACTTACCTGGTTCAGCCCATCGGTGGAGGACTCGGAGTGCATGTACGGGAGGCTTGAGTTGTCATCGCTGCTCTCGTCCTCCAGAACCATGGCTACGGCGGCGTGGTGTGGCGGCCGGTGGTGGCGGGCGCAGGCGATGGCGAGGCAGATAGTAGGAAGAAAGGAAGAAGAAGGCGAGCGGGGTCGGGGTCGGGTCTGGCTCGGTCGCACAGGCGCGACTATAACAGTGCAAGCCGGCCTCGTCCTAGTCAGCGCACGGGCACACGCGCACTGGCCAGCATGGCGCCTGACGGGCGGGCCCAACCGGTCAGTTTTTCTGTCAATATGTATAAAACACACTTTTAGTCTTTTTTGCAACGGCTCGCCCCAATCTTGGTACTGACACGTAAAAATTACCAACCTTGGTACCAATCTGCTTCCAATGCCTCAATTGTGGTACTTTTGTGCAATTTACTCCGTCGGTGCAGATGAACTGCAGTCTGCCTCCGCCGAGCCTTGCTCAGATGCTGGACTTGATGCCGGATTAATGCCCTTCGGCTTTACATGTCGGATCAGCTTTGATTCTTTTTTTTAATATTTTCTTTTTTACAAACTTATCAAAACTATAATATCGATTTCAAAAATTGCATTTCTAGGATCTCGTCGGTCGCGTGTCGGCCGAAGGGGCGCTCTTGGTTCGTAGCCATGCTCAGCCAGTTTTTGTCCGCGCCTCGGCCGAAGAGGATCTTTTGTTCACGCATGGGCTAAACATGTGATCTTCGTTTTAGCTCCAGCCGGAAATCATCTCTTCGGTCATGTTAGGTCGAAGAGGACTTCTAGGCCCACCTCTTTGCATGAACAACCGAAGTTGCATGTTGTTATTAGTCCGGATGATTCCGTCGTGGATGAGAAGTTTTTTTCTTTTTCCGACAGTCCTTCATCATTCTCTCTCACGCCATTTTTTCCTTCCCGCTCTTTTTCTTCCCGCCATCTCACTCTTGTCATACAACTCCATCTCCGAGGCCATAGTAAACAGTGAAATTCCCGGATTCAGACATGTCACGTGCTACACAAAGTTGTATTGCCATCTAACACACTGAACAAATAGTCGACCCTAACAACCGTAATTTTTCATGTAAAATAATCTAACAAAACACTAGGGGATACTATCACCACTACACTGCTCCAGTTGCTGCATCTACGCATCTCAACATATATCTACACTAAAGTAACCTTAATTACTTGAAATGTAAACAAAACCTATCCAATGTCATACCTCAACAAAGACTTCCCATGCCAACTAGGGTCGATTCCCATCTCCCCGAATGGGCCGCAAATTAGCATCTGAGCCCGATGATAAACTCAGAGTTGAGTTCGGTCGCATCCAGCAGTTGCTTGCGTCAACCATCTACAAAGATGTTCTTCGCCGACCCACAAATGCGGGAGGACGTGGACACTCGCATAAAGCTACAGGGTTAGGACCTCATGCCTTTCACAAAGCTAGGTGACATTCTCCGGGAAAGGCCGAAGGCGACATGCAAGAAGTGATTGACGATGTCCGTTTAGTACTTTGTGTACGACGAACATTGAATTTGTGTACGACAAAAATTTGTGATGTAAACGGTCTTCCTAAACATGCGCAGCGCTCTAGTTTGGTACGATTAACTTCGTTGTTTTACTATGTTGCTTCTATTTGCTAACATTTTAACTCTTTCTCTTGGTGTTGCTTAAGTATTATGTTGCATATTATCTATGAATTTGCTTCCGATGCATCTGTGTTAGGGATATAGATGACGAAGAAGTATACAAAGGGAGGGTTCCACGAGTCTACAACAAGTAGTCAGAGTGCCAAGCCCAAGTGGATCGCTTCGGGCGGCAGACACAAAGGGTTTGAAAGTAAAAGCCAAGCAGGAGCTAGTTACTTGAAGTTCATGCTAGCGGGAGAGAGGAAGAAGAACCGGCTGAAGAACTACTTCATAATCCCTTTCTTTCCCATCGTGATCGGTTTTCTGTTGTATGTGGTCATAGTTTATATCGATGATGAAACATATGTGTATGATCATGTAGTTGTATTCGAGACTTGTAGTAACTTGTATCACTATTTGGATGATGATGAGACATTGTTGTATCACTATGATGACGATGATGAGACATTGCCTATATTGTTTGGTTTATACATTTTTCTGTTTGTACGGTACTGGTACTTCGGTAAATAGTATGATATTAAATGGTGGTTCGGTTTCAGCATGTATTGAATTTATTTTGTCATGTTTTCGGTATATACCATAATAATCAAAGTTGATACAGATTTAAAAATAACATAATGATATTTTATAAATTTATGACTTAGGGGTCTAAATGTGGTTTTATTTTGAAACCAGATGAAACCATTAGAAATGCTTTCTGCTAAGTGTGTTGTGCATCGCAAGAAAGAAAAGAATATAATCAAAAATAGTGCATGCACTAACTTGCATTGGGCACACACAAAAGGGTACACACCGACACGGCCAACTCAAAAAAATAAGGGAAACGTTTGGGCGCGGTGCACCGGTCGAACTTTCGGCCGGCTCGCTCGCCACACTAGCCCAACGCACAATACGCAGTGGCCCTCGGGCACCCCGTCTCCATCTCCTACCTCCAGCTCTCATGCGCGCATCCCCTCCCCCTCCCCAGGCTGCGACGGAGGCCACCACGAGCTCCATCGCTGGCGGCCAGGCGCTCCCTCGCGCACCCGCCATGGCTGCCTGCTGCCATGGCCAGATCCATCCCCTACCTACATCCTTCACGCGCACACATCCCCTCCCCCTCTCCTATCGGGCTGCGACTGGGCCACCACAGGCTCCATCGATGACGGTCAAGCGCTCCCTCGCCGGCCGCCATGGCTGCTTACCGCCATGGCCGGATCCACCCGCGTATACAAGTGTTGCAACCGTCACCTAGAAAATCTTCAACAGCTATTGAAAAAAGCTTCAACCATAGACACAGAAAGTTTCAATGGCACTTCATAATAAGGGGAAGCTGCAACCGTAGTCAGAGGCAAAGGACCAAAAATATTTAAGGTGTGGGGAAGTCTTAAGAAAAGATCTTTTTTATGCAAATCAAAAGATTCAACACACATTACAAACAAAAAACCAAATACAATGAAAATGTATTCATGTTTCAATAGGAAAACAACCTTAAACATACCGATAATGAAGCTTTCAATGCCGCCTAGAAGACCCAGGCAATGGCAATGCCCTGCCCTCATTCTAAAAATCTTCCTCGATTTTAAGATCAATACTTTTGAAGATCTCTCGCTCAAGATAACAAATCATCAAATCATTAAGCGAACCATCTGTCATCCTGCTGCGCAACTCAATCTTGATGATTTTCATTGATGAGAAAGCCCTTTCAATTGTTGTCGTCGCTACCGATAGTAGCAATGCCAACTCCATGAGGCGATACACAGTAGGAAACATGACATGCCTTTGAAGTTCGACCATCATTTTAGCTAGGTTTTCAATATCATGACAAGATCTAAAGTCTTCAATTCTTCTTGTATGGATAATGAATAGATCTAGGTTATCTTCTATATGTTCACGTTCATAATTAGAGAAATCATCATGATAAATCTATGTGAGCCTAGCAAGCTTATTCAGGTTGAACCTAGAAAAGGAGTTTCTTAGGTCAAGACAAGAGAAGTTCTGGAGCAGGTTTGAAGATACCTCATCAAAACGATGATCAAACTCCGTGGTGATGGAATCTATAGCAGCATAGAAGGTGTCCACACGAAAAAAAAAGATCAGCCATGACAAGGTCTTTTTGAATTGTCTCGGAAGTTATTTTGGCATTTTTAGGACGTAGCCCATCAAATGCAACCTTGTTGTCATCACTGGAGCTTGCTGCCGCCGCCGTTTAAGCCCCAAGCACGTCGGCGCCGTAGCCTATCCCGTCGCCAGTTGCCCGCCCGGATCGCGACCTGACCAGCCACCATCTTGCAATTGCTCAGGGTTCGTCGCTTGCGCGTGCGTGTGGGTTGGCGCTCAATGGAATCGACGAGCTCGACCGCTTCTTGTTTGTGCCAGCAGGCCCAACTCGTGTGTTCTTGTGTTTGCCGGCCCAACTTATGTGTGCGGCGTGCCTGTGTGCCAGCGGCCTTTTTCTCGCTGCACTAGAACGAGGAAACGAGACAATCGACAATACATGCGTATGTATACATTTGTTTATGCCTAGAATCAAGGTATGGCGACTGCCATATCTTGCCCACCGAGGGCCTCCGCCAGTGACCGTAGTTGAATTTTGCTACTATCGGCTAAGCTTTTTGCTACATCCATCAAGCGGAGCTGCGACCTCGCGACGACGACAACGACGTTTTTGCTGCAACCGTAGTAGATTTTTGCTACTACCGCTGCAATTTTTTGCTACATCCATGTAAGGCGGAGTTGCGACCTCGCGAAGACGGCGACGGTGTTTGATTTTTGCTGCAACCGTAGTTATTTTTTGCTACTACGGGTGAAGTTTTTTGCTACATCCATTCAAAATGGCGTTGATTGACTGACGACCGCCATCGACATAATTCCCTGCAGCGAGCATCAATGGCGAGGGGCGGCGCCCGAGCTACAACCGCCGCTGTCAAGAGCTGCA
Organism: Triticum aestivum; assembly: GCF_018294505.1. Classification (NCBI taxonomy): domain Eukaryota; kingdom Viridiplantae; phylum Streptophyta; class Magnoliopsida; order Poales; family Poaceae; genus Triticum; species Triticum aestivum. The sequence continues at coordinate 665,237,183 of NC_057797.1, read as the reverse complement.
ACGTGGGTGGATTTGTTGCATGGCGACAGGCGACGAGGACGGCTGGCGACGACGGGGACCGACGGCCACCAGAGAGGACAGGAGTCGCGGCGCCGCGCTCCCCCGAACAGGACTGCCCGAGGAAGAAGAAAGAGAGCTGGCGATGATTCATTTTTTTTTTTGCTTGGATCCAATCGAACGGCTGAGCGCACATGGCATCGGGCGGTTGCGGTGCGATCGGCTGAAACTTTCGGCCAGCGCACCGGCGCAGAGTGCTGCCCAAAAAATAAAGAGATATCACTTCTACCCCAAGCGTCCCAGGTCAAAAAACATCAAGAACCAAAAAGAATCGACGTTGAAGGAAAAGGATTCTCGCGCCTCACGCTCTCGTGACCCTCTCCTCGTCGCCATGCACCGGCCAGGGCAGCACCGTACCACATACATGGGCGACGGACGCGCCCCCACCGAATCGACCGCGCCGCTGCCTGCCGACTGATGCCGCCCACAAACGGACGAGCCATGCCACACACACCCCTCCGTGGCCAAATGCCTGCCACTCCGCCCATCACGGAACGCGCCGGGCGTTTTGCCGGAAATCCAAATCCACCGTAGCCCGCACCGACGAGCCCATTGCCCCAGCCCCGAAGACGTAACGGCGACGTGCCTGCCGCTGCAACGCACGGGGCAGTCAATGTGGCACAAGCCCAACGCACGACACGACGTCCCAAACTGACCGAGCCGCGAGTCCGCACTCCCCCAGAGTCCACCTGCGACACACAGGCCTCGCCTGACCTCGGCGACCTGTATAAAAGACACGAGCACACGGCGGCATCGGCAACCCACCGGTCCACCGCAGCAGGCACGCACGCCTTCCTCGCGCGTTCCCAGTCGCAGGCCCCAGCCCCGGCCTTTAAAAACCCGTGAGCCCCCGACTCGCCGCTCGCCACGGCAAAAAGCACGAGCACCATGGCCGGGTACCGCCGCACCATCTCGTTCCCGACCCCGAAGGCGGCGGCGGCCGCCAGCGGCAAGCTCGCGGCGGCCTACCGCGTCCGCTCCGCCAGCCTCCCCTGCCGCTTCCACCCGCTGGTGCTGCAGCTCGACGACGACGTCGCCGCGCTGCGCCTCGTGCTCGGCGGCCAGGCCCCGTCCTGCTCGGCGCCCTCCGTCTCCGCGGCCGCCTCGCACATCGGCCGGGTGCTGGCCTCGCTCTCGGACCTGCTCCACCACCCGCAGGCGCAGGAGCCGCTGCGCCGCCTCGGCATGTCCCCGCTGGCCGAGCGCCTGCTCGACGACTTCCTCCGCCTCGCCGATGCGCACGGCAGCTTCCGCCAGGCGCTCGTCGCGCTCGCGGCGCTCCAGGCCGAGACGCGCGCCGCGCTGCGCCGCGGCGACCCCGGGCGCCAGGCGTCCGCAGCCCGCGCGCAGCGCCGCGCCGGGCGCGACCTCCCGCGCCTCGCGGCCGCCGCGCGCGCCGTGGCCACCAGGGCCCCCACGCCGCTCCCCGAGGACCTCCAGCCCGAGACCGCGGCCCTCGGCGCGGCGATCGCCGACTCGACCGTCGCCGTGGCGTCCGCCTCCGCGGCCGTCTTCTCCGGCGTCTCCTCCCTCTCCAACGCGGCCGCCGCCACCCGCGTCGAGGTCGCCTCCACGCCGTGCTGGGTCACCGCGCCCTCAAGATTCTCCGCCGCGTCCGCATCAGACGCGCCAAGAAGCAGCCACCAGCGCGTGTGGTGGGTGGCGGACCTGGTGCGCTGGATGTCGCGCGCGAAGCGCCGGTCGGCCGGGAAACATAACACCACCAACGACGACGACGCGTCCACCTCGTCCACGTTGCAGCTCCGGCCGGAGGCGCGGATGAAGCCGGAGGAGAGAGCCCGCAAGGCCGCGTTCGAGCTCCACGACAGCCTGGAGCGGTGCATCGCGAGCGTGGACGGCAGCGGCGAGAAGGTGTTCCGGGCGCTGATCAACACCAGAGTCTCCCTGCTCAACATCCTCAGCCCAACCTTCTGATCTCGAAACCGAAATTTAGGAAACGTTTTGCTTCAGCTTTCGTGGCTTGGACAGGATTTGTATATAGTACTCTACTACTCGTGGTATATTGTCCCCCGGGACGCGGCCTTCGCATGCGTTCGCCTGCATCTATCAACGGATTTGGAACCTGGCGTTACGAATCGCGCAATCTGCATTTCTCGGCCCGGTTCTTGACAGCAACCCTCCCAAATGAATTCAGACGCCGCGTATTCTTGTTCCCGGCAAAGATCCACGCCCTTGGCGTTGCCCGGTGAACTTTCTAGATTGAGCGGAAATTTTGGCTCATGTGATCGACCACAGAATATGCCAAGAAAAAAAGTTGGTATACGATTGTGTGACCCCAAAGTCGCCAGCTTAGGTGAACCGAACGAACCGCAAGAAGGGATCCCTTTGGGTACCTGAAACGCTATGAATTTCGTGGCGGCGGTTGCAAAGCTGCAAGGAAAAGCGAGGCGGGAACGTCAGCAGAGCGGTACTGCTAATAACCGGTTAACCGAACCACACGCAGGTCGCCATTGGCCTTGGCGAGCACGTATGGGAGCTCGCACGAGGAAGCCACGTGCTGTCTGTCGGGTCCGGGCCGTGCCAACCCTGCCCGCTGCCGGCGGGGGACAGGCTTGACTTGAGCGGCGGCAAGTGGTGCGTCTGTGCTGTGTGGGCAGGTGGCGGGGGGCACCGCCGGCCGCGACAGCTCCGATCCACGGTGCGCACTCTACTGCACTGCACACGCATAATGCGTTCGCGTTCGGTGATGAGGATGAGTCGGTGCGGTGCGGATGCCCTCTTCGCTGCCTTTTCCACTTGCCCCGCCAAGCCGCCCCTCATTCACAAAGACCTAGGGTGCCGTCAGCTTGGCAAAAATATCATGCGCGTTGTCACGGAGCAACTACACCCGAGCTCCTCCGCTATATGTCGTGCAGACCGCATGGTATGTGATCGGTCATAAAATCGTGACTCGGCCAGACTCCTCAACCCGGCCTTGTATGCCCGAGCCAACCGTCATGTCGGATCCGACAGACAGGACCCATTAGAATTCCATCAAATCCCTCCCGGCCTCGTCCTTCTTTCGGCGTTCTGGCCTCCTCAGCGCCGTGGTATGTCTAGCTATCGTCGGTCTCCGCCTTGCCCTCTACGTTTTCAATAAATTGCCCAAATAGGTTTTTTAGTTCTTTTGTAGGCCAAATACTGGATTATGAGGGTTCGTCGAATGAGGAACATGAAAACAAGGAGCTTGATAAATTATTGCAAAATGAGTTTGATGTTTGTTGGAGTCAGGCGAAGATGCTGAGATGATCATGGTCATGAGCATCAAAAAGGAAATGGAGAGGAAGGTGTAGCACATTCTAAACTTTAAGGGTTCGGTTAAAGGAAGAAGAGTTTTCGGTCGGGATCGGGTCGATGAAGAACGCCTGCTCTACAATGACTATTTTATGTTTAAACTATTATTATTTTCACCACGAGCAAATGTTTTACGTGGGATATTCGAGTGTGCGATGGACATGCATGGACTTGATGATTTTGATATGAATATGGCTGTGTGACAAAAGGTCTCGCGTCCGGGTGCGTTTCGCGAACGTAGGGCTCAGCTTAACCAAGTCCCGATCCAGATGCTCTGACGCCCTGCATGCAGTGGTGACGGCAAAAATATCATGCGATTCGTCACTGGCGCGATAGTTTTGGCGACGATCATGTGCGTTGGCGATGAACGTGTGGGATCATGCGAGGGGCATGTGAGGCGTCATGTGATAAACTGGATGCAACAGAAAAGATATTCCGTTTCTCCCAGGGCCGGCGTCCGGCGACGCGACACATGAGGGCACAGCTAGCACATTTTCCCTCTCGGTGGCAGAGCCACGTCCGATTCCTTTCTGCCTAAATAACAGCAACAATTTGACCCCTCGCTCACGCACGACGTCGCAAGCCCCCAGCTCAACCTCAACGCATTGTAAAATGATCTGAAGGCTTCAGAACGAAGCAGTCAGTCAAAGCGTCAAAACCAAAACCATGGCCGGCACTCCGGCACGGCGAGAGCCGGTTCGTCGGCGGGAGCGGTCGTGCCGCGTGGCTCGCAGCTGCGACGGACCGCCCAGCTCGACGCGCTTTCGCACGAAGCACCGGCGGGCACGCACGTTGTACGCTCGTCTTCGACCAGCCACTCTGCCTGCCAGGCTCGCCATTAATCCCCCCACTCCCTGTTGTAGTAGTACAGATCAAACCGTCGAGCGAGCGGCCACATGTGGGAGGAAGACGGTTGGTTTCTTCTTTGTTTAAGGTAGAGCGTAGCCAAGGATAGATGGATAGATGCCCTGGCAAGGCAATGGCGAATATGGCGCAGCGCTTGTGCCGGGTTGGTTCCCGACACGGTGCTCCCCCGGGGTCGGCACGTGAACCCGTTTCATTCGCACGTTGCTGTACCTCTACACGTTGCTGCTGCGGCCTTGCAGGGATGGTTCTCGTCTCGTCGCGCGTCCGCTTTTCTCATGCGTGCATGGCCTCTGCTGTGCGCTGTCCCGTGTCGCCCGGCTGGCTGGCTGGCTGGCTTGATCCAACAGCTGCGGCCTGCGGTGCGTCAGTCCGTGCCACGATGATGGGATGCGTACGCTGCTGCAGTCCTGCTGGTGCCGCACCTGCTGCTACAGGCCTACAGCACCACCAGTGCATATTCGGGGCCGTATATTCGTTCCTAACAGTGAAACCAGAAAATGGACGAAATCATCGTATATTTCTCGGATGCCAAAACGTTTTAGAAAAATAGAAACGTAGATGCTGCTCTTTGGATGCCTGCATTTTTTTATTAAAACCAAAACACGGATTGATTCAACTTGTTTCAGGAAAGCAAAAGTTGTTTGTTTTTAAATAAAATTTGACACGCTTTCTTTTTTAAAAAAAAAAAACTTTCAATCTATTCATCTTCAATCATGGTAGTACAACGGACACTAGAAATAATAAAAATTACATCCAAAACCGTAGACCACCTAGCGACGACTACAATCACTAAAGCGAGCCGAAGGCGCACCGCTGTCATCGTCCCTCCCTCGCCAGAGCCGGACAAACATTGTTATAGTAGACAGTCGAAAAATCGTCGTGCTAAGGTTCATGAAACCAACGCACCAGAACAACAACCGCCGCAGATGAAGAGTGTAGATCAAAAGGATCCAACCTGAAGACACAAGAACGAAGACGAACAACGAACAGATCCGAGCAAATCCACCAAAGACAGATCCGCTGAAGACACACCTTCACACGCCCACCGATGATGTTACACACATCACCGAAACGGGGACTAGATTGGGAGACCTTTATTCCATCTTCAGGGAGCCGCCGCCGTCTCGCCTTTCTGAGCAGGACACAAACTCTAACAAAGCTTAAAAAAGATATGAAGGTGGAGCCCTCCCACTGGCAAGGACCGAGATCCACTCCACCTTCATGGCCCTAAAGTCACCGGAGACGGGACGGACCGGCGCCGGCGCCTGTGGGAGGCAAAGAATCTTAGTTTTGGGGAGGCGGCGGCTGGCTACGTTGGAGGCGGCATCAATGATGTAATTAAATTTGACACGCTTTCTTTTTGCTACTTTCACGTGTTGTTCAAAAAAACAACATTATAACTTTCGAACAAGGGGATGATACATAAACATAAAAGAAACGGCTAAAATCTGACACCAGATTTTTAGCACTTTGGAGCAAACGTACTGGATGCCGTTAGATTTGGGCGCACGGATATTGATGCACAAGATGAACCACTCCAGAATTTTTTTTGTTCGATCGGACGTGTCGACCGGCAAACGACGAACACACCTTATCCTCTCTCTGTGACCCCTATCCTGCATCTCCTGCTCGCTCTAGAATCTGCTCTCGAACTCCTGCATCACAATCTTTCTTTAGTTAGCATGCAATTCCGAGAGAGGTTGTACCTTCAATTCACGTATTGCCGAAATCACTAATTAAGGAGTACTCGTCGCAAAGAATACTTCATTTTCTTAACTCAGTGACAGCATGTCACTTGTCACAACTTAGGAGTTTTTTTCATAAATCCGTTTATTTAAAATGTTTTATCTTTTAAACTGTGCATCCAAATCTTGAACCATTTTGATCATTGGATTTCTCGCGTCGAGATCTTCAAACCTAGATCCCATGTTGATAGGTTCTGACAAACTTTTTTTTCATGAAAAAACCGGAAGAAAAAAACCGGGAGAAAAAACCGTACCGGCAGCACGGTTTTTTCTTTCCGAAAGAGGCACGCCCGTGCCTCGCGAAATCACACCCGTGCCTCTCGTGGAAGCAAAATCATGACTCTCATGGAAGGAAAAAAAAAACAGAAAACGCGTTTTTTCAGTTTTCGAGAGGCACAACCGTGACTCTCGCGAAAGCACACCCGTGACACTCGTGAAAAAAACAAAAAAACGCGTATTTCCCCCCCTTTTTGAGATGCACGGCCGTGACTCTCGCGAAAGCACAACCTTGCCTCTCACGGAAGCAAAACCGTGACTCTCGCGAAAGAAAAAAAAACAGAAAACGCGTTTTGTTTTTCCATTTCCGAGAGGCACGGCCGTGACTCTCGTGAAAGAAAAAAAACAGAAAACGCGTTTTTTCGTTTCCGAAAGGCACGGTCGTGACTCTCGCTAAAACACAACCGTGCCTCTCGCGGAAAAAAACCGTGACTTTCACGAAAGAAAAAAAACGTGCTTTTTTCACGCAATTTTTTTTCGAATTTTTTTAATCGAAAAGCTAAGGAAGACCGGGGAAAAACCAAAACGTCGAAAAAACCTAGAAAAAAACCGTTTAAAAAACCGAAAACGCGTGCGGAAAAAAGAAAAAAAGAAAATTCGAAGGGAGCGTCCAGAGCGCGACACGTGGCGAATGGCTGAGAGCACGCCAAATGGCGTTGATCATTGCGAGGTTCCCGAACGAGCGCTCGTTAACTAGTTGCTCCCACATATTGCGCAGTTTAGATGCGGGCAGTAGGGCCAGCTGTTTTTTTGTCGTTGACCGTGACATGAGATTGTAGACGGGGCCATGGAAACTTTTATTAAAGTCATGTTCAAGCCCATGACAATTTTCTCAGCAAATGTGTCCTTAACCATGGCTAATTTGTAGAGTCTTGTTTTTTGTATCAGTGCTTGGTGTCTCAGTAAAGTGCTTGGAGTTTCCCCCTATGTGTCATGGCAAAGCATTAACATGATTTACCCAAAACATGGCAAATTTTAATCCGAAAATTTGCCATGATCACACGACAATTGAGAAAAAAATGGCATGTCTTCACACTTTCGCCATGGCAAATTTAGGTCTTCATGTAATTTGATGTTCAAATTCATATATATCATGGTGACAATTCTTGTTAACCTACCACGGCAAACTCTCCTTCTTCAAAAGGTTTGGCAAACTCTTTTGCAACAATGGCAAAAAAAAATTTTATGGGACCATGGCAAATTAAGTTCGTGGAGCATGGCAAATGTACTTTATGGATCATGGTAAATTCCTTTTTCTTTTGCTACAATGGCAAAAAGTACTCTTTTGTCATGGTACCATGGCAATTTTTGCTATATGAATGAGATGAACAAAATTATTTCACATACATGACAATTTTCTTATGCAAAGCATGACAATCTTAATTAAAATATCGTGACAAATTTTGATATGCATCTGTCATGATAATTTTTGGTCTTAATTTGTGTCATTTTACATACATGCATTTCTTATACAAATACATGATAATGTTTAATTAAAACACCATGGTGAATTTTAATATGTGTATATCATGGAACTTTTTGTCATAATTTGGGTCATTTTACATACATGAAAATTTTATTATGCAAAATGGCAATTTTAGTGAAAATACAATGGCAATTTTTAATATGCATCTGCCGTGGCAATTTGTTCATGATTTGTGCTTGTACTGTTAATTCTATTCTTCCCACGGAATTTTCCGCCTTGGCAATCTCCAAGAATAATTTTTGCCACAGTAATTATGGGAAATCAGTATCTTAGCATTATCAGAGATGTTGTTAGACTATTTTTGACATGTTTTATTTTCAAATTGAAAATGGTTGCAAACTCACCATTGCAAAACAAATAGTATGTTCTACTTGAATGGCATTTTTTTTGGAAGTTTTATTTTTTTAATAAAAAATTCATGGCAATTTTCATAGTTGGGGGCAATAGTCACGTGGACAAAAATCAATTCCCTGTTATTCTTTTTATTCTCGGCATTTCTTTGGCTAACCACATGGCAATTTTCCATTTTGTACATCATGGCAGTTTTCTCAGTTTTTTTGGTGTGTGAAATGAAGTTAAAACATGAGTTTTGAGTATTGATAGATGCCTCATAGGAAAACCAAGATTTTTTCTTGGCCCAACTGGAGCCTCGGACGGGGGTGGATTTTCTAGTTTTGTCATGAAGGGGAAGCGGTTTTGGGCTAGGGTTTGGGCGAACAAATCGTTCCCTTCCCTAGGAAGAACATTTTCGTTCGGTAGATCGATCGCCCCTTTTGGAACGATTCATTCATTTTGACAAGGCTAGAAATCCGATGTTCCCTACATATCTGGGTTCAAAAAAAATCACATGGTATAGCAAGTCCTTCACTGTCCCATATGTCAATTCACTATTTTAGAGACTAACGAATATCATCTCAATATGGGAAAACAAACAAAACCCCCGCAAAGATGGGCTTTAAGCCATGGCGGTCCACATCATTTTCTCCCAAGGGAAGAAAGAAAGCCTCCACCACAACTGGGTTGTTATACAACTCATAATCATTTGGAGACCTCCTAAACCTCAAGAGCTATGTCTCCTTTATAGCGAGCCGGAAGTGTCCACAGTTATGGGCCGGCCCATTTTTGCGTTTTCCTGCGTTCGTTTGGTCATCGCTGTCATGCTCGGTTTTCCTTTCTTGTGTTGTTAATGTGTTCAGACAGGTCTAATTTAATGGGTTTCTTCTATCGTTTTTCCATTGTTTTTGTTATGGTTTTCTTTGTTTCTTTGTCATTTTTTTCCAGTTTTCTTCATTTCTTGCTTGATTTTAACTCGTTTCTTCTATTGTCTTTGTTATTCTTCGGTTTCGTTTCTTTATTTCTCGTTTCCCCAGTTTTTTTTGTTGTTCTTTATTTCTTTATCAGTTTTCCTATTTCCATTCTTTTGCATTGGTTTTTTTGTTTCTTTTTTGGTTTCCTTTTGTTTTTCATCGTTTCTTTGTTACATTTCACTATTTCCACTCTTTTGCATTGATTTTCTTATGTTTTATTCTCCTGCTTATTTTTTCTTTAGTTTTCTTTGTTTGTTTCTTGGGTTTCTTTATTTTAATAAATGCTTGATTAACTTTTTAAAATACTTTAATAACATTTTCTAAATGCTTGATTAGCATTTTTTAAATACACGATCAACCTTTTTCCACTGCATATTGTAATCTTTTGGATACATTATTCGTATACAAAAGAAATATTTTTACATAAATGTTTAACCTTTTTGAAATGCTTAATTAAAAAGTTTAAATAATGAAATAAGAATTTTCAAATGCTTGATTAATATTTTGAAATATGTGGTCAAAATTTTCCATACACATTGTATATTTACTGTATACATTATTTGTGTACACGAGAATCATTTTTAACATTGTATATTTACTGTATACATTATTCGTATACATGAGGAGTATATGGGTAACTTTTTCATTCACAATGTATATTTTTTGTTCATACATGAGAAACATTTTTTCTATACACATTTATCATTTTCGAAATACTTGATAAAAGAATTCTCATGATTAACTTTTTCATAAACATTGTATATATTTTCTGTATACATAAGATACATTTTTCTATACACATGTAACAAATTAATGCTTGATTAATTTTTTTCAAATATTTTATATGAAGTCTTTTTGTAATATATTATTTTTAATATTTGGTAGTATAAACAAAAGTGATAAAAGAAAGAAAAACCGAAAACAAGAAATCTGAAAAAGAAGGAGAAAACAAGGCTGTGGGCTGTAACCTGTGCGCTGGATAGGCCTAGTAGCTCATTACAGGCGAGGCTGCCCTACTTACTACTATCAGTGAGACATAGGCCCTGTTTGGATCATGGAGTTAGAGCTAGTTTGGGTTAGTTGGAGGCTCAAATAACCCAAAAATATCCAAACAGGGAGGGTTAGAGTGGGTTAGTTTCATCTAACCCAACTATTCCAGTGGAGAGGTGCTTATTTGGGTTAGAGTGGGTTAGAAAATAACTCTAACTCTAACTGTGTTAGAGTATCCAAACAGGGGCAATAGGCGTGGGCGTGTGGCCCTCCAAAACTGCGCTTCAGGCCCCAGTTCGCAACCGTGGCACTCACGCAGATGCTAAAGTCCCATCCAAACTGAAGGTATTTTTGTGCAGATTGTGTCATGAATCGCTACCAACTGCGGATCTACTGAATCATAGAAATATATCTAGTTCTCGGGTCTGCGCTTTATGTGCATCGGCGGATAATTGGAAACATGCCCTCATCGATTGTACGATGGCAAGGTCAGTATGGTCTTTAGCTGCCGAAGATATAGTTGATTGTATGACTGAGAACCTGACGATGGATGCAAAAAACTGGTTGTTCCAAATGCATGATAAGTTATCGCATGGAGAGTTTACCCGCATGGTGGTCACGTTATGGGCGATCTAGAGATCGAGAAGAAAGGCTATCCACGAGGAGATTTTTGAGAGCCCGTCGCAACAAATTCTTTCATGAATTTTTTCCTTCGGGACATTGAAATCATTGAAAAGAGAGCCCCTACTGGCAGCAGGGTAACAACAGTCAGGCAGACAATGTGGCAGCGACCACCTGATGGTTTTGTGAAACTGAACGTGGATGCTGCTGTAACTAATGATGGCGCTCACGGTGCAGTAGCAGTGGTTGGAAGAGATCAGGAAGGTAATTTCTTAGGAGCCTCAACTATTACTTACAGATATACTCCCTATGTCTCAAAATATAAGAACGTTTTTTACATTACACTAGTGTCAAAAATGTTCTTATATTATGGGACGGAAGAAGTATTTCAAAAGCAACTACGCTTGAGGCTTTGGCTGTCCAGGAAGATTTGGCCATTGCAGAAGACATCTATGTGCCAAAGATTCAAATTGCTTCGGACTGTTTGACAGTGGTGCAAGATATCAAGCAAAACTCGGCAGCATCTCATGGAGCTATTGTACAAGAAATTATAGAACGATCGAGGAGTTTTTCATCTTGTAAAATAGTCCATGAATTTAGGAGTTCAAATTTCGAGGCTCACAATCTAGCTAAGCATCCTCTAACCCTTGGGTTTGGCCGCCATGTCTGGTTAGGCCAGCCGGGGGAACTTCATTTCATACCTGTAAATGTTGTGCAAGGTTAAATAAAGCTTAGCGAGACTGTCTAAAAAAAAGATGCTCACGTGCACCGGATTCGGCTTGCCTGCTCCCTCTCCATGCTCCCATCCGTGCTCCCACTTCATCCTACGACTGTCTTTTTTTCCTATTTCTTTCTAATGTAATCATCTCCTCCCTGATTTTAAGGGGGTGGGGCCGAGCTTTATTTTGTTCCAATCAAATTAAGCCACGTAGGCGGGAGCACGCGCCGGGAGCAGGCAAGTCAGTCAATGGTTGACGGGTAAATATTAACCAGTTGACCAGGAGTTTTGAAGGTGTGACAGGTACGCATATTGGGTTATCTGGCTTGTTTTTCTTTGCAGTGATGTTGAATTGGCCGTTAATTTTTGTGAGAAATCATGGATCTGAAAGAAAACTCACAATTTTGAAAAACAATTCATGGATTTAAAAGATATTAATGATTTGGGAAAAAATTCATAGATTTAGCAAAAATTCATAAAATCAAATAAATTTCTCTGATTTGAAAATTATTGCAGATTTGGAAAACAATATTAACCAATTTGAAATTATTTATAAATTTGAAGAAAATTTCAAAAACATTCATAAAAAGGGAGCAACAAAAAATAAAAAAGAAAATAAGAAGGAAAAGAAAAAAGGAAAACAATTTATCAATAAACGATCAGAACCAGACAAAAAATCGTTGGGGAAAAAATCATAGAAGCCCAGACCAAAAACCGGTGGTAGGAGAGATATTTGTTGACAACCCACTTATAGGTCAACAATATGGGGAGGTGTGCACCCTGGTGCGATTTTTTTTAAATAATACATTTTTTATTAATTTTCATAAATATTACGCTGGGTAATTTTTTTTTCAAAAATAATACACCGTCGGCCCGCTGCAGGCCGACTGGGCCTAGTCGGCCCACAGCAGGCCGATTGGATTCAGTCGGCCTACAGCTGGCCGACTGGCCCCTGTCGGCCCACTGTGGACCGACTGGAGCTAATTGGCTCGCTGTGGGCTAATTGTTTTTGCAAAGAAAGTAGGCATAAAAAAATATATGTTTTAAAAAATGTCAATCATATAGTTAAAAAATGTTAAACGTGTATAAAAAAATATGTTCCTGATGTATACAAAAAATGTACAATATATATGCAAAAATATTGACTACAAATATGTTTTAAAAAGTGTTAATCATGTATGTAAAAATTGTTAAATATGTGTATAAAAATGTTCCTTATCTATACAAAAAATATAGAATGTGTATGAAAAAAAGTTAACACCAAAAAAATATGTTTGAAAAAAATGTTAATCATGTATTTGAAAAAATGTTGCTTATCTATACAAAAAATATAGAATGTGTATGAAAAAAAGTTGACACCAAAAAAATATGTTCAAAAAAAATGTTAATCATGTATTTGAAAAAATGTTCAACGAGTACACAAAAATGTTTCATGTATTGGAATGAAAGGTTAAACGTGTATAAAAAAATGTTCCAGCTCCGGATCCGGTATAGGAGCATCACGGACCTAAGTATGATTGGTTGCTCTTTTTGTATGGAACTGGAACATTTTTTTCAAACATATTTTTTTGGTGTCAACTTTTTTTCATACACATTCTATATTTTTTGTATAGATAAGGAACATTTTTTATACACACATTTAACAATTTTTAATCAGGTATTGGATAAAATGTCAACTTTTCAAATATATTTTTTTGGTGTCAACTTTTTTTCATACACATTCTATATTTTATGTATAAATAAGGAACATTTTTTATACACACATTTAAAAATTTTAAATACATGCTTAACACTTTTTAAAACATATTGTACATTTTTTGTATACATCAGCATCATTTTTTATACATGTTTACATTTTTTAATTATATGATTAATATCTTTTAAACATATATTTTTTATGCCTACTTTTTTTGCAAAAACAATTAGCCCACAGCGAGCCAATTAGCTCCAGTCGGCCGACAGGACGCAATCAGCCCACAGTGGGCCGACAGGGGCCAGTCGGCCAGCTGTAGGCCGACTGGTATCCAATCGGCCTGCAGCGGGCCGATGATTTATTATTTTTGAAATTCTTTTATCCAGCGTAATATTTATGAAAATTACTAAAAATGTATTATTTAAAAAAAAATAGCTGCACCCTGTACCATTTTGCCTCTATTAGGCCGTGGGTACTATATCTCGCATAAAGCGAGGGGTCTTTCCGTCTCAAAGCTTTCGGCTCTCCTTGTTGTAGTTCGGCTAGCTCGATTGTTCGTTCTATTTTTTTCCGATCGCCGGATGTTTGGCGACCGCTCGCTATAGTCTCGTGCGGTCAGGTTTGGTCTGTTTGTTCTTCCTTTTTTGCTTTGTCATTTTTAAATGTTTCCTTTTTGTTTAAGCTATTTTTTTCATCATTTTTTTATTTTTCTTCATTTTTTCATCGGTTTTCTTCATTGCCTTTATGCTTTTAATGGCTTATTTTCTCTGTTTTCATTGGATTTTTATGCTTTTCTTACTACCCTTCTTCATTTTTCTTTGTTTCTTTCTCGGCTTTCTCTATTCTCATTTTTTTCTTTTTTTTTGGGGGGGGGGGGAGGGGGGGGGGGTCTTTGAAATACATCAGAAACATTTTTATATACACATTTAATTTTTTTGAAATACATGATTAACAATTTTTGAAAACTTATATTCCTTATGTCTATTTTTTCATACATATTGTAAATTGTTTTGCGTATATATAATAACTTCTTCTAAAACACATTTAACATTTTTCTATTACATGGTCAACATTATTTTTGTACACATTTAATATATATATATATATATATATATATATATATATATATATATATATATTTCAAATGCTTAAGTAATATTTTGCTAATACAGGAGTTTTTTAAATACATTGCCAACATTTTTTGTATACACATAAAACATTTTGCAAATGCTTAATTTATTTATTTTCAAATACAATATTAACATTTTTCTAAATACATGGTCAACATTTTTTCTATACACATTCGACATTTTTCAAATGCTTGATTAAAATGTTTCAAATACTTGTTTAACATTTTCAAATGCTTTGATTAACATTTTAAAGACATCATCAAATTTTTTCACACACATTGTATAGTTTTTGTATGCATATTTCATATACATGAGGTTTTTTTAATCTATACACATTGAACACTTCCCAAACACTTAGTTAACAGTTTTTTTCAAATGTTTTATATAAATTTGTTTTTGTAATGCATTTATTTAGAATATTTGGAAGTATAAACCATAATTAAAAATGTAAGAAAAACAAATGAAAACGTAAAAAAATAAGATTGTGGCTTGGCGCGTACCCGGGCCGGTCTATCTGGCGCTCCCCTTGGCACGAGGATTCTCTACGTCTGGCTATAAGCGAGAGATAGGGGCAACCAGATTTGGCGCGTAAGGTGCAAAATAGAATTTGTCTAAAAAGAGAATTATTTGGGTTCCGCTCTCTCTCTCTCTCTCTCTCTCTCTCTCTCTCAAACACACACACACACACACGCGCGCGCGCGCGCACACACACACACACGCACACGCGCACACACACACACACACACACACACACCTCAATTGAATGGTAGAAGCTTCCATCCAAAAATATGGAAGAGGCTACATAACATATCCTCTTAAGCCAAAAAAGTTCCAAATTTATTTACTTTAACCTTTGCTATAACTTTGATTTCAATAATGAGATAAGAGATGCTACGTTCATTTAATTAGAAAAAAGGTTGACATCGCTAAGATGACAAGGAAAAGAGTCGAGAACTAACCATTAATTGGACGATCACAAAGATGATTGTAGCTTCAGCTCGCCTGGATCAGACCTCAACTAGGTTTGACGTTATGTGTGTCTTGCTAAAAGCAAAATATTTTTTTTCAGTGAGAGGCGACGTTTTCATTGATAACAACACGAAGTGCGGTGACTTCATTAATCTTTACATTTCGTGGCTCCAGTCTTCAGTAGAGCAGATAATGTATGATCTTGCCCGCACGTAAACTTTCTCAGGGGTGGTGTATCGAAGCGAAGTTCAAGAAAATAAACCAGGTGATCCGAAGTTTATCATGGCGCACCGACAATACTCACTCATAGTATAGAGATCCCATTTATCCAATGTTTTGCTGTAGCTCCTGCACTAAATGCACGTTGCATGGTTGCACTTAGATCTTGATGAAAGGAGTGGTTGAAGAAGGCACCTTAACATGGCATTTTAGGGGATCCAATGCTCGAACGCTCATGCAAAAGGCATTTCCATTGTTCTTTCTTCCACGGTGCTATTTGTTGGCCCGGTGAGTGATGATTCACTGGACCAACACACAGCAGGGCCGCCCCTCGACCCGACGACCACGGAGATGATTACATCCATGGCAAAATAGAGTGGTGGTTATTGGAGTAGCTGTGACAACTTTATCCGCGCAAATGAACAGGCCCACTGATTAAATCAGTGCCGCTGCTCTTGCACGGCAGGGTCTTCCTGCCGCACGGGTAGCAGCATGCCTCTCATGGCCTTATTATGGGCCTGTCCACTCGATGATTGTATGCGACGGCTGGGCTCACGTACGAATCATTTCTGTTGTGGCCCAAAGTGCTGTTTTTAGCTCTCGTACAGCCATTCTTGCTTTGGATTTCTGTCAATGAGAGAATCTCTGAAAGCCTGGGCAACAAGCATGCATGGGGCATGATGACTGATACTAGTATGCTCTACTGACTGACGAAGATGAGAACACGGGATGAAAGGAGACAGCGTGAGCTTAAATGCACGGTTAGAGTGCCGTTCTAACTAACGAGAGACAAGAGAAATCACACTAGTAGATTATAGTCTTATTAGGCCATTTTTAGCAGGCCCCATTTGCATTGACAGTCAAACATGTTTGTCTCGGTGCTGCCATTGTCGTTAAGCACGGGGCCACGGCCATGGGAGGGGAGTTTCCCTGTTGGAGTATCTCACATGCCTGCTTAAAGACGAAACCAACGGTGCCGTGGGACACAAATAAGCGCCTCATATCTAGTACTACCTATATTCATCTTCCTCTGGGCGATAATTATTCATCTACTATTGATCACTCACTGTACTAGCACGGTCCCTAGCTAACATGCAGTTACGCACACTATCCATTTCATACCATTCTCCTTCTTCTTTATACATATCGCATGTTTTTTTCTTTCTAAGTATCGAATTTTTAGTTGTGGCCCGGCAGCAATTCACAAGGTACGATGAACGATGCGCTCCATGCATGCTTGGAATATTCTACTTTTCACCCGCAGAAAACAGGAATATTCGACTTTCACATCACTTTTACAACGTCCGGAAAACGGCAATGGGATGGGGAAAGAGGGCGCAAAGCCAGAAAGAATGTGAAAGAGAGGCGATCCGCAGTGAGGTTCGCACAAGATTCAAGTGATGATGAGAGCGAGGCGGCAAAGCGCATGGGCATGTGGCCTGCATCGAACAGTGGCCTTTAATTCGGACCAGATTTGACCAACTGTATTTTGCAACTCGTATGCCACGAGTAGGCATCTTCATCATGAAGGCGCATATAAAAGTTGTTTCGGGGGTCCTGAAAGATGGATCATATCATACGGATGGACCACGAGAGATATGGAACGTTATGGTCCATGCTGTCAATAAGGCAGATTCATCACCACGTACTGCATCCAAGTACGTAACATACTGATTGACTTTGCTCCGTCGTTGAAAACCTCGTATATATTCTGTATATTCGATCTAAACCATTATGATCGTGCGTTAAGCAAGACTTGACTTGTTGCCATGGAGGAGAAAAGAATGGCTTGGAGGAGTGACTCTGCATCTCCCTAGCTACAAACTGCACGGGCAGTGACTAAGACGAAGCCAAGTTGCGAGTACATGCAGTTATGATGACCTACTAATAAGTGAAGTCAAACACGAGTGATCCTATGAGCAGAGTTCTGTATGCTGTCTGAATATCGCTACCAAGTTATTTCTGCAGGTTACAAAGGGCATTTTGGTTGGAGAGTTATGCATCGGCCCGGCCCCATGTGTGCTTCATTTCATACCGTTGATGAGGAAGTAATCCCCACATCATCACAGGGAGATCATGGTAGGGTCTTAGGCCACATGATGGAGGACTCATGCCTCGGCAGCGTAATCAATTCGCTGATGCGAATTAGGTGGCTCATGGGGCCTCTGGTTTAGCCAGTGGGGTGCCATAATTGAGCGTCGATGCGTACTGTCAGGCTCGTCAGCGTCGTTCCAGAACACGATGGACTGGGCGTTATGATTGCCGTTTAGGCCAGACAAGGACGGCCTAGTTAGTACTCCTTCCGTTCCTAAATACTTGTCTTTCTAGTCATTTCAACAAGTGACTATATACGAAGCAAAATGAGTGAATCTACACTCTAAAATATGTCTACATACATCCGTATGTAGTAGACAGCCATGTCTTGTGAAACTCTTAAGTATCCACCACATGTTGGGACTAGCTTCCACAACTGAATGCTCCTTGGGAGTTAGGGACGGGAACGGGATTAACAACTTGTTTTATACTATCACTGCGTACTGTATATAGTTTTATAGTGTGGCCATTTGATGGCATGATGATTCCCTCGCCAATGGAGTACAATAATGGCAGTAGCCTGCATGGACTATGATAGTATATCCTGCTTGATTTGCCGTCACGTGAGCCGCTCGGTCGGCTAGATCGCACGGACAGTAGGATTAGGCCCGACTCTTACGTTATGTGGCTGTAAATCTGACACCGTCGGTACCATCTCCGGTTAACAAAGCAGCAGCAGTAGGGCTAGTTTCACTTCACTTTTGACGGGGAAAGGCCACAGGACCAGAATAACAGGATCAAATGCCAAACCAAAAGTGTCGCCTTTTGTTGCCGTGGCTTGCTAGGGCTCACGTGGGTTTCTTGTCTCGGCCGTGTACAAATAATTGATCGTGGATGAGTGTGATGAGTGACTTGTGCCTAGCTAGCTTTGTGCCGCTCTAGCAGCGGTACGTACGGCTCTACGCCATGGTGAGCTGCTCGGCGCCATGATGGATCCTCGCCGTTTCATCAGTGGACCGACCAAAAGTACGGAGTACGTCTCAGTCTCAGCTCCTTATCCGGTGCTTAACTATGGCGCTTGCCACCCAGCCAGCCAGCCAGCTACCACCAGCCGTTAACTATAAGTCTATAACCATAGCTAATCAGGAGCATCATTTAGCCAGTACGTGCACTTCATCTTCCCCATCCCAAATTGTCGGGAAATGAGGTCGGTGCCCATGGCCATGCCGTGCGGGATGGGGTTACGGTACGTGCATGGCTGAATGGGACGGATGAGTCACCCGGGAGTGCTGTGTGATTGCTCGATTGAACAAGACCATGTAGAGTGGCGTACCGCTTGACTGGATGCCACTGTGGGAAAAGGGCAGGAGCCCCGAGTGAACAGTGCAGGGGGTACTGGCACACGGGCAGCATTGAAGGTGGAACCGGGAAGGTCACGAGATGAATGCCTGTCCGTCGCCGGTAGTGGTTGCATGGAGTTGAAGACATGGCAGATTGGCAGGAGCCGCTGGGCCAGCGAGAGGTTAAAGGAAGCCGGAGGAGAGGCCCCAGGAGTAAATTCTGCATGCGGCGTGATCTCGTCCCAGCAGAGCTGAGCTAGTGTCCATCGCCATTGCTTCTCTGCTCAGCAGATTTTGGGCGTCTGCGCTCCGGGAGATTGGACCGGCCCCCGCCCCCGCTTTGGAACAGTGGGTCGGAGGCATGAATGAATGCGTGCATGCGGAGATGGATGAAAGAAGAAAGTGGGGTGAACAAGGACGGGGGATTCAAAGCGGGGAGTTCGCGTTGAGTGCACGGGCGTTTCTTCGGACCACGTTGACGCGTCCTTTGATCGTTATATAAACCATCGATTGGTTGCTCATTTTTTTTAACAAGACAAGGTCCCAAGGAATATCAAGAAAATGGGTCCCAAGGAATATCAAGAAAATGGGTGCTTTGCTCTGTTTATATATTGGCTTCTCCCTCCCGCAAAAAAAATAAAAATAAAAATAAAAATATATTGGCTTCTCCTTGAGTACACCCCGTCGTTGATTGAATCAACGATGGAGATTAAAACATAACCTTTCAACTAAATGGTATTTTTTTTAGAAGAAAAGAGGGGTTTCCCCTTCCAATTTCCATTAAGGAAACCAAACATAACCACGGGCTACAAGCACCAGTTCACTTACATAAAGCAACGAGAACCCCTAGGTAAAGACATAAACGAGCATCATCTTCCAGGCGCACCAGCTAAGCAGCCGAAGAAATGCCACCCGCAACACGAACCAAACTCAACAGCAAAAGTCATGGAGCACGAGCGACAACATATAAGTTCCACCTTCAACACAAACATGCCGAAAGCTAGACCACTAGTAATACTAGAGGAAGTGGCATAGAGACAGAACTAGCCAAGCAATCGCCACCCAGCTTCAGATCTCCAGCATTGCCACATTATATCTTCATCCCTGCGAATATTTGTATACATCACTTGCTACTCACTCTAGTAGCTTTGAGCCCAGCTCCAGCACCCTTGAGTTTTGTTCCTTCGTCTGCAAAATGGCCCAAGATAAAAATCCAGTATGCCATCATTCATACCAAATTCATTGGATCGTTGTAAATATTTTTATCAAATGTAACATCATTTCTACATTTCCAAATAAACCAAAACATAGTTGACACTCCTATTAGGACCAGCTTTTGCCCATTCTTCTTAAAAGTTTTGATCCACCGTCCAAAACAATCATCTACTGATATTGGAGTGGATCTCAGATTAAAAGTGCATTTCAACAAGCTCAACATCGGTGAAGCACCTGAACAAGAGAAAAGTAAATGATCCACAGTTTCATCTCCACCACACAGAACACATTCTTTAGACCCATTCAATCCTCTTTTTTAACAAAGAATCTTTGGTCAGTATGCTTTTTTTATTTATCAGCCACAAAAACACTTTCATTATAGCAGGAACCTTAACTTCCCACAAATATTTTGGTGGAAAATTAAAATTTCTAGCAATTAACTTTCTACATATAGACTTAACTAATTTTTTATCTCCAGTTAGAGTCCATTCCACTCTATCTTGGCCATCACTTATTTCTATTTCTTGACATCTAGCCTTGAGATTGTTCCAATTATCCAAAGTCTCACCATGTAAAGTTCTCCTAAATTTAAAATCATGCCATCCCTTTTGTATGGCTTCAGCTACAGTTATATTATGGTCAAAACTTAGGTTGTATAACCTAGGATAATCCTCTTTAAGAGGATGGTCATCCACCCAGATATCCTCCCAAAATTTGGTGTTTTGCCATCTTCTAAAAATTTCTTTGTGAATTTATAGAATATATCTTTTACTTTAAGCAAACTAGCCCATAATTGAGAGTCCCCAGGTTTCTTCTTGCTTCTAGATATACAACCATTAGGCACATATTTGTTAAGCAGAACAGATTGCCATAATCCCATATCATTTTCCATTTTCCAAAACCACTTCAGAAACAAGGATATATTCATAATATCCAAAGTAAGAATCCCCAATCCTCCTAAGTCTCTAGGAATACAACACTCTCCCCACCTGATCAAGTGATTTTTTTTCATCTTCCTGCCATACTAACATGCCCCTATAAAAGTCATCCTTCTTCCTAACCCAAATGGGAGAGGATAGAAAGACATCATGACAGTGGGATGTTAGCCAAACAACTTTGTGCTATAGTAATTCTCCTAGCTATAGATCCTAGCAGTCTACCCTGCCAACATCCACATCTTTTCTTAGTTTTTTCTATTACTCCATTCCAAAGTTTATTATAACTCTAATATAAGAGACAAGCATTCCAAGGTATTTCATAGGCAATTTTCCCATTTTGCATCTTAAAATTTCTTGATAGATTCCCTTCTTTTCAGCAGCCTCCCCGAAGAGGAGGAGATCACTCTTGTGAA
This sequence comes from Triticum aestivum, assembly GCF_018294505.1. Classification (NCBI taxonomy): domain Eukaryota; kingdom Viridiplantae; phylum Streptophyta; class Magnoliopsida; order Poales; family Poaceae; genus Triticum; species Triticum aestivum. The sequence goes on along the minus strand of NC_057797.1, from coordinate 665,215,871 downwards.
AATTATTTTTCAGTCCTGGCATTTGCTCGAAAGCACATAATATGAATTTCATTTTTTTGCACTTTCAATATCATCTTGCAACAAACAAATAGTGTCATCAACGTATTGTAACATGCTAATACATTTGTCATCAGCATTCCCTAATGCCCCTTCAACCATATCGTTAGCATTATTTAGAATAACAACCAAATCATCAGTTGCTAAATCAAGCAGTAAGGGGGGCATGGCATCTCCTTGTCACAACCAGTGGCGGAGCCAGGAAAATCAAATCGGGAGGGCCAAATGTTGCTAAACCTTGTTTGGAAGGGCCAGATCATTAAAATGCATTGTCTTAACAGCAAAAAAGTCAATGTTTACATAAGTATTAGGCCTAAACCAGTGACATTAGGGGGGGGGGGCAGTGCCCCTGCTGGTCCCCCTGTCTCCGCAACTAGTCAGGACCCTTTATAAATTTTACAGTAGGGCCCAATCTTGTCATTAACCTTAACACCCACCTTTCCTCCTCTCATGGTCATCACCACCCAGTCACACCATTTGTCTCGGAACCCTTTAAGTTTCAACATTTTAAGCACAAAGGGCCATTTTATTTTATCATAGGCTTTTTCAAAATCTACTTTAAAGATCAAGTTACTTTTTTTTAGTGTGTATGGCGATCAAGGCTTCACGTGAGATCACTACACCTTCCATGATATATCTCCCCTTAATGAAGGTGGTTTGGATGGGAGCAATGACTGGGGAGGCACACAACCCCAACCTATTCATCAGTACTTTATTAATTATTTTGAAGCTAACATTCAGCAAACATATGGGTTTACAATTCTGTATCTGTTTAGCATCAATACTTTTTGAGACTAAAGTAATAATCCCAAAGTTTAGTCTGGATGTATCTAACTTTCCTTGTCTACATCTCTGACTCCACATTTGGCTCTAATTTTCTCCTGATTAATTGTGTCCATATCTATCTCTAGTATTGGCCCAACTGTAGCAACTACCTCACACATACCAAAAAAATGTCTAAAATAGTATGGAACCCCTTCAAACCTAACCCAATTATGTAATTTCCCAACAACTTGATGAACAAGGGCCACCTCTGAACTTTGATGATACGTCTCCAATGAATGTATAATTTTTGATTGTTCCATGCTATTATATGCATTTAAGTAAGATGTTTTATATGCATTTATATGCTATTTTATATGATTTTTGGGACTAACCTATTAACCTAGAGCCCAGTGCCAGTTTCTGTTTTTTTTCCTTGTTTTTGAGTGTCGCAGAAAAGGAATATCAAACGGAGTCCAATTGACATGAAAATTTACGAAGTTCATTTTTGGACAAGAAGATGCCCACGGAGCATCGGAGATGGACCAGAAGAGTCCCGAGGTCACCACAAGGGTGGGGGCGTGCCCTACCCCCTGGGAGGGCCCCCTGCCTCGTGGCCGCCTCGTGGACCCCCCTGACTTGTTCCTGACGCCAACGCCTCTTATATATCCCCAAACTTCCAGAAAATAACCTAGATCGGGAGTTCCGCTGCCGCAAGCCTTTGTAGCCACCAAAACCAACCGGGACCCTATTCCGGCACCCTGCCAGAGGGGGGATCCATCACCGATGGACATATTCATCATCCCGGAGCTCTCCATAACAAGGAGGGAGTAGTTCACCCTCGGGGCTGAGGGTATGTACCAGTAGCTATGTGTTTGATCTCTCTCTCTCTCTCTCTCTCTCTCTCTCTCTTTCTCTCTCTCTTGATTCGGCACGATCTTGATGTATCGCGAGCTTTGCTATTATAGTTGGATCTTATGATGTTTCTCCCCCTCTACTCTCTTGTAATTGATTGAGTTTTCCCTTTGAAGTTATCTTATCAGATTGAGTCTTTAAGGATTTGAGAACACTTGATGTATGTCTTGCATGTGCTTATCTGTGGTGACAATGGGATATTCACGTGATCCACTTGATGTATGTTTTGGTGATAAACTTGCGAGTTCCGTGACCTTGTGAACTTATGCATAGGGGTTGGCACACGTTTTCGTCTTGACTCTCCGGTAGAAACTTTGGGGCACTCTTTGAAGTTATTTGTGTTTGTTGAATAGATGAATCTGAGATTGTGTGATGCATATCGTATAATCATACCCACGGACACTTGAGGTGACATTGGAGTATCTAGATGACATTAGGGTTTTGGTTGATTTGTGTCTTAAGGTGTTATTCTAGTACGTACTCTAGGATAGATCGAACGGAAAGAATAGCTTCCTGTTATTTTATTACGGACTCTTGAATAGATCGATCAGAAAGGATAACTTTGAGGTGGTTTCATACCCTACAATAATATCTTCGTTTATTCTCTGCTATTAGTGACTTTGGAGTGACTCTTTGTTGCATGTTGAAGGACTGTTATATGATCCAATTATGTTATTATTGTTGAGAGAACTTGCACTAGTGAAAGTATAACCCTAGGCCTTGTTTCAATGCATTGCAATACCGTTTTTGCTCACTTTTATCATTAGTGACCTTGCTGTTTTTATATTTTCAGATTACAAAAACCTTTATCTACCATACATATTGCACTTGTATCACCATATCTTCGCCGAACTAGTGCACCTATACAATTTACCATTGTATTGGGTGTGTTGGGGACACAAGAGATTCTTTGTTATTTGGTTGCAGGGTTGCTTGAGAGAGACCATCTTCATCCTACGCCTCCCACGGATTGATAAACCTTAGGTCATCCGCTTGAGGGAAAATTGCTACTGTCCTACAAACCTCTGCACTTGGAGGCCCAACAACGTCTACAAGAAGAAGGTTGTGTAGTAGACATCAAGCTCTTTTCTGGCGCCGTTGCTGGGGAGGCGAGTGCTTGAAGATATATCTTTAGATCTTGCAATCGAATCTTTTTGTTTCTTGTTTTATCACTAGTTTAGTCTATAAAAGAAAACTACAAAAAATGCAATTGAGGTTGCCTCATATGCTACATCTTTATAATGTCTTTCGTGAAAATAAGGATTCCGATAGTTGTGCCAAAGTGTTAGAAGAAGAATGCATTAAAATGTTTGGCACTAAATCTTTGAATGATGAGCATGATTGCAATGTTGTTAGTAGGAATTTCTTGAATATCAATGATGCTAATGATATTCAATGCCACAAGCTTGGGGATGCTATGTTTGATGAAGATGATATTTTTAGTCCCCCAGGTTTTGATGATAATATTTATTATGATGAAAGCATGCCTCCTATTTATGATGATTATAATGGTGAAAGTGGGTTTGGAAGAGTGTCAACTTTAGGAAGTAATGATTCCACTATTTTGGAGGGTGTTGAATCTTATAATATTTATGAATGTGGATTTGGAGAGGTCATGACTTTATTTAGTAATGATTCCACTATTTTGAAAGAGGTTCCAATTGATTATGAGAACAAAGTTGCTATCTGATACGTCTCCAACGCATCTATAATTTTTGATTGTTTCATGCTATTAATTATCTGTTTTGGATGTTTAATGGGCTTTAATATACCTTTTTATATTATTTTTGGGACTAACCTACTAAGCAAAGGCCCATTGCAAATTGTTTTTTACCTATTTCAGTGTTTCGCAGAAAAGGAATATCAAACGGAATGAAACCTTTGGGAGAGTTATTTTTGGAACAAACGTGATCCAGGAGACTTGGAGTGGACGTCAAGAAAGAAGCGAGGAGGCCACGAGGCAGGAGGGGGCGCCCAGGGGGGTAGGCACGCCCCATCCTTGTGGGCCCTCACAGCTCCACCGACCTACTTCTTCCTCCTATATAAACCATATACCCTAAAAACATCCAGGAGCACCACGAAACCCTATTTCCACCGCCGCAACCTTCTGTACCCGTGAGATCCCATCTTGGGGCCTTTTTCGGCGCTCCGCCGGAGGGGGAATCGATCACGGAGGGCTTCTACTCAACACCACAGCCTCTCCGATGATGTGTGAGTAGTTTACCATAGACCTTTGGGTCCATAGTTATTAGCTAGATGGCTTCTTCTCTCTCTTTGGATCTCAACACAAAGTTCTCCTCGATTCTCTTGGAGATCTATTCGATGTAGTTCTTTTTGTGGTGTGTTTGTCGAGATCCGATGAATTGTGGGTTTATGATAAAGATTATCTATGAACAATATTTGATTCTTATCTGAAATCTTTTGTGCATGATTTAATATCTTTGCAAGTCTCTGATACGTCCATTTTGCATCATGCTTTTATATTGATATTTATTGCATTATGGGAAGTTATTACACATTATGTCACAATACTTATGCCTATTCTCTCTTATTCTACAAGGTTTACATGAAGAGGGAGAATGCCGGTAGCTAGAATTCTGGGATGGAAAAGGAGAAAATATTAGAGACCTATTCTGCACAACTCCAAAAGTCCTGAAACTCCACGGGAGCATGTTTCAGAATATATAAAAAATATTGGGCGAAAGAAGTACCAGTGGGGGGCCACCCACCGTCCACGAGGGTGGGGGGCGTGCCCTACCCCCTGGGTGCGCCCCTGCCTCGTGGGCCCCCTGGAAGCCCTCTGATGCCCATCTTATGCTATATGAGGTCTTTCTTGGAGGAAAAAATCATAAGCTAGCTCACGGGACGAAACTCCGCCGCCACGAGGCGGAACCAATCTAGGGCTCCGGCGAAGCTGTTCTGCTGGGGGAACTTCCCTCCTGGAGGGGGAATTCATCACCACCGTCATCATCATCGATCCTCTCATCAGGAGGGGGTCAATCTCCATCAACATATTCACCAACAACATCTCATCTCAAACCCTAGTTCATCTCTTGTATTCAATCTTTGTCCCAAAGCCTCAGATTGGTACCTGTGGGTTGCTAGTAGTGTTGATTACTCTTTGTAGTTGATGCTAGTTGGTTTATTCAGTGGAAGACCATATGTTAAGATCCTTTATGCATATTAATACCCCTCTGATTATGAACATGAATATGATTTGTGAGTAGTTATATTTGTTCCTGAGGACATGGGAGAAGTCTTGCTATAAGTAGTCATGTGAATTTGGTATCCGTTCGATATTTTGATGAGATGTATGTTGTCTTTCCTCTAGTGGTGTCATGTGAACGTCGACTACATGAAACTTCACCATTGTTTGGGCCTAGGGGAAGTGAAAGATCGAGGATGTCACCTAGAGGGGGGGGGGGTTAATAGGCATTTAAAATAATTATGATTTAGGCTTGAACAAATGCGGAATAAACCTAGCGGTTAATTTGTCAAGCACAAAACCTAAAACAACTAGGCTCACCTATGTGCACCAACAACTTATGCTAAGCAAGATAAACTACTAGGTGATAGCAAGATATATGACAAGAAACAATATGGCTATCACAAAGTAAAGTGCATAAGTAAAGGGGTCGGGTAAGAGATAACCGAGGCATGCGGAGACGATGATGTATCCCGAAGTTCACACCCTTGCGGATGCTAATCTCCGTTTGGAGCGGTGTGGAGGCACAATGCTCCCCAAGAAGCCACTGGGGCCACCGTAATCTCCTCGCGCCCTCGCATAATGCAAGATGCCGTGATTCCACTAAGGTACCCTTGAGGGCGGTCACCGAACCCGTACAAATGGCAACCCTTGGGGGAGGTCACCGAACCCGTACACTTTGGCAACCCTTGGGGCGGTCACCGGTACCCGTCAAATTGCTCGGGGCGATCTCCACAACCTAATTGGAGACCCCGACGCTTGCCCGGAGCTTTAAACCACAATGATTGAGCCCCGAACACCACCAACCATCTAGGGTGCCCAAGCACCCAAGAGGAACAAGCTCAAGGGCACGAAGCACCCAAGAGTAATAAGGTTCTCAACTTGTAAATTCCACGTATCACCGTGGAGAACTCAAACCGATGCACCAAATGCAATGGCAAGGGCACATGGAGTGCCCAAGTCCTTCTCTCTCAAATCCCACTGAAGCAACTAATGCTAGGGAGGAAAATGAGAGGAAGAACAAGAAAGAGAACACCAAGAACTCCAAGATCTAGATCCAAGGGGTTCCCCTCACATAGAGGAGAAAGTGATTGGTGGAAATGTGGATCTAGATATCCTCTCTCTTTTCCCTCAAAAACTAGCAAGAATCCATGGAGGGATTGAGAGTTAGCAAGCTCGAAAAGGTCAACAATGGGGGAAGAACAAGAGCTCAAGAGATAAGGCTCAAAGGGGAAGAAGACCCCCTTTTATAGGAGCTCCCGAATCCAACCGTTATGTGCTTAGTACATGCACGAGTGATACTACCGCTCAGGGGAGCGGTACTACCGCCCGGGCGGTAGAACATATAGAGCGGAGCAAAATAGAGGGTGAGGCAGAGCCGTATGAGCGGCACTACCACTAGGGCCAGCGGTACTACCGTTGGCAGCGGCGGAACTGCTGCTTGGCCCAGCGGTACTACCATTGGGACCGCGCACAGAGAGGAGGGCCATTGAGCGACACTAGGGGCTGTGGTAGCCGTGGTACTACTACATACGAGCGGCACTACCACTCCTACTGCCGCTACTACTGTCGCTGAACCCGACACGAGAAAACCACGTCTCGAGTCGAGGCGGTACCAGCGCGGAACCAGAGTCGTACTACCGCTTATGGCCATGGGCGGTACTACCGTTGTGAGACAACGGTACTACCGCTTGTGGCGATACACGGTACTGCCGCTCTGGCCCCGCAGTACTACAGCTAGCACCAAACATATGCCACTTCCAAGAAAACAAGTATACTCCAAGGAAAACCAGAACTGCCATAACTTCTGCAAATGAGCTCTGAATCGAGCAAGCTCAAGCTTGTTGGAAACAAGACGACGAGTAAGAAGAGGCAGGGGAGGTATGCCTAACAAATAGAGGAGTGAAACCTCCAACAGAGAAGAACCAACGTAACCTCCAACATCGAAAACATCATAGAAGATGCGAGCGAACTCCGTTTTCGATGAACTCGAGCTTGTCATCAAGATGACCATAAGCTCCAAATCTCACAAAGAGAAGAATCAAACAAGAACCAATAAAGATGATGCAAGGATGCAATGGTTTGAGCTCTCTACGAAAGATATGACTCGTCGAGAGCACCCCTTGATAGTACGACAATCGATCCTATAACCCGGTCTCCCAACTACCACCATGAGACTGGTAAAATAGAAAACCTATCAAGGGCAAACCTTTGCCTTGCACATGGTCCACTTTGTTGGGGAACATAGTAATTTCAAAAAAATTCCTACGCACACGCAAGATCATGGTGATGCATAGCAACGAGAGGGGGAGAGTGTGATCTACGTACCCTTGTAGATCGACAACGGAAGCGTTTGGTTGATGTAGTCGTACGTCTCCACGGCCCGACCGATCAAGCACCGAAACTACGGCACCTCCGAGTTCTAGCACACGTTCAGCTCGATGACGATCCCCGGACTCCGATCCAGCAAAGTGTCGGGGAAGAGTTCCGTTAGCACGAGGCGTGGTGACGATCTTGATGTACTACCGTCGCAGGGCTTCGCCTAAATACTGCTACAATATTATCGAGGACTATGGTGGAAGGGGGCACCGCACACGGCTGAGAATATGATCACGTGGATCAACTTGTGTCTATGGGGTGCCTCTTGCCTCCGTATATAAAGGATCCAAGGGGGGGGTGCGGCTGGCCCTAGTAGGAGGCGCGCAGGAGGAGTCCTACTCCTACCGGGAGTAGGACTCCCCTCCCTTTCCTTATCTAATTAGGAGAGGGGGAAGGAAGGGAGAGAGGAGAGGGGGGGCGCCGCCCCTCCCTCCTTGTCCAATTCGGACTAGGGGGAGAGGGGGCGCGCGGCCTACCCTGGCAGCCCCTCCTCTTCTCCACTTTAGGCCCATGAGGCCCATTAACCCCCCGGGGGGTTCTGGTAACCCCCCGGTGCTCCGGTTTTATCCGAAACTTCCCCGGAACACTTCCGGTGTTCGAATATAGCCGTCCAATATATCAATCTTTATGTCTCGACCATTTCGAGACTCCTCGTCATGTCCGTGATCACATCCGGGACTCTGAACTAACTCCGGTACATCAAAACTCATAAACTCATAATATAACTGTCATCGAAAACCTTAAGCGTGCGGACCCTACGGGTTCGAGAATAATGTAGACATGACCGAGACACGTCTCCGGTCAATAACCAATAGCGGAACCTGGATGCTCATATTGGCTCCTACATATTCTACGAAGATCTTTATCGGTCAGACCGCATAACAACATACGTTGTTCCCTTTGTCATCGGTATGTTACTTGCCCGAGATTCGATCGTCGGTATCTTAATACCTAGTTCAATCTCGTTACCGGCAAGTCTCTTTACTCGTTCCGTAATACATCATCTCACAACTAACTCATTAGTTGCAATGCTTGCAAGGCTTATGTGATGTGCATTACCGAGAGGGCCCAGAGATACCTCTCCGACAATCGGAGTGACAAATCCTAATCTCGAAATACGCCAACCCAACATGTACCTTTGGAGACACCTGTAGAGCTCCTTTATAATCACCCAGTTACGTTGTGACGTTTGGTAGCACACAAAGTGTTCCTCCGGCAAACGGGAGTTGCATAATCTCATAGTCATAGGAACATGTATAAGTCATGAAGAAAGCAATAGCAACATACTAAACGATCGGGTGCTAAGCTAATGGAATGGGTCATGTCAATCACATCATTCTCCTAATGATGTGATCCCGTTAATCAAATAACAACTCTTTTGTTTATGGTTAGGAAACATAACCATCTTCGATTAACGAGCTAGTCAAGTAGAGGCATACTAGTGACACTTTGTTTGTCTATGTATTCACACAAGTATTATGTTTCCGGTTAATACAATTCTAGCATGAATAATAAACATTTATCATGATATAAGGAAATAAATAATAACTTTATTATTGCCTCTAGGGCATATTTCCTTCAGTCTCCCACTTGCACTAGAGTCAATAATCTAGTTCACATCGCCATGTGATTTAACAGCAATAGTTCACATCACCATGTGATTAACACCCATAGTTCACATCGATATGTGATCAACACCCAAAGGGTTTACTAGAGTCAGTAATCTAGTTCACATCGCTATGTGATTAACACCCAAAGAGTACTAAGGTGTGATCATGTTTTGCTTGTGAGATAATTTTAGTCAACGGGTCTGTCACATTCAGATCCGTAAGTATTTTGCGAATTTCTATGTCAACAATGCTCTGCACGGAGCTACTCTAGCTTATTGCTCCCACTTTCAATATGTATCTAGATCGAGACTTAGAGTCATCCAGATCTGTGTCAAAACTTGCATCGACGTAACTTTTTACGACGAACCTTTTTGTCACCTCCATAATTGAGAAATATTTCCTTATTCCACTAAGGATAATTTTGACCGCTGTCCAGTGATCTACTCTTAGATCACTATTGTACTCCCTTGCTTAACACAGTGTAGGGTATACAATAGATCTGGTACACAGCATGGCATACTTTATAGAACCTATGGCTGAGGCATAGGGAATGACTTTCATTCTATTTCTATCTTCTGCCGTGGTCGGGCTTTGAGTCTTACTCAATTTCACACCTTGCAACACAGGCAAGAACTCTTTCTTTGACTGTTCCATTTTGAACTACTTCAAAATCTTGTCAAGGTATGTACTCATTGAAAAAACTTATCAAGCGTCTTGATCTATCTCTATAGATCTTGATGCTCAATATGTAAGCAGCTTTACCGAGGTCTTTCTTTGAAAAACTCCTTTCAAATATTCCTTTATGCTTTCCAGAAAATTATACATTATTTCCGATCAACAATATGTTGTTCACATATACTTATCAGAAATGTTGTAGTGCTCCCACTCACTTTCTTGTAAATACAGGCTTCACCGTAAGTCTGTATAAAACTATATGCTTTGATCAACTTATCAAAGCGTATATTCCAACTCCGAGATGCTTGCACCAGTCCATAGATGGATCGTTGGAGCTTGCATATTTTGTTAACACCTTTAGGATTGACAAAACCTTCTGGTTGCATCATATACAACTCTTCTTTAAGAAATCCATTAAGGAATGCAGTTTTGTTTATCCATTTGCCAGATTTCATAAAATGCGGCAATTGCTAACATGATTCGGACAGACTTAAGCATATATACGAGTGAGAAAATCTCATCGTAGTCAACACCTTGAACTTGTCGAAAACCTTTTGCGACAATTCTAGCTTTGTAGATAGTAACACTACTATCAGCGTCCGTCTTCCTCTTGAAGATCCATTTATTTTCTATGGCTTGCCGATCATCGGGCAAATCCATCAAAGTCCATACTTTGTTCTCATACATGGATCATATCTAAGATTTTATGGCCTCAAACCATTTCGCGGAATCTGGGCTCATCATCGCTTCCTCATAGTTCGCAAGTTCGTCATGGTCTAGTAACATGACTTCCAGAACAGGATTACTGTACCACTCTGGTGCGGATCTCACTCTGGTTTACCTACGAGATTCGGTAGTAACTTGATCTGAAGTTACATGATCATCATCATTAGCTTCCTCACTAATTGGTGTAGTAGTCACAGGAACAGATTTCTGTGATGAACTACTTTCCAATAAGGGAGCAGGTACAGTTACCTCATCAAGTTCTACTTTCCTCCCACTCACTTCTTTCGAGAGAAACTCCTTCTCTAGAAAAACTCTGAATTTAGCAACAAAAGTCTTGCCTTCGGATTTGTGATAGAAGGTGTACCCAACAGTCTCCTTTGGGTATCCTATGAAGACATATTTCTCCGATTTGGGTTTGAGCTTATCAGGATGAAACTTTTTCATATAAGCATCACAATCCCAAACTTTAAGAAACGATAACTTTGGTTTCTTGCCAAACCACAGTTCAGATTGTGTCGTCTCAACGGACTTAGATGGTGCCCTTTTAAACGTGAATGCAGCTGTCTTTAATGCATAACCCCAAAACGATAGTGGTAGATCGATAAGAGACATCATAGATCGCACCATATCTAATAAAGTACGGTTATAATGTTCGGACACACCATTATGCTGTGGTGTTCCAGGTGGCGTGAGTAGTAAAACTATTTCACATTGTTTTAACTGAAGGCCAAACTCGTAACTCAAATATTTTACCTCTGCGATCATATCGTAGAAACTTTTATTTTCTTGTTACGATGATTCTCCACTTCACTCTGAAATTCTTTGAACTTTTCAAATATTTCAGACTTGTGTTTCATTAAGTAGATATACCCATATCTGCTCAAATCATCTGTGAAGGTCAGAAAATAATGATACCCGCCGCGAGCCTTAACACTCATCGGATCTCATACATCAGTATGTATTATTTCCAATAAGTCAGTTGCTCGCTCCATAGTTCCGGAGAACGGCGTTTTAGTCATCTTGCCCATGAGGCATGGTTCACAAGCATCAACTGATTCATAATCAAGTGATTCCAAAAACCCATTAGCATGGAGTTTCTTCATGCGCTTTACACCAATATGACCTAAACGGCAGTGCCACAAATAAGTTGCACTATCATTATTAACTTTGCATCTTTTGGTTTCAATATTATGATTATGTGTATCACTACGATCGAGATCCAACGAACTATTTTCATTGGGTGTGTAACCATATAAGGTTTTATTCATGTAAACAGAACAACAATTTATTCTCTTACTTAAATGAATAACCGTATTACAATAAACATGATCAAATCATATTCATGCTCAACGCAAACACCAAATAACACTTATTCAGGTTCAACACTAATCCCGAAAGTATAGGGAGTGTGCGATGATGATCATATCAATCTTGGAACCACTTCCAACACACATCGTCACTTCACCCTTAACTAGTCTCTGTTTATTCTGCAACTCCCGTTTCGAGTTACTAATCTTAGCAACTGAACTAGTATCAAATACTGAGGGGTTGCTATAAACACTAGTAAAGTACACATCAATAACATGTATATCAAATATACTTATGTTCACTTTGCCATCCTTCTTATCTGCCAATCACTTGGGGTAGTTCCGCTTCCAGTGACCAGTCCCTTTGCAGTAGAAACACTTAGTCTCAGGCTTAGGACCAGACTTGGGCTTCTTCACTTGAGCAGCAACTTGCTTGCTGTTCTTCTTGAAGTTCCCCTTCTTCCCTCTGCCCTTTTCTTGAAACTAGTGGTCTTGTCTACCATCAACACTTGATGTTTTTCTCGATTTCTACCTTCGTCAATTTCCGCATTACGAAGAGCTTGGGAATCGTTTCCGTTATCCCTTGCATATCATAGTTCATCACGAAGTTCTACTAACTTGGTGATGGTGACTAGAGAATTCTGTCAATCACTATCTTATCTGGAAGATTAACTCCCACTTGATTCAAGCGATTGTAGTACTCAGACAATCTGAGCACATGCTCACTAGTTGAGCGATTCTCCTCCATCTTTTAGCTATAGAACTTGTTGGAGACTTCATATCTCTCAACTCGGGTATTTGCTTGAAATATTAACTTCAACTCCTGGAACATCTCATATGCTCCATGACGTTCAAAACGTCTTTGAAGTCCCGATTCTAAGCCATTAAGCATGGTGCACTAAACTATCAAGTAGTCATCATATTGAGCTAGCCAAACGTTCATAACGTCTGCATCTGCTCCTGCAATAGGTCCGTCACCTAGCGGTGCATCAAGGACATAATTCTTCTGTGCAGCAATGAGGATAAACCTCAGATCACGGATCCAATCCGCATCATTGCTACTAACATCTTTCAACACAATTTTCTCTAGGAACATATCAAAATAAACACAGGGAAGCAACAACGCGAGCTATTGATCTACAACATAATTTGCAAAATACTACCAGGACTAAGTTCATGATAAATTTAAGTTCAATTAATCATATTACTTAAGAACTCCCACTTAGATAGACATCCCTCTAATCCTCTAAGTGATTACGTGATCCAAATCAACTAAACCATGTCCGATCATCACGTGAGATGGAGTAGTTTCATTGGTGAACATCGCTATGTTGATCATATCTGCTATATGATTCACGCTCGACCTTTCGGTCTCCGTGTTCCGAGGCCATATCTGTATATGCTTGGCTCGTCAAGTATAACCTGAGTATTCTGCGTGTGCAACTGTTTTGCACCCGTTGTATTTGAACGTAGAGCCTATCACACCCGATCATCACGTGGTGTCTCAGCACGAAGAACTTTCGCAATGGTGCATACTCAGGGAGAACACTTCTTGATAATTAGTGAGAGATCATCTTATAATGCTACCGTCAATCAAAGCAAGATAAGATGCATAAAAGATAAACATCACATGCAATCAATATAAGTGATATGATATGGCCACCATCATCTTGTGCTTGTGATCTCCATCTTCGAAGCACCGTCATGATCACCATCGTCACCGGCGCGACACCTTGATCTCCATCGTAGCATCGTTGTCGTCTCGCCAATCTTATGCTTCCACGACTATCGCTACCGCTTAGTGATAAAGTAAAGCATTACAGCGCGATTGCATTGCATACAATAAAGCGACAACCATATGGCTCCTGCCAGTTGCCGATAACTCGGTTACAAAACATGATCATCTCATACAATAAAATTTAGCATCATGTCTTGACCATATCACATCACAACATGCCCTGCAAAAACAAGTTAGACGTCCTCTACTTTGTTGTTGCAAGTTTTACGTGGCTGCTACGGGCTTAAGCAAGAACCAATCTTACCTACGCATCAAAACCACAACGATAGTTTGTCAAGTTGGTGCTGTTTTAACCTTCGCAAGGACCGGGCGTAGCCACACTCGGTTCAACTAAAGTTGGAGAAACTGTCACCCGCAAGCCACCTATGTGCAAAGCACGTCGGGAGAACCGGTCTCGCGTAAGCGTACGCGTAATGTCGGTCCGGGCCGCTTCGTCCAACAATACCGCCGAACCAAAGTATGACATGCTGGTAAGCAGTATGACTTATATCGCCCACAACTCACTTGTGTTCTACTCGTGCATATAACATCAACATATAAAACCTAGGCTCGGATGCCACTGTTGGGGAACGTAGTAATTTCAAAAAAATTCCTACGCACACGCAAGATCATGGTGATGCATAGCAACGAGAGGGGAGAGTGTGATCTACGTACCCTTGTAGATCGACAACGGAAGCGTTTCGGTTGATGTAGTCGTACGTCTCACGGCCCGACCGATCAAGCACCGAAACTACGGCACCTCCGAGTTCTAGCACACGTTCAGCTCGATGACGATCCCCGGACTCCGATCCAGCAAAGTGTCGGGGAAGAGTTCCGTCAGCACGACGGCGTGGTGACGATCTTGATGTACTACCGTCGCAGGGCTTCGCCTAAACACCGTACAATATTATCGAGGACTATGGTGGAAGGGGGCACCGCACACGGCTGAGAATATGATCACGTGGATCAACTTGTGTCTATGGGGTGCCTCTTGCCTCCGTATATAAAGGATCCAAGGGGGGGTGCGGCCGACCCTAGTAGGAGGCGCGCGGGAGGAGTCCTACTCCTACCGGGAGTAGGACTCCCCTCCCTTTCCTTGTCTAATTAGGAGAGGGGGAAGGAAGGGAGAGAGGAAAGGGGGCGGCGCCGCCCCTCCCTCCTTGTACAATTCGGACTAGGGGGAGAGGGGGCACGCGGCCTGCCCTGGCAGCCCCTCCTCTTCTCCACTTTAGGCCCATGAGGCCCATTAACCCCTGGGGGGTTCCGGTAACCCCCCAGTGCTCCGGTTTTATCCGAAACTTCCCCGGAATACTTCCGGTGTCCGAATATAGCCGTCCAATATATCAATCTTTATGTCTCGACCATTTCGAGACTCCTCGTCATGTCCGTGATCACATCCGGGACTCCGAACTAACTTTGGTACATCAAAACTCATAAACTCATAATATAACTGTCATCGAAAACCTTAAGCGTGCGGACCCTACGGGTTCGAGAATAATGTAGACATGACCGAGACACGTCTCCGGTCAATAACCAATAGCGGAACCTGGATGCTCATATTGGCTCCTACATATTCTACGAAGATCTTTATCGGTCAGACCGCATAACAACATACGTTGTTCCCTTTGTCATCGGTATGTTACTTGCCCGAGATTCGATCGTCGGTATCTTAATACCTAGTTCAATCTCGTTACCGGCAAGTCTATTTACTCGTTCCGTAATACATCATCTCACAACTAACTCATTAGTTGCAATGCTTGCAAGGCTTATGTGATGTGCATTACCGAGAGGGCCCAGAGATACCTCTCCGACAATCGGAGTGACAAATCCTAATCTCGAAATATGCCAACCCAACATGTACCTTTGGAGACACCTGTAGAGCTCCTTTATAATCACCTAGTTACGTTGTGATGTTTGGTAGCACACAAAGTGTTCCTCCGGCAAACGGGAGTTGCATAATCTCATAGTCATAGGAACATGTATAAGTCATGAAGAAAGCAATAGCAACATACTAAACGATCGGGTGCTAAGCTAATGGAATGGGTCATGTCAATCACATCATTCTCCTAATGATGTGATCCCGTTAATCAAATAACAACTCTTTTGTTTATGGTTCAGAAACATAACCATCTTCGATTAACGAGCTAGTCAAGTAGAGGCATACTAGTGACACTTTGTTTGTCTATGTATTCACAGAAGTATTATGTTTCCGGTTAATACAATTCTAGCATGAATAATAAACATTTATCATGATATAAGGAAATAAATAATAACTTTATTATTGCCTCTAGGGCATATTTCCTTCACACTTGAGCTAGATGATGACGATCTTGACTCCCTCAAGTTGGACCACCTTTCTTGATTGCGTTGGCTCGATGAAGACTAGTTGATTGCTCCCCCATACTCCACTATGGGTGAGCCACTCTTCCGCACATCTTCACAAGTCCATTGTCACCACAATGGACGACAAGCTTCAAGCGTTTGATCTCTTCGTGATGCTCCACTTGAACTTGCACACCGCAACCTAACCCCACAAAGAACTCTCACATAGTCCATGGGTTAGTACACAAAGCATAATGGATAATGCTTACCATACCATGGGATCACTTGAATCACTCTTTGTACATAGTCTTGATCAACCTTGAATCTTTCCAACTTTCTCCATTAAGATGATGTCTTGAAGGTAAACATGAATGTTCACACAATCTTCTTCTTCAAGACATGCTTGCAATAAGCTCAACACTCACATGACCAATCTTTGGATAATTCCTTAAAAGCACCATGGTCAACTCATAAACTCCTTGAAACCAACAAATGGACTTCAAGAAAAATCTATGGACAAATCCTTCAAATAAAACTCAAGGCAATCATTAGTCCATAGAGATTATCATCAATTACCAAAACGAAACATGGGAGCACCGCATGTTCTTTCAGGAAGGCATTGGGAAGTAATAATTAGATGATGGGTTGCTAGAGTGACAGAAGCTTAAACCCTAGTTTATGTGTTGCTTCGTAAGGGGCTGATTCAGATCCATATGTTTCATTCTATGGTTAGGTTTACCTTAATACTTCTGTTGTAGTTGCGGATGCTTGCAATAGGGGTTAATCATAAGTGGGATGCTTGTCCAAGGAAGGATAGTACCCAAGCACCGGTCCACCCACATATCAAATTATCAAAGTACCGAACGCGAATCATATGAGCGTGATGAAAACTAGCTCGACGATAATTCCCATGTGTCCTCGGGAGTGTTTTCCTTTATATAAGAGTTTATCTAGGCTTGTCCTTTGCTACAAAAAGGATTGGGCATCTTGCTGCACCTTATTCACTTTTATTACTTGTTACCCGTTACACATTACCTTATCACAAAACTATCTGTTACCGATAATTTCAATGCTTGCAGAGAATACCATACTTAAAACTGCTTATCATTTCCTTCTGCTCCTCGTTGGGTTCGACACTCTTACTAAAGGACTACGATAGATCCCCTACACATGTGGGTCATCAAGACTTTTCTCGCGCCATTGCCGGGGAGTGAAGCTGTAACACCCCGGATGTAAGTTTCCCTATTTGTACTCCAACTCTTGTCGTTTCCGGCGTTAAGTTATATTTATTTCTCGGGTTCGGGTCTTTGTCTCCGTGTGTTGTTTTCGTTTTCATGCATCTCATATCATGTCATCATGTGCATTGCATTTGCATACGTGTTCATCTCATGCGTTCGAGCATTTTCCCCATTATCCGTTTTGCATTCCGGCGCTTCGTTCTCCTCCGGTGGTCATTTCTAGCTTTGTTTCGTGTGTGGGGATTAAACATTTCCGGATTGGACCGAGACTTGCCAAGCGGCCTTGGTTTACTACTGGTAGACCGCCTGTCAAGTTTCGTATCATTTGGACTTCGTTTGATACTCCAACGGTTAACCGAGGGACCGAAAAGGCCTCATGTGTGTTGCAGCCCAACACCCCTCCAATTTGGCCCAAAACCCACCAAACTCTGCTCCATGTCCTAGAGCATTCTATCACGATCGCGTGGCCGAAAACCGCACCTCATTTGGACTCTCCTAGCTCCACTTATGCCTATAAATAGCACCCCAATTCCAAATTCCGGATCCCCCTCCCCGAAACCCTAGATCCGCTCCTCCTCGCGCTGCCGGACGTGTCCGGGCGGAGCCGGACAACGTCCGCCGCCACCGCCAGCCACTCCGCACCCGCCACCTGTCAGCCGCCGCCACCTCCCACCGCCGGCCCGGGAGGCCCGAGCCGGGCCCCGGAGGCCCACGCGCGCCCCGCCGCCTGGCGCCGCGCCCTGCCGCCCGCCGCCACTGCGGGTCCCCGCCGCCGCCGCCTCGCGCCGCCTTCGGCCGCCGCCTCGCGCCGCCGCCGCCGCCTCGCGTCGCTGCCGCCGCCGCCACCACTGGCCCCGGCCGGCCTCTCCTCTCTCCACTCCGGCCACCACGACGCCATCGCCGGCGACCTCGGCTCTGACATGAACAGTGCCGCCGCCGCCTCGGAATCCGTGCAAACCCTGGATCTGGGGTTGTTTTTTTCTCCAAGTCCCTAAATTTTCAGTCCATATGCTCCTGTTCGCGGCTCCGTAACTTTGCATCCGTAGCTCCGATTCATGCATATAGCATATCAAAATGTTCATCTATGAGAGTACATCATTTCATTCCATTGCATCATTTTCATTTGGGTGCATCTTGATGCCCGAAATGCTGCTAGAAGGAGGCTTCGTGAGTTAATTGTCAGATCTACTAGTTCATCTTAGACTTTTGTCATTTTTGCCATGATTATTGTGTGCATGATATGCCTGTGAGTCCTTCATATGTTTTGTTAAGGATTTTGTCTTCTTTCCAGAGGTGCAACCCATGCATTTTTAGGATGTGTGTGGTGACTTGTGCAAGCTTGCAAAGTGAGGCACATGGTGAATCTGTTTTCAGGGACTTAGTAGTTTTCACTAAGTCTGGGATTATTTAGTTCATGATGCCATATGTTCAGCTTGTTTCCTAGTGATCCGTGCCTCTTTTGAGGATGATCAGTAAAGGAGTTTTGTTAATCATGTTATGCTCTATCCATCCATGTCTTTGCTTGAAATTATGGAGCACCCTAGCTTGAGTCAATCGAGCTCTACTTTTGCTTCGTTGTGAATCTGGGCAGATTGTCAACTTGTTTGCGATTTTGCCGATGTTATTGTAGTTGATCCGTGCATGCTATGCCATTGTTCTTGCCATGTCTAGCTAGCATTTTGTGCCTTCTTCATGGATGTATGCTTGCCTTGCCATGAATTGCACCATAGTGAGTGCATCGAGCTCGTTTACATGCCTTCGTGAGTTATATTACAGCATGTCTCAGTTTTCACCAAGTCTGAAAATTGATTGTGTTTTAGCTATGTTCGTGTGCCCGTTAGTATATTTTGTGAACCCTTTTGGCCCCAGGTCACTTTGGGTCTTTTGTTAAGCTTGTTGAGTAGCTCCATGCCATGTTCTTACTTGTCTTAATGAGGTCATGTATCAAGTTGTTTTGCTGCTCCGAAGAGGGCTTCACGATCTGAAATTTCAGACAAGTGTTAATTTCACTAAGTCTGGAATCTGTTTTGCATTTGCGTTTTTGCCATGCTTGTTTGAACCTCATAATGGATGATTTGGCCGTAGCTCAGTGCTAGACTTTTGTTAAACATCTTGTGTGAATCCCCGCCATGTATTTTGTTGTCATGTTTGGGTGCTGTAGCATGTTCTTTTCGTTGCATTTAGTTGCCTACTTGCTGTAAATCGCAGACCGGTGCCAATTTTGAATGGCTTGCCATTTCCAAACCGTAACTCCGATTCCGATGATCTTTATATCGTTTTCAAGCGATTTCATCTCATCTTTCCAGTGGCACACTTGGAATTCAAAGTTAAGGCCAGGTTCATGCATTTCCTGTCATATCTTGCATTTTGCATCCCGCATCGCATCCCGCATAGTATATCATCATTTCATCATATTGCTTGTTCTTGCACGTGGTTGATTGTATCCTTGTTGCTTGTTTGTCTTGTTTGGGTAGAGCCGAGAGACGAGTTCGCTAACGAGGAGCCCGTTGAGTTTGCTTTTGAGGATCCAGTCAACTCTGACAACTGTGCAGGCAAGATGATCATACCCTCGAAATCACTAATATCTTTGCTATGCTAGTTTGCTCGCTCTTTTGCTATGCCAATGCTATGATGCCTACCTTTTGCTTTTCAGCCTCCCAATTGCCATGTTGAACCTGTAACCCACCTTGTCCTAGCAAACCGTTGATTGGCTATGTTACCGCTTTGCTCAGCCCCTCTTATAGCGTTGCTAGTTGTAGGTGAAGTTTGGAGTCGTTCCTTGTTGGAACATTTATTTACTTGTTGGGATATCATTATATTGCTATATTATCTTAATGCATCTATATACTTGGTAAAAGGGTGGAAGGCTCGGCCTCTCGCCTAGTGTTTTGTTCCACTCTTGCCGCCCTAGTTTCCGTCATATCGGTGTTATGTTCCCGGATTTTGCGTTCCTTACGCGGTTGGGTTATAATGGGAACCCCTTGATAATTCGCCTTGTTTAAAGCTTTTCCAGCAATGCCCAACCTTGGTCTTACTATTTGCCACCTAGCCTCTTTTTCCCTCGGGTTTCCGGAGCCCGTGGGTCATCTTACTTAAACCCCCCCGGGCCAGTGCTCCTCTGAGTGTTGGTCCGACCGAGTAGACTGCGGGGCCACCTCGGGCAACTTGAGGGTTGGTTTTACTCGTAGGATGTCTCATCTGAGTGTGCCCTGAGAAAGAGATATGTGCAGCTCCTATCGGGATTTGTCGGCACATTCGGGCAGTGTTGCTGGTCTTGTTTTAACCTATCGAAGTGTCTTGAGTTACCGAGATACCGAGTCTGATCGGAATGTCTTGGGAGGAGGTCTATTCCTTTGTTGACCGTGAGAGCTTGTCGTGGGCTAAGTTGGGACTCCCCTGCAGGGATTGAACTTTCGAAAGCCGTGCCCGCGGTCATGGGCAGATGGGAATTTGTTAATGTCCGGTTGTAGATAACTTGAACCTTAATTAATTAAAATGAAGCAACTAAGTGTGTTACCGTGATGGCCTCTTCTCGGCGGAGTCCGGGAAGTGGACACGGTGTTGGAGTAATGTTTGCGTAGGTTGCTCTCTAGTTTCTCGCTCGTGCTTTGCCTCCTCTTCTCGCTCTCTTTTGCGTATAAGTTAGCCACTATATATGCTAGTCGCTTGCTGCAGCTCCACATATTTTTGCCTTACCCTTCCTATAAGCTTAAATAGTCTTGATCGCGAGGGTGCAAGATTGCTGAGTCCTTGTGGCTCACAGATACTATAACTCCAGATGCAGGTCCAGGTGGTTCCGCTCCAGGTGACGAGTACGAGCTCAAGTGGGAGTTCGACGAGGACTCTCAGCGTTATTATGTTTCCTTTCCCCATGATCAGTAGTGGTGCCCAGTTGGGGGTGATTGGGACCGTGTCGCATGTTTGGTTCTTTTCTATTTTGGCGCCGTAGTCGGGCCATGAGTGTTTGAATGATGGATGTTATTTATGTACTTTGATGTGACGTGGCGAGTGTAAGCCAACTATGTTCTCCCTTTATTATTCATATTACATGGGATGTTGTGAAGATTGCCTAACTTGCGACATATGCCTTCAATGCGATTATGTCTCTAAGTCGTGCCTCGACACGTGGGAGCTATAGTCGCATCGAGGGTGTTACAAGTTAGTAATCAGAGCCTTCTTCGACCTTAGGAGCCCCATTGCTTGATCGTTTTTAGCGGCTGAGTTGTGTCTAGAAAAATGTTTTGAGTCTTTTAGGAATTATATATCAGAGAGTCTAGGAATTCTTTTTACTTCCCAGTCTCCTCATCGCTCTGGAAGGCATCCTGACGTAGAGTTTTGACTCTTCTCTTCTCAAATTTCACTAAAAAGAATTTTAGGATCACGCGAGTATCTTGGAATCGTTCCGATGGCTTATGATGAGAACATTGTCTTGGTGCCTCCTGTCAGGGGTTTAGTGGAAGTGTCCCGGGGAGTTGAGCTCTGAGGTGTTGTCATCATAATTTTGTCGTTGCAATTCTGGAATACTTGAGATACGTTCGCCGACATCGAAAATCTCTTTTATGCAGTTCGTTGGTGAGATAACCTCGACGCCACCCAGTACTGGGGCGGGAGTTCGAGAGTATCGCCATAACTTGTATAACGGATGCTTTTCGAAGGTTGAGGTAGATGGCTTCCGAAGGTTTCTTGGTTATGTGTTGAAGGATGGATACAGTTGGATGTAGGAATTGCTAGTTTGGGTGAGATATTATGCTTCCCCTGTATCCCCAACACCTGATTGCATAACCGGAAAGGTTCGGGAGTTTCATAGGTGGGAATTCTAGTAGCTCTAGTTCTTCTTCCACGGATATTGGTTTGAGATTGGAATTTCTTACCGATTATTCATTCTTGATCCGTACCTTGTTGATTTATTTCTCTACCTTAATTCTATGTGGCTTCTCAATTTATGGATATGTGACCATTTCAAGAGGAATGCATTCGTTCATTTTGTTCGGATGTGAAGACTATATGTTGCAATTTTCATTCCGTTGGATTCAGCTTCAATATTTTTATCTGTCAATGTGCTAATGGTGGTCACCCTCTTCAGGATGGCTCCTCCAACGCGCACGACTCCGAATCCTGATCCGCCACCGCCTCCACCTCCTCCAGAGGCATGGCAAGCTGTGATGGCCGCAACCAATGCAAACACACAGTTGATCATGCAAATTCTCCAAGAGCGCAATCAAGGCAGTCAAGGGAATCAAGGCAGCAATCAAAGTCACTTTGCTACACTCAACCAGTTCCTTGCTAACGAGCCAAAGACTTTCAGCAATTGTGTTGAGGAAACCGATGCTGATGATTGGCTTGTGGATCTGTGTAAGCATTTCGAGTGCAGTAACATCAGGCCTGAGGACTTTGTCAAGTTCGCTTCCTTCCAACTCAAAGATCAAGTTGCAGAATGGTTCCAGCAGTACAAGGATTCCAGAGGTGGACGTGTTATCACTTGGGATGATTTCCATCGAGATTTCCGAGCTCATCATATTCCCCAGAGCGTGGTTGAAAGCAAGCGTGAGGAATTCCGCAATCTGAAGCAAGGCTCTTTGTCTGTCTATGACTACAACAAGTTGTTCCAGAAGCTTGCCCGCTTTGCCAAGCAGGACGTCCCTGATGAGAAGAGCATGATATATCAGTTCAGGGGTGGTTTCAGAGAAGAAATTCAGCTCGCTCTTGTTCTCTTTGAGCCCTTGAGGTACGATGAGTTCTACAACATGGCTCTGAAGCAAGAGGCTGCTCAGTTGAGGTGTGATGCTTCAAGGAAGCGAGTCAGAGATGTTACTCCTTCTTCCTCTACTCAAGTGGCCAAGCAGCAGAAGTTTTGGCTTCCTCCTCCTCCGTTCCGTCAGCCGTATCAGCAGAAGAGCAAAGGTGGCAGTGGTTCTTCCCACCCACCCAACCCTGGCTTTCAGAACAAGACTTCGTCTCAAGCTCCAAGATCGAGTGCTCCGTATCACCGTCCGCTTTCTGAGGTCACGTGCAACAAGTGCCAACAGAAGGGTCACTATGCCAACAAGTGTCTCAACCAGAGGCGTCTTCCTCCTCCTCCTCCTCCTGTCAGATTGGCAAGTACAGCTATGGTCAAGCATAACCCCAAGCACGCCAAGGTCAATTTGATGAATGCAGCTCAGGCAGAGGACTCGTCAGATGTGATCATGGGTAACCTTCCTGTTAACGATGTTCCTGCAAAAGTTCTTTTTGACACTGGTGCATCGCATTCCTTTTTGTCATGCCCGTTTGCATCGAAGTACAATATTGATACCGAGATTATGCCCAAAGTCATGCAAGTTGTTTCTCCCGGCAAGCTTTTGACTTCTAGTTTGGTTGCTCCCGATGTCTCTATCACGTTGGGCGATTACAAGTTTCTCTCTTCTCCGGTGGTTCTTGGTAACTCGGATATTGATCTTATTCTCGGAATGGATTGGCTTTCTAAGCACAAGGCTCAGCTTGATTGTGCAGCCAGGCAGATTCAATTGACTCATTTGTCTGAGGATGTAATTGTCTTTGCCGCTCGGGATAATACTATCCGTCTGTTTTCTCTCAATGAGAAGGGTGAATTGGATGCCATCTCTCAAATTCCAGTCGTTTGCGAATATCAAGATGTCTTTCCAGAAGAGCTCCCAGGAATGCCTCCGCACCGGCCAGTTGAATTCATTATTGATCTTGAGCCTGGTACGGAACATGTGTGCAAACATCCTTACAAGCTCGGACCTGAAGAGTTGAAGGAGCTGAAGAAGCAACTTGATGAGCAAGAAAGAATGGGTCTTATCCGGCCTAGTTCTTCTCCGTGGGGTTGTGGTGTTCTTTTTGTGAAGAAAAAGGATGGAACGGACCGACTTTGTGTTGATTACCGTCCAGTGAACAAGAAGACCATCAAGAACAAATACCCACTTCCCAACATCAATGAGCTGTTCGAACAACTCAAAGGTGCCCAAGTATTCTCCAAGCTTGATCTCCGGATGGGTTATCACCAGATTCGCATTCATGAAGAAGATATTCCCAAGACAACATTCATAACAAGCTTTGGTTCATATGAATACACTATCATGTCTTTTGGCCTTGCCAACGCTCCTCCGATGTTCTCTCACATGATGAACTTCATCTTCAACGCCTACACCAATGACTTCGTTTTGGTCTATCTCGACGACATTCTGGTTTTCTCGAAGAACAAGGAAGATCATGCCAAGCACTTGCGTTTGGTTCTTGATAAGCTCAGGGAACATCAGTTCTACGCCCAGTTCTCCAAGTGTGAATTTTGGCTTGATGAGGTTCTTTATCTTGGCCATATCATCTCTACCAAGGGCATTGCCGTGAATCCTGAGAAGGTGTCTGCTATTGTGAATTGGGAACCTCCTCAGAACGTGAAGCAACTCCGTAGTTTCCTCGGTCTCGCAAGCTATTGCAGAAGATTCATTGAAAACTTTTCTAAGATCGCGAAGCCTCTCTCTAATCTTCTTCAGAAGCACATCAAGTATGTTTGGTCTCCGGAGTGTGATATTGCTTTCAACACTTTGAAAGAGAAATTGATCACTGCTCCAGTTCTGACTCCACCTGATGAATCCAAGGCGTACGAGGTCTTTTGTGATGCCTCTCTTCAAGGTCTTGGCGCAGTATTGATGCAAGATAAGAAAGTTGTTGCTGATACATCTCGCCAGTTGAAGCCTAATGAGAAGAACTACCCCACTCATGATCTCGAGTTGGTGGCAGTTGTGCATGCTCTTTTGACTTGGAGACATCTTCTATTGGGAAGAAAAGTGGACATTTTCACTGATCACAAGAGTCTCAAGTACATCTTCACTCAGCCTAATCTCAACCTCAGGCAAACTCGATGGGTCGAAATGATTCAAGAGTATAATCCGAGTATCGAGTACACTCCAGGCAAGGCTAATGTGATTGCTGACGCTTTGAGCAGAAAAGCGTATTGCAACAGTCTGATTCTTAAGCCTTATCAACCCGAGCTTTGTGAAGCTTTCCGCAAACTTAATCTACAAGTTGTTCCTCAAGGTTTCCTCGCCAACCTTCAAGTCTCTCCTACCTTAGAAGACCAGATTCGCCAAGCCCAGCTTCTTGATGCTATGGTGAAAAAGGTGAAGATTGGGATTGCCAAGAGTCAGTCCAAGTACAAGTGCTACCGCCTTGATGACAAGGACACTCTCTTCTTCGAGGATCGAATTGTTGTACCCAAAGGTGAACTTCGTAAAGTGATCATGAACGAGGCTCACAATTCTCTCCTCTCCATCCACCCTGGGAGCACGAAGATGTATCAAGACCTCAAGCAAGCTTATTGGTGGACTCGAATGAAGTGCGAGATCGCTCAATTCATGAATGAATGTGATGTCTGCAGAAGAGTGAAGGCAGAACACCAAAGGCCAGCAGGTCTCCTCCAACCTCTTGCCATTCCAGAATGGAAGTTTGACCACATTGAAATGGACTTCGTGACTGGGTTTCCAAAGTCCAAGCGTGGCAATGATGCTATATTCGTTGTCATCAACAAACTCACCAAAGTGGCTCATTTTCTGCCTATCAAAGAGTCGATCACTGCAGCTCAATTGGTGGAACTCTATACCTCTCGTATTGTCTCTCTACACGGTATTCCTCAAGTGATCTCTAAAGACTGTGGCAACATCTTTACCTCGAAGTTTTGGGATTCTTTCTAGAAGGCCATGGGCACCAACATCCGCTTCATCACAGCTTTCCATCCTCAAACAAGCGGTCAGGTCGAGCGTGTCAACCAGATTCTTGAAGATATGCTCAGGGCTTGTGTGATCTCCTTCGGCATGAAGTGGGAGGATTGTCTTCCTTATGCTGAATTCTCCTACAACAATAGTTTTCAAGCAAGTTCGGGCAAGGCCTCATTTGAAATTCTGTATGGTAGGAAGTGTCGTACCCCTCTCAACTGGTCTGAAACCGGTGAACGACAGCTGCTGGGTAATGACTTAATCACAGAAGCAGAAGAAATGTGCAAAGTCATTCGTGATAACCTCAAAGCAGCCCAATCCCGCCAGAAGAGCTACTATGATAGTAAGCACCGTGATTTGGCTTTCGAGATCGGAGATCATGTTTACCTCCGTGTCTCTCCTATGAAGGGTACTCGTCGCTTCGGTATCAAAGGGAAGCTTGCCCCTAGATACGTGGGACCTTTCAAGATTGTCAGCAAGAGAGGCGACCTCGCCTATCAACTCGAGCTTCCTTCAAACTTTGCAAATGTTCATGATGTGTTCCATGTCTCTCAGCTTCGAAAGTGCTTCAAGACTCCTGACCGCACCGTCAACTTCAAGGACATTGAGCTCCAAGAAGATCTATCTTATCGTGAGCACCCAGTTGCTATTCTTGAAGAGACTGAACGCAAGACTCGCAACAAGTCAATCAAATTTCTCAAAGTCAAATGGTCACACCATTCCGACCGTGAAGCTACCTGGGAACGCGAGGATCACCTCCGTTTTGAGTACCCGGCGTTCTTTCAGTCCTAGATCTCGGGACGAGATCCTTTCGTAGTGGTGGAGTGTTGTAACACCCCGGATGTAACTTTCCCTATTTGTACTCCAACTCTTGTCATTTCCGGCGTTAAGTTATATTTATTTCTCGGGTTCGGGTCTTTGTCTCCGTGTGTTGTTTTCGTTTTCATGCATCTCATATCATGTCATCATGTGCATTGCATTTGCATATGTGTTCATCTCATGCGTTCGAGCATTTTCCCCGTTGTCCGTTTTGCATTCCGGCGCTTCGTTCTCCTCCGGTGGTCATTTCTAGCTTTCTTTCGTGTGTGGGGATTAAACATTTCCGGATTGGACCGAGACTTGCCAAGCGGCCTTGGTTTACTACCGGTAGACCGCCTGTCAAGTTTCGTATCATTTGGACTTCGTTTGATACTCCAACAGTTAACCGAGGGACCAAAAAGGCCTCATGTGTGTTGCAGCCCAACACCCCTCCAATTTGGCCCAAAACCCACCACACTCTGCTCCATGTCCTAGAGCGTTCGATCACAATCGCGTGGCCAAAAACCGCACCTCATTTGGACTCTCCTAGCTCCACTTATGCCTATAAATAGCACCCCCATTCCAAATTCCGGATCCCCCTCCCCGAAACCCTAGATCCGCTCCTCCTCGCGCCGCCGTACGTGTCCGGGCGGAGCCGAACAACGTCCGCCGCCACCGCCAGCCACTCCGCGCCCGCCACCTGTCAGCCGCCGCCGCCTCCCACCGCCGGCCCGGGAGGCCCGAGCCGGGCCCCCGAGGCCCACGCGCGCCCCACCGCCTGGCGCCGCGCCCCGGCGGCCTCCGCCACCGCGCCGCCCGCCGCGCGCCACCATGGGTCCCCGCCGCTGCCGCCTCGTGCCACCGCCGCCGCCTCGTGTCGCTGCCGCCGCCGCCGCCTCTGACCGCCGCCGCCACCACCGGCCCCGGCCGGCCTCTCCTCTCTCCACTCCGGCCACCACGACGCCATCGCCGGCGACCTCGGCTCTGACATGAACAGTGCCGCCGCCGCCTCGGAATCCGTGCAAACCCTAGATCTGGGGTTGTTTTTTTTCTCCAAGTCCCTAAATTTTCAGTCCATATGCTCCTGTTCGCGGCTCCGTAACTTTGCATCTGTAGCTCCGATTCATGCATATAGCATATCAAAATGTTCATCTATGAGAGTACATCATTTCATTCCATTGCATCATTTTCATTTGGGTGCATCTTGATGCCCGAAATGCTGTTAGAAGGAGGCTTCGTGAGTTAATTGTCAGATCTACTAGTTCATCTTAGACTTTTGTCATTTTTGCCATGATTATTGTGTGCATGATATGCCTGTGAGTCCTTCATATGTTTTATTAAGGATTTTGTCTTCTTTCCAGAGGTGCAACCCATGCATTTTTAGGATGTGTGTGGTGACTTGTGCAAGCTTGCAAAGTGAGGCACATGGTGAATCTGTTTTCAGGGACTTAGTAGTTTTCACTAAGTCTGGGATTATTTAGTTCATGATGCCATATGTTCAGCTTGTTTCCTAGTGATCCGTGCCTCTTTTGAGGATGATCAGTAAAGGAGTTTTGTTAATCATGTTATGCTCTATCCATCCATGTCTTTGCTTGAAATTATGGAGCACCCTAGCTTGAGTCAATCGAGCTCTACTTTTGCTTCGTTGTGAATCTGGGCAGATTGTCAACTTGTTTGCGATTTTGTCGATGTTATTGTAGTTGATCCGTGCATGCTATGCCATTGTTCTTGCCATGTCTAGCTAGCATTTTGTGCCTTCTTCATGGATGTATGCTTGCCTTGCCATGAATTGCACCGTAGTGAGTGCATCGAGCTCGTTTACATGCCTTCGTGAGTTATATTACAGCATGTCTCAGTTTTCACCAAGTCTGAAAATTGATTGTGTTTTAGCTATGTTCGTGTGCCCGTTAGTATATTTTGTGAACCCTTTTGGCCCCAGGTCACTTTGGGTCTTTTGTTAAGCTTGTTGAGTAGCTCCATGTCATGTTCTTACTTATCTTAATGAGGTCATGTATCAAGTTGTTTTGCTGCTCCGAAGAGGGCTTCACGATCTGAAATTTCAGACAAGTGTTAATTTCACTAAGTCTGGAATCTGTTTTGCATTTGCGTTTTTGCCATGCTTGTTTGAACCTCATAATGGATGATTTGGCCGTATCTCAGTGCTAGACTTTTGTTAAGCATCTTGTGTGCATCCCCTCCATGTATTTTGTTGTCATGTTTGGGTGCTGTAGCATGTTCTTTTCATTGCATTTAGTTGCCTACTTGATGTAAATCGCAGACCGGTGCCAATTTTGAATCGCTTGCCATTTCCAAACCGTAACTCCGATTCCGATGATCTTTATATCGTTTTCAAGCGATTTCATCTCATCTTTCCAGTGGCACACTTGGAATTCCAAGTTGAGGCCAGCTTCATGCATTTCCTGTCATATCTTGCATTTTGCATCCCGCATCACATCCCGCATAGCATATCATCATTTCATCATATTGCTTGTTCTTGCACGTGGTTGATTGTATCCTTGTTGCTTGTTTGTCTTGTTTGGGTAGAGCCGGGAGACGAGTTTGCTAACGAGGAGCCCGTTGAGTTTGCTTTTGAGGATCCAGTCAACTCTGACAACTGTGCAGGCAAGATGATCATACCCTCGAAATCACTACTATCTTTGCTATGCTAGTTTGCTCGCTCTTTTGCTATGCCAATGCTACGATGCCTACCTTTTCCTTGTCAGCCTCCCAATTGCCATGTTGAACCTCTAACCCACCTTGTCCTAGCAAACCGTTGATTGGCTATGTTACCGCTTTGCTCAGCCCCTCTTATAGCGTTGCTAGTTGTAGGTGAAGTTTGGAGCCGTTCCTTGTTGGAACATTTATTTACTTGTTGGGATATCATTATATTGCTATATTATATTAATGCATCTATATACTTGGTAAAGGGTGGAAGGCTCGGCCTCTCGCCTAGTGTTTTGTTCCACTCTTGCCGCCCTAGTTTCCGTCATATCGGTGTTATGTTCCCGGATTTTGCGTTCCTTACGCGGTTGGGTTATAATGGGAACCCCTTGATAGTTCGCCTTGTTTAAAGCTTTTCCAGCAATGCCCAACCTTGGCCTTACCATTTGCCACCTAGCCTCTTTTTCCCTCGGGTTTCCGGAGCCTGCGGGTCATCTTACTTAAACCCCCCCCCCCCCCCGGGCCAGTGCTCCTCTGAGTGTTGGTCCGACCGAGTAGACTGCGGGGACACCTCGGGGCAACTTGAGGGTTGGTTTTACTCGTAGGATGTCTCATCTGAGTGTGCCCTGAGAAAGAGATATGTGCAGCTCCTATCGGGATTTGTCGGCACATTCGGGCGGTGTTGCTGGTCTTGTTTTAACCTGTCGAAGTGTCTTGAGTTACCGAGATACCGAGTCTGATCGGAATGTCTTGGGAGGAGGTCTATTCCTTCGTTGACCGTGAGAGCTTGTCGTGGGCTAAGTTGGGACTCCCCTGCAGGGATTGAACTTCCGAAAGCCGTGCCCGCGGTCATGGGCAGATGGGAATTTGTTAATGTCCGGTTGTAGATAACTTGAACCTTAATTAATTAAAATGAATCAACTGAGTGTGTTACCGTGATGGCCTCTTCTCGGCGGAGTCCGGGAAGTGGACACGGTGTTGGAGTAATGTTTGTGCAGGTTGCTCTCTAGTTTCTCGCTCATGCTTTGCCTCCTCTTCTCGCTCTCTTTTGCGTATAAGTTAGCCACCATATATGCTAGTCGCTTGCTGCAGCTCCACATATTTTTGCCTTACCCTTCCTATAAGCTTAAATAGTCTTGATCGCGAGGGTGCGAGATTGCTGAGTCCCTGTGGCTCACAGATACTATAACTCCAGATGCAGGTCCAGGTGGTTCCGCTCCAGGTGATGAGTACGAGCTCAAGTGGGAGTTCGATGAGGACTCTCAACGTTATTATGATTCCTTTCCCGATGATCAGTAGTGGTGCCCAGTTGGGGGTGATTGGGACCGTGTCGCATGTTGGGTTCTTTTCTATTTTGGCGCCATAGTCGGGCCATGAGTGTTTGAATGATGGATGTTATTTATGTACTTTGATGTGACGTGGCGAGTGTAAGCCAACTATGTTCTCCCCTTTATTATTCATATTACATGGGATGTTGTGAAGATTGCCTAACTTGCGACATATGCCTTCAATGCGATTAGGTCTCTAAGTCGTGCCTCGACACGTGGGAGCTATAGTCGCATCGAGGGTGTTACAGAAGCGCCTTTGGTAGGTGGAATTTGGTAAGGAAAATTTATATAGTGTGCTGAAATTTACTGTCACTTGTTACGATGGAACATAATCCTTTGAGGGGCATGTTGAGGGTATCTTCACCCCGACCAGTAGAGCAAAGAGTTGCTCCTCAACCTACTCAACCTACTGAAAATGTTTACTTCGAAATTCCTTCGGGCATGATAGAGAAACTGCTAGCTAATCCTTTCACAGGTGACGGAACATTGCATCCCGATTTGCACCTAATCTATGTGGATGAAGTTTGTGGATTATTTAAGCTTGCAGGTATGCCCGAGGATGTTGTCAAGAAGAAGGTTTCCCCTTTATCTTTGAAGGGAAAGGTGATAACCCACAAATATAGGGGACCGCAACAACTTTTGAGGGTAGAGTATTCAACCCAAATTTATTGATTCGACACAAGGGGAGCCAAAGAATATTCTCAAGTATTAGCAGCTGAGTTGTCAATTCAACCACACCTAGAAACTTAGTATCTGCAGCAAAGTGTTTAGTAGCAAAGTGATATGATAGTGGTGGTAGCGGCAACAAAAGTAAAGACAGCAAAAGTAATGTTTTTGGTATTTTGTAGTGATTGTAACAGTAGCAGCAGGAAAGTAAATAAGCATAAACTAGTATATGGAAAACTCGTAGACACCGGATCAGTGATGGATAATTATGTCGGATGCGGTTCATCATGTAACAGTCATAACATAGGGTGACATAGAACTAGCTCCAATTCATCAATGTAATGTAGGCATGTATTCCGTATATAGTCATACATGCTTATGGAAAAGAACTTGCATGACATCTTTTGTCCTACCCTCCTGTGGCAGCGGGGTCCTATTGGAAACTTAGGGATATTAAGGCCTCCTTTTAATAGAGAACCGGAACAAAGCATTAGCACATAGTGAATACATGAACTCCTCAAACTATGGTCATCACCGGGAGTGGTCCCGATTATTGTCACTTCGGGGTTGCCGGATCATAACACATAGTAGGTGACTATAGACTTGCAAGATAGGATCAAGAACTCACATATATTCATGAAAACATAATAGGTTCAGATCTGAAATCATGGCACTCAGGCCCTAGTGACAAGCATTAAGCATAGCAAAGTCATAGCAACATCAATCTCAGAACATAATGGATACTAGGGATCAAACCCTAACAAAACTAACTCGATTACATGATAAATCTCATCCAACCCATCACCATCCAGCAAGCCTACGATGGAATTACTCACGCACGGCGGTGAGCATCATGAAATTGGTGATGGAGGATGGTTGATGATGACGACGGCGACGAATCCCCCTCTCCGGAGCCCCGAACAGACTCCAGATCAGCCCTCCCGAGAGGTTTTAGGGCTTAGCAGCGGCTCCGTATCGTAAAACGCGATGATTTCTTCTCTCTGATTTTTTTCTCTCCGAAAGCAAATATATAGAGTTGGAGTTGGCGTAGGAGGGTCTCCAGGGGGCCCACGAGGTAGGGGGCACGCCCTAGGGGGGCGCCCCCCACCCTCGTGAGAAGGGTGTGGGCCCCCTGGTCTTCATATTTAGCGAGGATTTTTTTCTAAGACCTCCCGTGGAGTTTCAGGTCATTCCGAGAATATTTGTTTTCTGCACATAAAACAACATCATGGTAATTCTGCTGAAAACAGCGTCAGTCCGGGTTAGTTCCATTCAAATCATACAAGTTAGAGTCCAATACAAGGGCAAAAGTGTTTGCAAAAGTAGATACGACGGAGACGTATCAACTCCCCCAAGCTTAAACCCTTGCTTGTCCTCAAGAAATTCAGTTGACAAACTGAAAGAAAGAAAGAAAAACTTTTACAAACTCTGTTTGCTCTTGTTGTTGTAACTATGTCAAGCCAGCATTCAAGTTTTCAGCATAGATCATAACTAACCACACTTGCAATAATTCTCAGGTCTCATCATTACTCATATCAATAGCATAATCAACTAGCAAGCCATAATAATAAATCTCGGATGACAACACTTTCTCGAAACAATCATAATATGATATAATAAGATGGTATCTCGCTAGCCCTTTCTGAGACCGCAAAACATAAATGCAGAGCACCTTTAAAGATCAAGGACTGACTAGACATTGTAATTCATGGTAAAAGAGATCCAATCATAGTCATACCCAATATAAATTAACAGTGATGAATGCAAATGACGGCTGTGCTCTCCAGCTAGTGCTTTTTAATAAGAGGGTGATGACTCAACATAAAAGTAAATGGATAGGCCCTTCGCAGAGGGAAGCAGGGATTTGTAGAGGTGCCAGAGCTCGGTTTTGAAATAGAGATAAATTGTATTTTGAGCGGTATACTTTCATTGTCAACGTAACAACTAAGAGATGGCGATATCTTCCATGCTAAACACATTATAGGCGGTTCCCAAACAGAATGGTAAAGTTTATACTCCCCCTCCACCAACAAGCATCAATCCATGGCTTGCTCGAAACAACGAGTGCCTCCAACATACATCAGGTCCCAGGGGGAGTTTTGTTTGCAATTAATTTTGATTTAGTTTGCATAAAGCATGGGACTGGGCATCCCGGTGACCAGCCATTTTCTCGTGAGTGAGGAGCGGAGTCCACTCCTCTTGAGAATAACCCGCCTAACACGGAAGATAAGGACAGCCTTTGTTGATACATGAGCTATTCGAGCATACAAAACAGAATGTTTATTTGAAGGTTTAGAGTTTGGCACATACAAATTTACTTGGAATGGCATGTAGATACCGCATATAGGAAGGTATGGTGGACTCATCTGGAATAACTTTGGGGTTTAAGGGATTGGATGCACAAGCAGTATTCCCGCTTAGTACAAGTGAAGGCTAGCAAAAGACTGGGAAGCGACCAACTAGAGAGCGACAACAGCCATGTACATGCATTAAAATTAATAAACATTGGATGCAAGCATGAGTAGGATATAATCCACCATGAACATAAATATCATGAAGGCTATGTTGATTTTGTTTCAACTACATGCGTGAACATGTGCCAAGTCAAGTCACTTAAATCATTCAAAAGAGGATACCACCCCATCATACCACATCATAATCATCTCAATAGCATGTTGGCATACAAGGTAAATCATTATAACTCATAGCTAATCAAGCATGGCACAAGCAACTCTGATCTCTAATTGTCATTGCAAACATGTTTATTCATAATAAGCTGAATCAAGAACGACGGGACTCATCATATTTACAAAAACAAAAGAGGTCGAGTTCATACCAGCTTTTCTCATCTCAGTCAGTCCATCATATATCATCATAATTGCCTTTCACTTGCACGACCGAACGGTGTGAATAATAATAAGAGTGCACGTGCATTGGACTAAGCTGGAATCTGCGAGCATTCAATAAACAGGAGAAGACAAGGCAATATGGGCTCTTGGTTAAATCAACAATAATGCATATAAGAGCCACTTCAACAATTTAATTATGGTCTTCTCCTACTGACCCCCAAATAAAAGAAAAGAAATAAAACTATTTACACGGGAAAGCTCCCAACAAGCAAAAGAAGAACGGGAAATATTTTTGGGTTTTCTTTTTAGTTATTACTACTACAGCAGAAAAATAAACTACTACTAATTTTTTTTGATTTTTCTTAAGGTTTGACAAACACACAAGAAGAAAGTAGGAAAAAGAAAATAAACTACCATGGATATTACAGTGAAAAAGTATGAGCACCGACATCTAGCAATGAGTGTGTGTGAACATAAATGTAATGTCGGCGAGAAATACGTACTCCCCCAAGCTTAGGCTTTTGGCCTAAGTTGGTCTATCGCCACGGCTGTCCTGGCGGATATCCATAATAATAGTTGTTGGGGTCGTACTATGATGAGGAAAGATAGTTGGGATCATACTGATGTGCAGCGGTTATCGCCTGCTGAGCTGCAGTGTGGAGTCGGGCTGCCTCCGCTCTCCTCTCGTACTCTTCTGCCTCCTCTCTGGTAATAACATATGTTCCTTTTGTCTGTGAATCAAAGAAGGCAGGAGCAGGGAGAGTAATACGGATAACACGTCATTTATCAAAAATTAAATGATATAAGAGAGGTGATTCAGGCCTCTCGACAAACTGGTGCTAAGACATAGAGTTATAATCTAAATATGCAGGAGGCAACTCCATATCACCCTCACGAATGTCTATTTCAAGAAAATGAGCTAAGCAGGTTGCATAAATTCCTCCAAAGAAATCTGCATTATGTCTATTATAATGCAACCTACGAGCTACAATGGCTCCCATATGATAAGATTGGTCTCCTAACACAGCACTCCTAAAAATGCTAAGATCAGGGACACACATGTGACATGCTTCATCCTTAGCATTTATGCATGTACCGATGAAGAGAGCAAAATAATGTATAGTAGGAAAGTGAATGCTCCCTATGGTAGCCTGCGTTATATCTCTAGATTCCCCCACAGTTATACTAGCAAGAAAGTTTCTAAATTCAGATTTAGGGGGATCCCTAACACTACCCCATGATGGAAGTTTGCAAGCAGAAGTGAAATCCTCTAGGTCCATGGTATAAGATTTGTCATAAAGATCAAACATGACTGAAGGAGAATTACGCGAAGATGAATACTCAAACCTCCTCACAAATGAACTTGTGAGATCATGATACTGGGGGCATTTGTTAGCCTCAAAATCCTCAAGACCGGCATTGCGCAAATATGATTTGAATTCTTCTTTAATTCCCGCACGGTCCATAAAATTTTCCGACGGCCATTCGCAAGGCCGTACTGGAGCGTCTCTTGGTGGATCCTCGTCAGCATCGCGCATAGCAATCTGGGTCCTTGCTTCTTAGAGGAACCACCTTGGAACATCTTCCTAAACATATTGTTTTTCTCTGAAAAATTCTGAAATTTTTAGTAACTTCAAAATAAAAGTAAACCAAACTTCAATAAAACTGATAGCAACTACTCCTACAAGTGCCTAGAGCCTATATCAAGCATTAGAACTACTTGGAACCATATAAATTTGACATGCAAGCTCAAGAACATGGTCACCTATGCAGCACAAATTTGCAAAGAATAAAGCACTAGAACAAAAACTAATTGGACCAATGGAGGAGTCACATACCAAGGAACAATCTCCCCAAGCAGTTTTGCGAGAGGTGCTTTGAGCAAGGAGATCGAAAATCACAGCAAAAGTGGCTGGAACTCGTGCTTGAGTTGGTTTTTCGGGTTTGTGTGAGATAGAGGAAGAAGATGGGTGCTGGGATAAGTGGAGGAGGGCCACCGTGGGCCCACGAGGCAGGGGGCGCGCCCTATAGGGGGGGCGCCCACCACCCTCGTGGCCAGGTGGCAGCTCCTCCCGCGGTAATTTTTGCACAGTAAATCCTCAAATATTCCCGAAAAAATCATATTAAATTGGCATGGCATTCTGAGGACTTTTATTTTCGGGATATTTTTATATTGCACGGATAAGTCAGGAAACAGACAGAAAATACTATTTTTACTTTATTTAATATAAATAACAGAAAATATAGAGAGGGTACAGAAGTTTGTGCTTCTAGTTTCATCCATCTCATGCTCATCAAAAAGAATCCACTAACAAGGTTGATCAAGTCTTGTTAACAAACTCATTCCGATAATCATGAAACCGGAGAAATTTCGAATAACACTAAGTTACCTCAACGGGGATATGCACATCCCCAATAATAAGAATATCATATTTCTTCTTGACAGTAGGAAGAGGAAATTCAAAACCTCCAAATATAATCGATGGAATTTTTCCAATAGAGTTGATACTATGAACTTGAGGTTGTTTCCTCGGAAAGTGTACCGTATGCTCATTACCATTAACATGAAAAGTGACATTGCCTTTGTTGCAATCAATAACAGCCCCTGCAGTATTAAGAAAAGGTCTTCCAAGAATAATAGACATACTATCATCCTCGGGAATATCAAGAATAACAAAGTCCGTTAAAATAGTAACGTTTGCAACCACAACAGGCACATCCTCACAAATACCGACAGGTATAGCAGTTGATTTATCAGCCATTTGCAAAGATATTTCAGTAGGTGTCAGCTTATTCAAGTCAAGTCTACGATATAAAGAGAGAGGCATAACACTAACACCGGCTCCAAGATCACATAAAGCAGTTTTAATATAATTTCTTTTAATGGAGCAAGGTATAGTAGGTACTCCGGGGTCTCCAAGTTTCTTTGGTATTCCACCCTTAAAAGTATAATTAGCAAGCATGGTGGAAATTTCAGCTTCCGGTATCTTTCTTTTATTAGTAATGATATCCTTCATATATTTAGCATAAGGATTTGTTTTGAGCACATCAGTTAATCTCATACGCAAAAAGATAGGCCTAATCATTTCAGCAAAGCGCTCAAAATCCTCATCATCCTTTTTCTTGGATGGTTTCGGAGGAAAAGGCATGGGTTTCTGAACCCAAGGTTCCCTTTCTTTACCATGTTTCCTAGCAACAAAGTCTCTTTTATCATAACGTTGATTCTTTGATTGTGGGTTATCAAGATCAACAGCAGGTTCAATTTCTACATCATTATCATTACTAGGTTGAGCATCATCATGAACATCATCATTAATATTTTTACTAGGTTCATGTTCATTACCAGATTGTGTTTCAGCATCAGACATAGAAATATCATTTGGATTATCAGGTGGTTCAGCAATAGGTTCACTAGAAGTTTGCACAGTTCTATCATTTTTCTTCTTCTTCTTTTTAGAAGAACTAGGAACATCAATATTATTTCTTTGAGAATCTTGCTCGATTCTCTTAGGGTGGCCTTCAGGATACAAAGGTTCCTGAGTCATTCTACCAGTTCTAGTAGCCACTCTAACAGCATAATCATTTTTCTTACTATTCATTTCATCAAGCACTTCTTTTTGAGCCTTAAGTACTTGTTCTACTTGAGTGGTAACCATAGAAGCATGTTTGCTAACAAGTTTAAGTTCACCTTTAATATCAGCCATATAATCACCCAAGCGTCTAATCATATAAGCATTTTCTTTTAATTGTCTACCAAAATAAGCATTGAAGTCGTCTTGCTTAAACATAAAGTTATCAAACTCATCCAAGCACTGACTAGCAATTTTAGTAGGAGGGACTTCAGCTTTATCATATCTATAGAGAGAATTTACCTTTACTACCTGTGTCGGGATATCGGGATCAGGAGGTTCTTCAGTAAATAAATAATTGAGATCATATGTTTCTTCAACAGGCGGTGAATTAAGACCATGTATTTCTTCAATAGGAGGTAAATTCTTAACGTCTTCAGCTTTAATACCTTTTTCTTTCATAGATTTCTTTGCCTCTTGCATATCTTCGGGACTGAGAAATAGAACACCTCTCTTCTTCGGAGTTGGTTTAGGAATAGGCTCAGTAATTGGAGCAGGAGTGGCTCAGGAGCTGGCTCAGGAGGTGCCCAATTATTTTCATTTGTCAACATATTATTCAATAGAATTTCAGCTTCATCCGGTGTTCTTTCCCTGAAAAGAGAACCAGCACAACTATCCAGGTAATCTCTGGAAGCATCGGTTAGTCCATTATAAAAGATATCAAGTATTTCAGGTTTCTTAAGAGGATGATCAGGCAAAGCATTAAGTAACTTGAGAAGCCTCCCCCAAGCTTGTGGGAGACTCTCTTCTTTAATTTGCACAAAGTTGTATATTTCCCTCAAAGCAGCTTGTTTCTTATGAGCAGGGAAATATTTAGCAGAGAAGTAATAAATCATATCCTGGGGACTACGCACACAACCAGGATCAAGAGAATTAAACCATATCTTAGCATCACCCTTTAATGAGAACGGAAATATTTTGAGTATATAAAGGTAACGCGATCTCTCATCATTAGTGAACAGGGCAGCTATATCATTTAACTTAGTAAGATGTGCCACAACAGTTTCAGATTCATAGCCATAAAACGGATCAGATTCAACCAAAGTAATTATATCAGGATCAACAGAGAATTCATAATCTTTATCAGGAACACATATAGGTGAAGTAGCAAAAGCAGGGTCGGGTCTCATTTTATCTCTAAGTGATTCTTTGTTCCATTTAATTAATAACCTCTTAAGCTCATATCTATCTTTGCAAGCAAAATAGCGGCAGAAGATTCCATATCAAAAAGATAACCTTCAGGAATAACAGGCATATTTTCATCATCACTATCATCATCGTATTCAGATTCAATAATTTCTTTTTCTCTAGCCCTAGCAATTTGTTCATCAAGAAATTCACTAAGGGGCACAGTAGTATCAGGCATAGAAGCAGTTTCATCATAAGTATCATGCATAGCAGAAGTGGCATCATCAATAACATGCGACATATCAGAACGAATAGCAGAAGCAGATGTAGGTGTCGCAAACTTACTCATAACAGAAGGTGAATCAAGTGCAGAGCTAGATGGCAGTTCCTTACCTCCCCTCGTAGTTGAGGGATAGATCTTGGTTTTTGGATCTCTCAAGTTCTTCATAGTGTCCAGCAGATATAAATCCCAAGTGACTCAAAGAATAGAGCTATGCTCCCCGGCAACGGCGCCAGAAATTAGTCTTGATAACCCACAAGTATAGGGGATCGCAACAGCTTTCGAGGGTAGAGTATTCAACCCAAATTTATTGATTCGACACAAGGGGAGCCAAAGAATATTCTCAAGTATTAGCAGCTGAGTTGTCAATTCAACCACACCTGGAAACTTAGTATCTGCAGCAAAGTGTTTAGTAGCAAAGTAATATGATAGTGGTGGTAGCGGCAACAAAAGTAAAGACAGCAAAAGTAATGTTTTTGGTATTTTGTAGTGATTGTAACAGTAGCAGCGGGAAAGTAAATAAGCGTAAACCAGTATATGGAAAACTCGTAGGCACCGGATCAGTGATGGATAATTATGCCGGATGCGGTTCATCATGTAACAGTCATAACATAGGGTGACACAGAACTAGCTCCAATTCATCAATGTAATGTAGGCATGTATTCCGTATATAGTCATACGTGCTTATGGAAAAGAACTTGCATGACATCTTTTGTCCTACCCTCCCGTGGCAGCGGGGTCCTATTGGAAACTAAGGGATATTAAGGCCTCCTTTTAATAGAGAACCGGAACAAAGCATTAGCACATAGTGAATACATGAACTCCTCAAACTATGGTCATCACCGGGAGTGGTCCCGATTATTGTCACTTCGGGGTTGCCGGATCATAACACATAGTAGGTGACTATAGACTTGCAAGATAGGATCAAGAACTCACATATATTCATGAAAACATAATAGGTTCAGATCTGAAATCATGGCACTCGGGCCCTAGTGACAAGCATTAAGCATAGCAAAGTCATAGCAACATCAATCTCAGAACATAATGGATACTAGGGATCAAACCCTAACAAAACTAACTCGATTACATGATAAATCTCATCCAACCCATCACCGTCCAGCAAGCCTACGATGGAATTACTCACGCACGGCGGTGAGCATCATGAAATTGGTGATGGAGGATGGTTGATGATGACGACGGCGACGAATCCCCCTCTCCGGAGCCCCGAACGGACTCCAGATCAGCCCTCCCGAGAGGTTTTAGGGCTTGGCGGCGGCTCCGTATCGTAAAACGCGATGATTTCTTCTCTCTGATTTTTTTCTCTCCGAAAGCAAATATATAGAGTTGGAGTTGGCGTCGGAGGGTCTCCAGGGGGCCCATGAGGTAGAGGGGCATGCCCTAGGGGGGGGCGCCCCACCCTCGTGAGAAGGGTGTGGGCCCCCTGGTCTTCATATTTGGCGAGGATTTTTATTTTATTTTTTCTAAGACCTCCCCTGGAGTTTCAAGTCATTCCGAGAATATTTGTTTTCTGCACATAAAACAACATCATGGTAATTCTGCTGAAAACAGCGTCAGTCCAGGTTAGTTCCATTCAAATCATACAAGTTAGAGTCCAAAACAAGGGCAAAAGTGTTTGGAAAAGTAGATATGACGGAGACGTATCAAAAGGCATTGACATGGTTTAGGCTATGTGATGATATGGGATCATGGAACTACAACCGATTGAAATTGGAATTTCATCAGAAGTTTTATCCTATGCATCTTGTTCATCGTGATCGTAATTCTATATATAATTTTTGGCCACGCGAAGGATAAAGCATCTCTCAAGCTTGGGGGAGGCTTAAGTCAATGTTATATTCATGCCCCAATCATGAGCTCTCAAGAGAAATTATTATTCAAAATTTTTATGCTCGGCTTTCTCTTGATAATCGCTCCATGATCGATACTTCTTGTAGTGGGTCTTTTATGATGAAGACTATTGAATTCAAATGGGATTTATTTGAAAGAATTAAACGCAACTGTGAAGATTGTGATCTCGACGAAGGTAAGGAGTCAGGTATAACACCTAAGTTTGATTGTGTTAAATCTTTTATGGATACTGATGCTTTCCGTGAATTTAGCACTAAATATGGACTTGACTCTGAGATAGTAGCTTCTTTCTGTGAATCCTTTGCTACTCATGTTGATCTCCCTAAGGAAAGATCCTCCCATTGAAGTAAAAGTAGTTGCACCTATTAAAGTTGAAGAAAAGACTATCACTTATAATGATCCTATTGTTCCTACTGCTTATATTGAGAAACCACCTTTCCCTGTTAGAATAAAGGATCATGCTAAAGCTTCAACTGTTGTTCGTAAGAGTAATACTAGAACACCTACACCCTCTGAGCGAATTAAAGTTGAACCTAGTGTTGCTATGGTTATAGATCTCTTGACTGATAATATTGATGGGCATGTTATTTACTTCTGTGATGAAGCTGCTAGAATTGCTAGACCTGGTACTAAAAATAAACATAGACCTGTTGTAGGCATGCCTGTTATTTCTGTTAAAATAGGAGATCATTGCTATCATGGCTTATGTGATATGGGTGCTAGTGCAAGTGCAAT
Source organism: Triticum aestivum (assembly GCF_018294505.1). Classification (NCBI taxonomy): domain Eukaryota; kingdom Viridiplantae; phylum Streptophyta; class Magnoliopsida; order Poales; family Poaceae; genus Triticum; species Triticum aestivum. The sequence goes on along the minus strand of NC_057797.1, from coordinate 665,174,247 downwards.
ACCTCATTCCCTATGTAAAGAAGTTATGCATGATATTGCACCTGCTGAGATAGAGGAAATTGATGTTACAATTAAACTTGCCAATAGAGACACCATTTCACCAGTTGGGATTGTTAGAGATGTTGAAGTCTTGTGTGGGAAAGTCAAATATCCTGCTGATTTTCTTATTCTTGGTTCCCCACAAGATAACTTTTGTCCCATTATATTTGGTAGACCCTTCTTGAATACAGTTAATGCTAAGATATACTGCAATAAGGATATTGTTTCTTTTGGTTTAGGGGATATGACTCATGAATTTAACTTTGCTAAATTTCGTAGACAACCCCATGATAAAGAATTGCCTAGTAAAGATGAAATTATTGGTCTTGCTTCTATTGCCGTGCCTCCTAATGATCCTTTAGAACAATATTTGCTAGACCATGAAAATGATACATTTATGAATGAAAGAAGGGAAATAGATGAAGTATTCATTAAACAGGGACCTATTTTGAAACACAACTTGCCTGTTGAAATCCTAGGGGATCCTACTCCACCCAAGGGTGATCCCGTGTTTGAGCTTAAACCATTGCCTGATACTCTTAAATATGCTTACCTTGATGAGAAAGAGATATATCCTGTTATTATTAGTGCTAACCTTTCAGAGCATGATGAAAAGAAACTATTGAAAACTCTGAAGAAGCACCGTGCTACTATTGGATATACTCTTGATGATCTTAAGGGCATTAGTCCCACTCTATGCCAGCACAAAATAAAATTGGATAAAGACGCGAAATTGGTTATTGATCACCAACGACGATTAAATCCTAAGATGAAAGAAGTGGTAAGAAAAGAAATACTAAAGCTTCTGGATGCAGGTATAATTTATCCCGTTGCTGACAGTCAGTGGGTAAGTCATGTCCATTGTGTCCCTAAGAAGGGAGGTATTACTGTTGTTCCTAATTATAAAGATGAACTGATCCCACAAAGAATTGTTACAGGTTACAGAATGGTAATTTATTTCCGCAAATTAAATAAAGCTACTAAAAAGGATCATTACCCTTTACCTTTTATTGATCAAATGCTAGAAATATTATCCAAACATACACATTTTTGCTTTATAGATGGTTATTCTGGTTTCTCTCAAATACCTGTGTCCAAAGAAGATCAAGAAAAGACAACTTTTACTTGCCCTTTCGGTACCTTTGCTTATAGACGTATGCCTTTTGGTTTATGCAATGCACCTGCTACCTTTCAAAGATGTATGACTGCTATATTTTCTAACTTTTGTGAAAAAATTGTTGAGGTTTTCATGGATGGTTTCTCCGTATACGGAACTTCTTTTGATGATTGCTTAAGCAACCTGTATCAAGTTTTGCAGAGATGTGAAGAAACTAATCTTGTCTTGAATTGGGAGTAGTGCCACTTTATGGTTAATGAAGGTATTGTCATGGGGCATAAAATTTCTGAAAGAGGTATTGAAGTTGATAAAGCTAAATTTGATGCTATTGAAAAGATGTCGTGTCCTAAGGATGTTATAGGTCTAAGAAGTTTCCTTGGTCATGCCAGTTTTTATAGGAGGTTCATTAAGGACTTCTCTAAAATTTCTAGGCCTCTGACTAATCTCTTACAAAAATATGTTCCTTTTCTCTTTGATGATGATTGTGTAGAAGCATTTGAAATACTTAAGAAATCTTTGATTTCTACACCTATTGTTCAGCCTCCTGATTGGAATTTACCATTTGAAATTATGCGTGATGCTAGTGATTATGTTGTAGGGGCTTTTCTAGGACAAAGAGTTGATAAGAAATTAAATGTTATCCAATATGCTAGTAAGACTCTGGACAATGCCCAGAGAAATTATGCTGCTACTGAAAAGGAATTTTTAGCAGTTGTATTTTCTTGTGATAAGTTCAGACCCTATATTGTTGATTCTCAAGTAACTGTTCACACTGATCATGCTGCTATTAAATATCTTATGGAAAAGAAAGATGCTAAACCTAGACTTATTAGATGGGTTCTCTTGCTACAAGAATTTGATTTGCATATTATTGATAGAAAGGGAGCTGAGAACCCTGTTGTAGACAACTTCTCTAGGTTAGAGAGTGTTCTTGATGACCCACTACCTATTGATGATAGCTGTAACACCCTCGATGCGACTATAGCTCCCACATGTCGAGGCACGACTTAGAGACATAATCGCATTGAAGGCATATGTCGCAAGTTAGGCAATCTTCACAACATCCCATGTAATATGAATAATAAAGGGGAGAACATAGTTGGCTTACACTCTCCACGTCAATCAAGAACAGAAATAACATTACATTATCCAAAACTGACAGGTGGAGCAACACTCAGAGGAGCACTGGCCCGGGGGGGTAAAATAAGATGACCCTTGAGTCTGCAGAACCCAAGGGAAAGAAAAGGCTAGGTGGCAAATGGTAAAACCAAGGCTGGGCATTGCTGGACAATCTTTAATCAAGGCGAAATATCAAGGGGTTCCCATTATAACCCAACCGCGTGAGGAACGCAAAATCCGGGAACATAACACCGATATGACGGAAACTAGGGCGGCAAGAGTGGAACAAAACACTAGGCGAGAGGCCGAGCCTTCCACCCTTTACCAAGTATATAGATGCATTAAGATAACATAGCAATATAATGATATCCCAACAAGTAAATAAAAGATATTCCAACAAGGAACGGCCTCCAATCTTCACCTGCAACTAGCAACGCTATAAGAAGGGCTGAGCAAAGCGGCAACATAGCCAATCAACGGTTTGCTAGGACATGGTGGGTTAGAGTTTCAACATGGCAATTGGGAGGCTGACAAGAAAAAGGTAGGCATCGTAGCATTGGCATAGCAAGAGCGAGCAAACTAGCATAGCAAAGATAGTAGTGATTTCGAGGGTATGATCATCTTGCCTGCACAGTTGTCAGAGTTGACTGGATCCTCACAAGCAAACTCAACGGGCTCCTCGGTAGCGAACTCGTCTCCCGGCTCTACCCAACAAGACAAACAAGCAACAAGGATACAATCAACCACGTGCATGACCAAGCAATATGATGAAATGATGATATGCTATGCGGGATGCGATGCGGGATGCAAAATGCAAGATATGACAGGAAATGCATGAACCTGGCCTCGACTTGGAATTCCAAGGGTGCCAATGGAAAGATGAGATGAAATCGCTTGAAAACGATATAAAGAACGCCGGAATCGGAGTTACGGTTTGGAAATGGCAAGCGATTTAAGAATGACACCGGCTGCGATTTACAGCAAGTAGGCATCTAAATGCAATGAGATGAACATGCTACAGCTACCAAACATGACAACAAAATACATGGCAGGGATGCACACAAGATGCTTAACAAAAGACTAGCACTGAGCCACGGCCAATTCATCCATTATGAGGTTCAAACAAGCATGGCAAAAACGCAAATGCAAAATAGATTCCAGACTTAGTGAAATTAACACTTGTCTGAAATTTCAGATCACGAAGCCCTCTTCGGAGCAGCAAAACAACATGATACATGACCTGATTATGACAAAGAAGAGCATGGCATGGAGCTACTCAACAAGCTTAACAAAAGACCCAAAGTGACCTGGGGTCAAAAGGGTTCACAAAATATACTAACGGGCACACGAACATAGCTAAAACACAATCAGTTTTCAGACTTAGTGAAAACTGAGAAATGCTGAAATATAACTCACGAAGGCATGAAAACGAGCTCGATGCACTCACCACGGTGCAAGTCATGGCAAGGCAAGCATACCTCCATTAAGAAGGCACAAAATACAAGCTAGACATGGCAAGAACAATGACATAGCATGCACGGATCAACTACAATAGCATCGGCAAAATCGCAAACGAGTTGACGATCTGCCCAGATTCACCACGAAGCAAAAGTAGAGCTCGATTGACTCAAGCTAGGCTGCTCCAAAATTGTAAACAAAGACATGGATGGATAGAGCATAACATGATTAACAAAACTCCTTTACTGATCATTCTCAAAAGAGGCACGGATCACTAGGAAACAAGCTGAACATATGGCATCATGAACTAAATAATCCCAGACTTAGTGAAAACTACTAAGTCCCTGAAAACAGATTTACCGGGTGCCTCTCTTTGCAAGCTTGCACAAGTCACCACACACATCCTAAAAATGCATGGGTTGCACCTCTGGAAAGAAGACAAAATCCTTAACAAAACATATGAAGGACTCACAGGCATAGCATGCACACAATAATCATGGCAAAAATGACAAAAGTCTAAGATGAACTAGCAGATCTGACAATTAACTCACGAAGGCCTCTTCTAATAGCATTTTGGGCATCAAGATGAACTCAAATGAAAATGATGCAATGGAACGGAATGATGTACTCGTTGAGGCGAACATTTTGATATACTATATGCTCAAATCGGAGCTACGGATGCAAAGATACAGCCGGTCAAAGTAGGCATAAAAAATTAGAGGGAGAGGGGCAAAAGTCAACCCAGATCTAGGGTTCCTCGTGGCGCGCGAACCGAGGCGGCGGCGGACTCGCCGGAGACAAAGCAGACGGCGGCGGCCGGGGTCGGTGGCGGCGGATCCGGCCCTCCCGCGGCCGGATCTGGCCGGCGGCGAGGCGGGGGTGGCGGCGGAGCTGGCGGATCCGGGCGGCTCGGCGACCGGGCGGCAGCGGCGAGGCGGTGGCCGTGGTGGCCGGAGGCGGCGATGGCGCGAGGGTGTGGCGCGGCGGCGCCGGCCACCGGACTTGGAGAAGGCGGCGGGGTCGGTCGGCGCGGGGCTGGAAGGAGGCGGCGGGCGACGTGGGCTCGCGGGGGCCCGGATCGGGCTCCGCGGGGCGGCGGCGGCAGGCGGCGGGATGCGCCACGTGGCGGGCGGCGGTAGGCGGCGGCGATTTCGTCCGCTAGGAGGCGGACATGTCTGGCGACGGAGAGATGAATTTTTAGGGTTTCGGGGAGAGGGAGAGATCCGAAAATGGAGGGGTCTATTTATAGGCATAAGTGGAGCTAGGAGAGTCCAAATGAGGTGCAGTTTTCGGCCACGCGATCGTGATCGAACGCTCTAGAACATGGAGCAGAGTTTGGTGGGTTTTGGGCCAAATTGGAGCGGTCTTGGGCTGCAACACACACGAGGCCTTTTCGGTCCCTCGGTTAACCGTTGGAGTATCAAACGAAGTCCAAATGATACTAAACTTGACAGGTGGTCTACCGGTAGTAAACCAAGGCTGCTTGGCAAGTCTCGGTCCAATCCGGAAATGTTTAATCCCCACACATGAAAGAAAGCTAGAAATGGCCACCGGAGGAGAACGAAGCGCCGGAATGCAAAACGGACAACGGGGAAAATGCTCGAATGCATGAGACGAACATGTATGCAAATGCAATGCACATGATGACATGATATGAGATGCATGAAAACGAAAACAACACACGGAGATAAAGACCCGAACCCGAGGGAATAAATATAACTTAACGCCGTAAACGGCAAGAGTTGGAGTACAAATAGGGAAAGTTACATCCGGGGTGTTACAATAGCTGTCCTGATGAACAACTAGCTATCATAAATGCTTCTCGTACTTCTCCATGGTATGCTGATTATGCTAATTATATTGTTGCTAAATTTATACCACCTAGTTTCACATACCAGCAAAAGAAAAAGTTCTTCTATGATTTAAGACATTATTTTTGGGATGACCCACACATTTATAAGGAAGGAGTAGATGGTGTTATTAGACGTTGTGTACCTGAGCATGAACATGAACAGATCCTATGCAAGTGTCACTCTAAGGCTTATGGAGGACACCATGCTGGAGATAGAACTGCACATAAGGTACTGCAATCCGGTTTTTATTGGCCTACTCTCTTCAAAGATGTCTGTAAATTTGTCTTGTCTTGTGATGAATGTCAAAGAATTGGTAATATTAGTAGACGTCAAGAAATGCCTATGAATTATTCACTTGTTATTGAACCATTTGATATCTGGGGCTTTGATTATATGGGACCGTTTCCTTCCTCTAATGGGTATACACATATTTTAGTTGCTGCTGATTACGTTACTAAGTGGGTAGAAGCTATTCCAACAAGTAGTGCTAATCATAACACTTCTATTAAGATGCTTAAAGAAGTTATTTTTCCAAGGTTTGGAGTCCCTAGATACTTAATGACTGATGGTGGTTCGCATTTTATTCATGGTGCTTTTCGTAAAATGCTTGCTAAGTATGATGTTAATCATAGAATTGCATCTCGTATCACCCACAGTCTAGTGGTCAAGTAGAATTGAGTAATAGAGAGATTAAATTAATTTTGCAAAAGATTGTTAATAGATCTAGAAAGAATTGGTCCAAGAAACTTGATGATGCATTATGGGCTTATAGAGCTGCATATAAAAATCCTATGGGCATGTCTCCGTATAAAATGGTCTATGGTAAAGCATGTCACTTACCTCTTGAACTAGAACATAAGGCATATTGGGCCATTAAAGAGCTCAATTATGATTTCAAACTTGCCGGTGATAAGAGGCTTTTTGACATTAGCTCACTTGATGAATGGAGAACCCAGGCCTACGCGAATGCCAAACTGTTTAAGGAAAAAGTTAAAAGATGGCATGACAAAAGGATACAAAAACGTGAGTTTAATGTAGGTGATTATGTATTGTTATACAACTCTCGTTTAAAATTTTTTGCAGGAAAACTCCTCTCTAAATGGGAAGGTCCTTACGTCATCGAGGAGGTCTATCATTCTGGTGCCATAAAAATCAACAACTTCGAAGGCACAAATCCGAGGGTGGAGAACGGTCAAAGAATCAAACATTATATCTGAGGTAATCCTATAAATGTTGAAACTAATGTTATTAAAACCGTAACCCCAGAGGAATACATAAGGGACACTTTCCAGAACATTTTAGACTCCGAAAAGGAAGAGGTATGAGGTACGGTAAGTAAACCGACTCCAAAGCAGTTCTAATAGCATTTTTTCTCCATTTTGGAATATTTAAGAAAATATGAAAATAAGAAGCAATCCGGGAAGGACACGAGGCATCCACGAGGGTGGAGGGCGCGCCCCCCTGCCTCGTGGGCACCTCGTGTGCTCTCCGGACTCCGTTTTCTTGCACGATACTTCTTTTGGTCGGTAAAAATTCATTATATAATCTCCCGAAGGTTTTGACCACCGTACCACGCAAACATTCTCTGTTTTTATTTTGAGCTGTTTCTGCTGCAGATTAGAGCAATATGTCATCCCAAGATTCGGAGGGAGAAAGCTATGTGGCTGATTTCCTTGCGGATCATAAGGACTACAGGGACTTGGAGCATTGTGGTTTGACCATAGAGGAAGAAGAAGACTATGAGCCTATGGGAAAGGAGGAGACGAGCTCAGATGAAGAGGAAGTCCCATTACCTCAACCTGGGGACATGCATGTGGAGTTCAAAAAGTCAAGCCTCCATGATAGAGCAAAGAAACCTAAGATCGAGTTTATCCCTTTTCGCCTCTTGCAGGAAAACAAACAGGAACTATGCAAAAAGGTATTAAGCCTTGAGCAGGAGATCGATGACCTAAGGGAGCAAAATTCTATCCTCAAGCGCAAATTAAGGAATAAGCACACGCCACCAACAACTCCATCATCACTACCTCCGAGGAAGGAGACATAAACACAAGGGTATGGGCACTCCCCTTGGCAACTGCCAAGCTTGGGGGAATCCCGCGGTATCGTATCACCATCACACTTTTATCTTTACCGTTTTTATTAGTTCAAACCTTTTGGTAATATCTTGATCTAGTAGAATAAAGTTTTAGTATGATCTGGTTTTGAGTTTTGCTTTATGATCCTTCTATGTAATCGAGTCCGTGAGCTATATATAATAAAGATTAGTGTTGAGTCAAGGGCTTGATTATCCTGCTATGATCTTGAGGAATAGAATAAAAGAGAAAAGAAATAAAGAGATCATATGGGTCTTATGGAGAGTAATGACTTCACATATAAAGAGTATGATGAATAAAAGTTGTTGAGAGTTGACAAACATAGTTTTGGTCATCGTTGCAATTAATAGGATGTAATAAGGAAAGAGAGGTTTTCACATATAAATATACCAACTTGGACATCTTTTATGATTGTGAGCACTCATTAAAATATGACATGCTAAAGAGTTGACATTGGACAAGGAAGACAACGTAATGGGTTATGTTTCTTACATCTGAAATAAATTATATTGTCATGGATCATCCAACATGTTGAGATTGCCTTTCCCTCTCATGCTAGCCAAATTCTTTTCACCAAGTAGAGATACTACTTGTGCTTCCAAATATCCCTAAACCCAGTTTTGCCATGAGAGTCCACCATATCTATCTATGGATTGAGTAAGATTCTTCAAGTAAGTTGTCATCGTTGCAAGCAATAAAAATTGCTCTTTAAATATGTATGACTTATTAGTGTGGAGAAAATAAGCTTTATACGATCTTGTGATGTGGAGGAAATAAAAGCGACGGACTGCATAATAAAGGTCCATATCACAAGTGGCAATATAAAGTGACATTCTTTTGCATTAAAATTTCATGCATCCAACCATAAAAGCACATGAAAACCTCTGCTTCCCTCTGCGAAGGGCCTATCTTTTATTCGTGTCTTATACTTCATACAAGAGTCACGATGATCTTCACCTTTCCTTTTTACACTTTATCCTTTGGCAAGCACAATGTGTTGGAAGGATCCTGATATATATGGCTAATTGGATGTGAGTTTTCATGAACTATTATTGTTGACATTACCCTTGAGGTAAAAGGTTGGGAGGCAAAACTATAAGCCCCTATCTTTCTCTGTGTCCGACTAAAACTTCATGACCATAAATATCGCGTGAGTGTTAGCAATTGTGAAAGACTAAATGATAGTTGAGTATGTGGACTTGCTGAAAAGCTCTTATATTGACTATTTCTAATGTTATGATAAATTGCAATTGCTTCAATGACTGAGATTATAGTTTGTTAGTTTGCAATGAAGTTTATAAGTCATACTTGAAACTATGAATGGATTGTTACTTTAGCATAAGAGATCATATGACAATACATATGTTGTTGTTCTAAGAATAATCGTGATGCCCTCATGTCCGTATTTGTAACATCTCAAAATTCTATATTTTGGAATGTTATATTAAATAAATAAATAGGGTTGTTTGTTTGATTGTAGTGTGATGGATTGTGTCAAATTATTTTATTTTCACGAGAATTAAAACCTTTTGAGTTCTTGTTTAAAACTTTTTCTAATCATGTTATAAAAGTTGGGTAACATTTTGTCCAATAAAGAAAACTATGGCTGGGGAAGATTATTCAAGAAATCAAAGGGCTTTAATTTTTGTTTGACTCTTTTTTGAAATATTGGAAACCACAATCACTATTTTGGAGTGAGAATAAGATGACTTTCTCAAATGTGGTGGATGAATATTTCATATGGAGTTTGTTTGGATTTTGGAGTTCCAATTGAAATATGATACTATTTGGAGTTTTACTGTCATTTAAATATTTCCAAATTAATCAAATAAAATTTAATGAGAGGAGATAATGTGACTTCTCCAAAAATATATTTGGAAATATTTAATACGGTACAATTGTCTTTTTGTTAATTTACAATTGTCCTTATGTCCATAAAAAATGTATTCTAGCTTGTGCACACAAATAATATTTTGTAGGCACCAAATTATAATTACGTGTATGTGAACATTTATTTTTTTGTCTATTTTTTTCTGCGTGATAAATGTATTAGCAAAAAGAAAACCTACAGCCATGGCCCAATTTGGCCCAACTGACCGAGCAGCCCACTAGCGAAGCGTTCATCTTCCTCCTCGTGCACATCTGTATGTTCACGTACACAGAGACATCCATGGCTTAGGCTGCACCCCAACACTTCCTCTCCCTTTTCCCGCAACCACTGACCTCCTAAGCCGGTTCCCCATGCTCTCTCGACTCCTTCCCTCCAGTAGTGCGCTTTAAGGCATCCCCTAATGGCCATTAGAGCTCAAGGAAACTGCTGCTTTTACTGCCGTCAATAACAACTATGAAACTGCTCATTTCTGACCTCCCCTGCTCCTATAAAAGGTACCCAAACGAGAGCCTTGAAGCCACTCACTGGACCATCTGAAAACCCCTCTCTGAACCTCCTCCACTGCGAGCAATTGCTCGTCGGAGTTCGGCAACTCCGGCGGTCGCTCCACGCCGCCACGGGACAAGTCCGAGCCTGTGATCTTATCCAAAGGACTCCCCTTGTCGACCTCTTCGCCGTTCTGCTACTACTTGACGTTGGGGGCCTTCTTCCTCAACTCCAGCGACCTTTTTCCCCAACTCCGGCGACTAACTCCGGTGAGCACTGTGTAAATCCCGTAATTGTTTTTCAGAAAAATACTCAAACTTCGGAAATTCATATCTCCTAGATCGTAAGTCCGAATTCGACAAATTTTATATCCACGGATTCGTTGAAACACGAAGTTTATCATGAGACAAAAATATTTCACTTTTGGTAAATTAAATTTGACAAAAATTTAAAATTTGTATTTGAGTATTTTTGTTATATCTATTAATCTGTAATTCTGTTGAAAATGTTTCCTTCGGCAAAATTGATCCTTCGGTCCATATCTTGTTGTTAGAATTTTTTTCCTAATTGTTCACCTATGTCTAGCCACTATTTCAACCATAACATTTTATATAGTTTTTCTTTTATCGTAATTCAATTTCATCATTAGTTTAATTTGATTCTTGACTCAACTTTCTTGAGAAGATCATTAGAAACCTCTCTGATCATATGCTATCATCATACAAATTTAGACTTCATGAGTTGTTACATACATTTTGTAACATGAATCTTTGTGCCACAAAATCCATCTACCATTTTCATTATAGACTTTGTTGTAGAACCTTGCCTCACAACTCTTTAACCCGCGATCTTCACTTTGACCCAACCCTAGAACAAAACTTAGATCATATTTTCATTCTTGATCTTATCTCAACCCGTAACCAAGTCCTAGCAACTTATGTAGGAATGTTTTTTTATTTTGTATTGTAATTTGAATTTTTTTTATTTGGATGTTGTTGTGTGTTAAAGTACTTTCTTATATCGTTAGATATATCGTAACGAGAAGGAGAGACGACTCAATAGAATATTTCATCTTCATCAACAGTACAAGGCAAGTTACATCTTGATCATGTTTTTTATACCTATGTTTTATATATGCATTTAGTTCTTTGATGTAGGGTTTGCATGAATATGTTAGTTGGCTATTTTATAAACCCAGTAGTGCAATGAGGTAGGTCTGAGCCTTTACTTCTTTGTCGCTAATGTTGTAGGGATTTTGTTATGCCATTGTAGACGGGGATTGGTATGTGAGATCATGAAAGTTGCGAGTGATATAATAATTAAGGGTAACCTTAAGGTGGCAACATTAACACACATCTGGGTGGGTTGGTAAGGGGCACCCTGGAGAAACCAGTGGACTTGCCCGGGCACCCTGGAGAAACTAGTGGACTTGCCCAGGGGATCCCGGAGTACCCGTGTGATCACCCTATGGACTGCCACCCAGGCTCAAAGGGATTCATTAATTTTCATGACTAGAAGCTTACCTGCACAGCCACAAGCTATTATGAGCTCTGGCTTAGTTGAGTACATTGTGTGACCTCTTACAGTGGTAGACTAGCAGATGTAGTTATATATGTAGGTGTACCGGTCTACCCAGGGTTAAGAGGGAACACTTCAGAAAGACTATGTCTCGATCTTCCGGCTCTCAAACACCAGACAGTGCGAGGACTACAAAGGAGGTGATTGAGTCTTGTGGGGAGAAGTGTGCAAAACTCTGTAGAGTGTAAAACTAATCCATTAGCCGTGTCCCCGGTTATGGACAATTTGAGCATATGAAAAGTGGGAATTGAGCGATCTCATCACTCTTAATTAAATTTATGGGTTTTAATGAATTTGGGTATAGATTGAATGGAGCAACCATCTCAATCATATTATGATGAATTATGTAGTAACAATATGATATTCTTTTGATGATAGGGAAAAATCAGCTTTATGCAAATTAAATTTAGAACCAACCACCAGCCATATTGCATGTATAAATAGGACATTTATGCATCTCTTGTGGCGTGACTTGCCAGTACATTCAATGTACTGACCTACACGGCTGCAACATATTATGTTGCAGGTATTATCCGACGAGTAAGTGATATGATAGGGTTACGATCCGCACTCAACTTGCCGATGGCGTTGATGGGACTCCACACCCGTTTGCATGTTTCTGCTGAGATTCTTAAGGTATATATCAGTTTTTTGTTACTTATACATGTGATTGCACTTTGATATATACATTGATGTACTATGTGTGCTAGCATACCGATCCAGGGATAGCACAGATACACAGAGACTTGACCGTCTGAGCTCGGGTCACTACAGTATTTTATTTTATCGACACCTCTATCTCTAAACATGTGGACATATTTTTTGATATCAGCTTTCGCTTAAGGACAAGCGAGGTCTAAGCTTGGGGGAGTTGATACGTACATTTTGCATCATACTTTTATATTGATATTTATTGCATTATGGGATGTTATTACACATTATGTCACAATACTTATGTTTATTCTCTCTTATTTTACAAGGTTTACATGAAGAGGGAGAATGCCGGTAGCTAGAATTCTGGGCTGGAAAAGGAGCAAATATTAGAGACCTATTCTGCACAACTCCAAAAGTACCGAAACTTCATTGGAGCGCATTCCAGAATATATAAAAATATTGGGCGAAAGAAGTACCAGAGGGGGGCCACCCACCATCCACGAGGGCGTGAGGCGCGTCCTACCCCCTGGGCGCGCCCCCTGCCTCATGGGCCCCCTGGAAGCCCTCTAATGCCCATCTTCTGCTATATGAGGTCTTACGTGGAGGAAAAAATCATAAGCTAGCTCACGGGACGAAACTTCGCCCCCACGAGGCGAAACCTTCGCGAAACCAATCTAGGGCTCTGGCGGAGCTGTTCTGCCGGGGAAACTTCCCTTCGGGAGGGGGAAATCATCACCACCATCATCATCATCGATCCTTTTATCGGGAGGGGTCAATCTCCATCAACATCTTCACCAGCACCATCTCATCTCAAACCCTGGTTCATCTCTTGTATCCAATCTTTGTCCCAAAGCCTCAGATTGGTACCTATGGGTTGCTAGTAGTGTTGATTACTCTTTGTAGTTGATGCTAGTTGGTTTATTCGGTGGAAGATCATATGTTTAGATCCTTTATGCATATTAATACCCTTCTGATTATGAACATGAATATGATTTGTGAGTAGTTACGTTTGTTCCTGAGTACATGGGAGAAGTCTTGCTATAAGTAGTCATGTGAATTTGGTATTCGTTCGATATTTTGATGAGATGTATGTTGTCTTTCCTCTAGTGGTGTCATGTGAACGTCGACTACATGAAACTTCACTATTGTTTGGGCCTAGGGGAAGGCATTGGGAAGAAATAAGTAGATGATGGGTTGCTAGAGTGACAGAAGCTTAAACCCTGGTTTATGCGTTGCTTCGTAAGGGCCTGATTTGGATCCATATGTTTCATTCTATGGTTAAGTTTACCTTAATACTTCTGTTGTAGTTGCGGATGCTTGTAATAGGGGTTAATCATAAGTGGGATGCTTGTCCAAGGAAGGACAGTACCCAGGCACCGGTCCACCCACATATCAAATTATCAATGTACCGAACGCGAATCATATGAGCGTGATGAAAACTAGCTCGACGATAATTCCCATGTGTCCTTGAGAGCGTTTTCCTTTATATAAGAGTTTGTCCAGGCTTGTCCTTTGCTACAAAAAGGATTGGGCCATCTTGCTGCATCTTATTTACTTTTATTACTTGTTACCCCGTTACACATTACCTTATCACAAAACTATCTGTTACCGACAATTTCAATGCTTGTAGAGAATACCTTACTGAAAACTGCTTATCATTTCCTTCTGCTCCTCGTTGGGTTTGACATTCTTACTTATCGAAAGGACTACGATAGATCCCCTACACTTGTGGGTCATCAGTCTCTTTGAATTATCAGTTTGGTTTGGCCTACTAGATTGATCTTTCTTGCAATGGGAGAAGTGCTTAGCTCTGGGTTCGATCTTGCTGTGTCCTTTCCTAGTGACATCAGGGGCGGCAAGGCACGTATTGTATTGTTGCCATCGAGGATAAAAAGATGGGGTTTATATCATATTTCTTGAGTTTATCCCTCTATATCATGTCATCTTGCCTAATGCGTTACTATGTTCTTATGAACTTAATACTCCAGATGCATGCTGGATAGCGGTCGATGTGTGGAGTAATAGTAGTAGATGCAAAATTGTTTTGGTCTACTTGTCGCGGACGTGATGCCTATATACATGATCATGCCTAGATATTCTCATAACTATGTGCTTTTCTATCAATTGCTCGACAGTAATTTGTTCACCCACCGTAGAATTTGCTATCTTGTGAGAAGCCACTAGTGAAACCTATGGCCCCCGGGTCTGTCTTCCATTATATTATTCTCCCGTTAACAAGATATTTCTATCGTTGTTTATTTTGCAATCTTTATTTTCCAATCTACACAACAAAAATACCAAAAAATATTTATCTTATTATCTCTATCAGATCTCACTTTCGTAAGTGACCGTCATGGGATTGACAACCCCTTTATCGCGTTGGTTGCGAGGTTCTTGTTTGTTTGTGTGGGTACGAGGGACTTGCGTATAGTCTCCTACTGGATTGATACCTTGGTTCTAAAAAACTGAGAGAAATACTTATGCTACTTTGCTGCAGCGCCCTTTCATCTTCAAGGGAAAACCAACCCATGCTCAAGAGGTAGCACTATCTATGATGATTATTGTGATGACATGTATGCTATAAAGAATAATGATAACCATGAAACTTGTCATCATGATTTTAATTTTCAATTCCATTAGACCTCACATGATAGTTATTTTGTTGAGTTTGCTCCTACTATTATTCATGAGAAGAAATTTTCTTATGTGGAGAGTAATAAATATTCTATGCTTATGAATCATGAAAAGAATGCTTTGTGTGATGGTTATATTGTTGAATTCATTCATGATGCTACTGAAAATTATTATGAGGGAGGAATATATGCTTGTAGGAGTTACAATAAAGTTTCCTCTCTACATGTTGAAAATCTGGAAGTGTTGCTTGCTTTACCTTCCTATGCAAGTTGATTCTTGTTCCCATAAATTGTTTGCTCACGAAATACCTATGCATAGGAAGTGGGTTAGACTTAAATGTGGTTGTCATATGCTTCATGGTGCTCCCATTATGTTTCAATTCTTATCTTCTATGTGAGCATCATTGAAATCATCACGCCTAGCTTGAAGGCATTAAAGAGAAGCACTTGTTGGGAGACAACCCAATATTTATACCTACTGTTTTTGTGTGTTCACATGATTATGCTACTGTAGTAATTGTGTTTTATAGCTTTTGTTTCAATGAAGTGCCAAGTAAAGCCTTTAGGATTTGCTTGGGTAATTGTTGTTTGATCTTGTTGATAAAAACAGAAAGTATGCGCTCACAAAAATAATTATCATTTTTTTACCAGAGAGCGATAAAATACCAATTCTAACTGCAGTAGATAAATATACTTTTTATCCTGGTCTTCCTAATTTTTCAGAATTTTTGGAGTTGCAGAAGTATTCGAAACCTCCAGATTACTACAGACTGTTCTGTTTTTGACAGATTCTATTTTCGATGCATAGTTTGCTTGTTTTCTAGTTTATATGGCTTGTATTGCTTAATATAAATTGTATAAGTGGTATGGTACAGTAGGCATCATGTGAGAAAAATTATGGATCTTGTCTTGACAGTACCTAAGTGGTGATTTGCTTTCTTATACTAACGGAGCTTATGAAATTTCTGTTAAGTTTTGTGTTGTGAAGTTTTCAAGTTTTGGGTAAAGATTCGATGGACTATGGAATAAGGAGTGGCAAGAGCCTAAGCTTGGGCATGCCCAAGGCACCCCAAGGTAATATTCAAGGACAACCAAGAGCCTAAGCTTGGGGATGCCCCGGATGGCGTCCCCTCTTTCGTCTTCGTTCATCGGTAACTTTACTTGGAGCTATATTTTTATTCACCACATGATATGTGTTTTTCTTGGAGAATCATTTTATTTTATTTTGTTTTTCTTGTTGTTTGAATAATATCCCAAGATTTGAAATTATTAGATGTTAGAAAGTCTTCACATAGTTACATAATTATTCAACTACTCATTGATCTTCACTTATATCTTTTGAAGTAGTTTGTAGTTTGCTCTAATGCTTCACTTATATCTTTTAGAGCACGATGGTAGTTTTATTTTATAGAAATTATTAATCTCTCATGCTTCACTTATATTATTTTGAGAGTCTTTTAGAACAGCATGGTAATTTTCTTTGGTTATGAAATTAGTCCTAATATGATAAGCATCCAAGATGGATATAATAAAAACTTTCATATAGAGTGCATTGAATACTATGAGAAGTTTGATACTTGATGTTTGTTTTGAGATATGAAGATGGTGATATTAGAGTCATGCTAGTTGAGTATTTGTGAATTTGAGAAATATTTGTGTTTAGGTTTGCAAGTCCCGTAGCATGCACGTATGGTAACCGTTGTGTAACAAATTTGAAGCATGAGGTGTTTATTTGATTGTCCTCCTTATGAGTGGTGGTCGGGGACGAGCGATGGTCTTTTCCTACCAATCTATCCCCTTACGAGCATGCGCGTATTGCTTGGTTTTGATGACTTGTAGATTTTTGCAATAAGTATGTGAGTTCTTTATGACTAATGTTGAGTCCATGGATTATACTCACTCTCACCCTTCCATCATTGCTAGCCTCTTCGGTACCGTGTATTGCCCTTTCTCACCTCGAGAGTTGGTGCAAACTTCGCCGGTGCATCCAAACCCCGTGATATGATACGCTCTATCACACATAAGCCTCCTTATATCTTCCTCAAAACAGCCACCATACCTACCTATTATGGCATTTCCATAGCCATTCTGAGATATATTGCCATGCAGCTTTCCACCGTTCTGTTTATTATGGCACGCTTCATCATTGTCATATTGCCTTGCATGATCATGTAGTTTACATCGTGTTTGTGGCAAAGCCACCACTCACAATTTTTATACATGTCACTCTTGAATCATTGCACATCCTGGTACACCGCTGGAGGCATTCATATAGAGTCATATTTTGTTCTAGTATCGAGTTGTAATTTTTGAGTTGTAAATAAATAGAAGTTTGATGATCATCATTATTAGAGCATTGTCTCATGTGAGTAAAAAAAAAAGAGAAAGGCCTTAAAAAAAGAGAAGGCCCAAAAAAATAAGAGAAAAAGAGAGAAGGGACAATGTTACTATCCT
This sequence comes from Triticum aestivum, assembly GCF_018294505.1. Classification (NCBI taxonomy): domain Eukaryota; kingdom Viridiplantae; phylum Streptophyta; class Magnoliopsida; order Poales; family Poaceae; genus Triticum; species Triticum aestivum. The sequence goes on along the minus strand of NC_057797.1, from coordinate 665,156,872 downwards.
TTTTCCACACTCGTGCTTCAAAGTAGCACCATGATCTTCATGATAGAGAGTCTCTTACTTTGTCACTTTCATATACTAGTGGGAATTTTCATTATAAAACTTGGCTTGTATATTACAACAATGGGATTCCTCAAAATGCCCTAGGTCTTTGTGAGCAAGCAAGTTGGATGCACACCCACTTAGTTTCTTTTGTTGATATTTCATACATTTATAGCTCTAGTGCATCCGTTGCATGGCAATCCCTACTCCTCGCATTGACATCAACTGATGGGCATCTCCATAGCCCGTTGATTAGCCGCATCGATGTGAGACTTTCTCCTTTTTTGTCTTCTCCACACAACCTCCATCATCATATTCTGTTCCACCTACAGTGATATGTCCATGGCCCGCGCTCATGTATTATGTGAAAGTTGAAAAAGTCTGAGAATACTAAAGTATGAAACAATTGTTTGGCTTGTCATCGGGGTTGTGCATGATGGGATCATTTTGTGTGACGAAAATGAAGTATGGCCAAACTATATGATTTTGTAGGGATGAGCTTTCTTTGGCTATGTTATTTTGAGAGGACATAATTGCTTGGTTAGTATGCTTGAAGTATTATAGTTTTTATGTCAATATTAACTTTTGTGTTGAATCTTATGGATCTAAATATTCTTGCCACAATAGAGAATATTACATTGATGAATATGTTAGGTAGCATTCCACATCAAAAATTATGTTTTTATCATTTACCTACTCGAGGACGAGCAGGAATTAAGCTTGGGGATGCTTGATATGTCTCCAACGTATCTATAATTTTTTATTGTTCCATGCTATTATATTATCCATCTAGGATTTTTTATATGCTATTTTATATGATTTTTGGGACTAACCTATTAACCAAGAGCCCAGTGTCAGTTTATGTTTTTCCCTTATTTTTGAGTGTCGCAGAAAAGGAATATCAAACAGAGTCCAATTGACATGAAAATTTACGGAGATCATTTTTGGACCAGAAGAATCCCACGGAGCATCGAAGATGGACCAGAAGAGTCCCGAGGCCACCACGAGGGTAGGGGGCGCGCCCTACCCCCTGGGCGCGCCCCCTGCCTCGTGGCCGCCTCGTGGACCCCCCTGACTTGTTCCCGACTCCAACGCCTCTTATATATCCCCAAACTTCCAGAAAATAACCCAGATTGGGAGTTCCGCCGGCTGATAACCCACAAGTATAGGGGATCGCAATAGTTTTCGAGGGTAGAGTATTCAACCAAATTTATTGATTCGACACAAGGGGAGCCAAAGAATATTCTCAAGTATTAGCAGCTAAGTTGTCAATTCAACCACACCTGGAAACTTAATATCTACAGTAAAGTGTTTAGTGGCAAAGTAATATGATAGTAGTAGTAACGGTAGCAAAAGGTAACGGTAGCAAAAGTAGTGTTTTTGGTATTTTGTAGTGATGATAGCAATAGCAACGGAAAAGTAAATAAGCGAAGAACAATATGTGGAAAGCTCATAGGCAATGGATCAGTGATGGAGAATTATGCCGGATGCGGTTCATCATGTAATAGTCATGACCTAGGGTGACACAGAACTAGCTCCAGTTCATTGATATAACGCAGGCATGTATTCGGAATATAGTCATACGTGCTTATGGAAAAGAACTTGCATGACATATTTCGTCCTACCCTCCCGTGGCAGCGGGGTCCTTACGGAAACTAAGGGATATTAAGGCCTCCTTTTAATAGAGTACCAGAACAAAGCATTAACACATAGTGAATACATGAACTCCTCAAAATACGATCATCACCGGTAAGTATCCCGATTATTGTCACTTCGGGGTTAACGGATCATAACACATAATAGGTGACTACAGACTTTCAAGATAGGATCAAGAACTCTCATATATTGATGAAAACATAATAGGTTCAGATCTGAAATCATGGCACTCGGGCCCTAGTGACAAGCATTAAGCATAGCAAAGTCATAGCAACATCAATCTCAGAACATAGTGGATACTAGGGATCAAACCCTAACAAAACTAACTCGATTACATGATAGATCCCATCCAACCCATCACCGTCTAGCAAGCCTACGATGGAATTACTGACACACGGCGGTGAGCATCATGAAACTGGTGATGGAGGATGGTTGATGATGACGATGGCGACGTATTCCCCTCTCCGAAGCCCCGAACAGAATGCAGATCAGCCCTCCCAAGAGGTTTTAGGGCTTGGAGGCGGCTCCGTATCGTAAAACGCGATGAATTCTTCTCTCTAGTTTTTTTCTCTTCGAAACCAAATATATAGAGTTGGAGTTGAGGTCGGAGGAGCTCCAGGGAGCCCACGAGGTAGGGGGGCACGCCCCCACCCTCGTGGACAGGTGGTGGGCCCCCTAGCCTTCATCTTTTGTAGGTATTTTTTATATTTTCCAAAAAGTTGCTCCGTGAAGTTTCAGGTCATTCCGAAAACTTTTGTTTCTGCACATAAATAACACCATGGTAATTCTGCTGAAAACAGCGTTAGTCCGAGTTAGTTCCATTCAAATCATGCAAGTTAGAGTCCAAAACAAGGGCAAAAGTGTTTGGAAAAGTAGATACGACAGAGACGTATCAACTCCCCCAAGCTTAAACCTTTGCTTGTCTTCAAGCAATTCAGTTGACAAACTGAAAGTGATAAAGAAAAACTTTTACAAACTCTGTTTGCTCTTGTTATTGTAAATATGTAAAGCCAGCATTCATGTTTTCAGCAAAGATTATAACTAACCACATTCACAATAATGCTTAGGTCTCAAGTTTACTCATATCAATGGCATAATCAACTAGCGAGCAATAATAATAAATCTCGGATGACAACACTTTCTCAAAACAATCATAATATGATATAACAAGATGGTATCTCGCTAGCCCTTTCTGAGACCGCAAAACATAAATGCAAAGCACTTTAAAGATTAAGGACCGACTAGACATTGTAATTCATGGTAAAAGAGATCCAGTCAAGTCATACCCAATGTAAACTAACAATAATGAATGCAAATGACAGTAGTGCTCTCCAACTGGTGCTTTTTAATAAGAAGATGATGACTCAGCATAAAAGTAAATATATAGGCCCTTCGCAGAGGGAAGCGGGGATTTGTAGAGGTGCCAGTGCTCGGTTTTGAAATAGAGATGAATAATATTTTTAGCGGTATACTTTTATTGTCAACATAACAACCAAGAGATGGCGATATCTCAAATGCTACACACATTATAGGCGGTTCCCAAACAGAATGGTAAAGTTTATACTCCCCTCCACCAACAAGCATCAATCCATGGCTTGCTCGAAACAACGAGTGCCTCCAACTAACAAGAGTCCCAGGGGGAGTTTTGTTTGCAATTATTTTGATTTAGTTTGCATAAAGCATGGGATTGGGCATCCCGGTGACCAGCCATTTTCTCGTGAGTGAGGAGCGGAGTCCACTCCTCTTGAGAATAACCCGCCTAACTAGAAGATACGGACATCCCTAGTTGATACATGAGCTATTCAAGCATACAAAACATGATATTTATTTGAAGGTTTAGAGTTTGGCACATACAAATTTACTTGGAACAGCAGGTAGATACCGTATATAGGTAGGTATCATGGACTCGTGTGGAATAACTTTAGGGTTTAAGGGATTGGATGCACAAGCAGTATTCCCGCTTAGTATAGGTGAAGGCTAGCAAAATACTGGGAATCGACCAGCTAGAGAGCGACAACAGTCATGAACATGCATTAAAATTAATCAACACCGAATGCAAGCATGAGTAGGATATAATCCACCATGAACATAAATATCGTGAAGGCTATGTTGATTTTGTTTCAACTACATGCGTGAACATGTGCCAAGTCAAGTCACTTAAATCATTCAGAGGAGGATACCACCCTATCATACCACATCATAACCATCTCAATAGCATGTTGGCATGCAAGGTAAACCATTATAACTCATAGCTAATCAAGCATGGCACAAGAAACTATGATCTCTAGTTGTCATTGCAAACATGTTTATTCATAATAGGCTGAATCAGGAACGATGAGCTAATCATATTTACAAAAACAAAAGAGGTCGAGTTCATACCATCTTTTCTCATCTCAGTCCGTCCATCATATATCGTCATAATTGCCTTTCACTTGCACGACTGAATGATGTGAATAATAATAATAGTGCGCGTGCATTGGACTAAGCTAGAATCTGCAAGCATTCAATGAACAGGAGAAGACAAGGCAATATGGGCTCTTTTGTCAGATCAACATTTATGCATATAAGAGCCACTTCAACAATTTAATTATGGTCTTCTCTTATTGACCCCCAAAGAAAAGAAAAGAGATAAAACTATTTACACGGGAGAGCTCCCAACAAGTAAAAGAAGAACAAGAAATCTTTTTGGGTTTTCTTTTTAATTACTACTACAAGGATGGAAATTAAACTAACTAAAAGCTACAACTATTTTTTTGGTTTTTTAAGGTTTATTAAACACACAAGAAGAAAGCATAAAAAAGGAAAATAAACTAGCATGGATGATACAATGAAAAAGTATGAGCACCGACATCTAGCAATGAGTGTGTGAACATAAATGTAATGTCGGTGGGAAATACGTACTCCCCCAAGCTTAGGCTTTTGGCCTAAGTTGGTCTACGGCCACGGTTTGCCTAACGGATATCCATAATAATAGTTGGGGTTGTACTGAGAAGAAGAAGAAGAAGAAGACTCCGATTGCCACTGGCTGACAATCATCTCCGGATCCCACTGGTAATTAGACTGTCGTGAAGGATCAACTTGTGGTTCCGGCTCTGGCTCCATGGATGGTGCAGGGTTCCGGTAGGCGTGAATAGCCTTCAACGGAACAAGGTACTGGCCTGCAGATAAATCAAACAAAGAAGGAGCAGGCAGGGTAATAGTCTTAGGATGATGTTATCAAAGAACAATTTGTATTTAAGCTCTCCTTCCCTATTCTTAACAATAAAATCATGTGCCACCATACTCTTATAATCTAAATAAACACGGGGCAGCACCTTTTCTTCCTTCTCATAATGCCTAATAGGTATGTTAAAATGTGCAGCTAGGAGTGAAGCATAGATGCCTCCAAAGATGGTGCCCTTGGTATGGTTCAGACTTAACCGTTTAGCAATAATGCCGCCCATACTAAAAGAATTATCACTGTATAAACTGTGGAGCAAAATAATAATATCAGGGGTACTAAGGTTTCCACAGTTTCCGCAACCAATTAAACAACGACTAGCAAATAATGCAAAATAGCGTAAAATAGGAAAATGTATGCTAGTGATTCGTGCATCGGAAACCTTCCTTGTATCCCCTACAGTGATAGTATCAATAAACCCGTCCACATCATCGCGATGTGGTTCTTCTGTCTTGCCCTCAAAAGGGACTAAACAAACCCGACAAAAATCATAAAGTGACATCTCCTTATGCTCATCATATAAATGAAACTCCAACTTAGGTGGTGAGCTCCTAGAATGGAAATGAAAGTTTTGCACAAAGGTATTTGTGAGTAAGAGATACTGGTCTCATTGGTCGTGGAGGAAAGCGGTGAGGCCTGCATTCTTAGCCAATTAATGAAAATCTTCATAAATCCCGGCTGCTCTCAAGAAATCATCGGAAGGCCATTCACACGCCCAAACCTCCATGGTGCGAGGCAGATTATACTTAGGCTTTGGTGCCTTTTCCTTTGAGCTTTGGCTCGATGAGCCCCTAAAAAATCTCTTCACCATTTTCTGAAAAATTCTGAAATTTTTAGTAACTTCAAAATAAAAGTAAACCAAACTCAATAATATTGATAGCAACTACTCCTACAAGTGCCTAGGGCCTATATCGTGCATCAAAACTACTTTTGACCAAATAAATTTGACATGCAAGCTCAAGAACAGGGTCACCTAAGCAACAAAAATTTGCAATGAATAAAGCACTAGAACAAAAAACTAATTGGACCAATGGAGGAGTCACATACCAAGGAACAATCTCCCCAAGTAGTTTTGTGAGAGGTGCTTTGAGCAAGGAGATCGAAAATGGCAGCAAAATGAGCTAGAACTCGTGCTTGAGCTGGATATTCGTGTTTGGGGGAGGAAGAAGGAGTGTGTGGGTGAAAGGATAAGTGGAGGAGGGCCACCATGGGCCCACGAGGCAGGGGGCGCACCCAGGGGGTAGGGCGCGCCCTCCACCCTCGTGGGCAGGTGGTTGACCCCCCTGCTGTGTTCTCAGTGCCAAATATTCTCAAATATTCCAGAAAAAATCATATTTGAATTTCAGGGCATTTGGAGAACTTTTATTTTCGGGGTATTTTTATATTGCACAGATAATCAGATAACAGGCAGAAAAATATTTATTTTAATTTTATTTAATATAAATAACAGAAAGTAAAATTAGGGTACAGAAGGTTGTGCCTTCTAGTTTCATCCATCTCATGCTCATCAAAAGAAATCCACTAACAAGGTTGATCAAGTCTTGTTAACGAACTCATTCTGAATAACATGGAACCGGAGAAATTTCTAATAACACTATGTTACCTCAACAGGGATATGCACATCCCCAATAATAAGAATATCGCATTTCTTCTTGACAGTAGGAAGAGGAAATTCAAAACCTCCAAATATAATCGATGAAATTTTTCCAATAGAGTTGATACTATGAACTTGAGGTTGTTTCCTCGGAAAGTGTACCGTATGCTCATTACCATTAACATGAAAAGTGACATTGCCTTTAGTGCAATCAATAACAGCCCCTGCAGTATTCAAAAAGGATCTTCCAAGAATAATAGACATACTATCGTCCTCGGAAATATCAAGAATAACAAAGTCCGTTAAAATAGTAACGTTTGCAACTACAACAGACACATCCTCACAAATACCGACAGGTATAGCAGTTGATTTATCATCCATTTGCAAAGATATTTCAGTAAGTGTCAACTTATTCAAATCAAGTCTACAATATAAAGAGAGAGGCATAACACTAACACCGGCTCCAAGATCACATAAAGCAGTTTTAACATAGTTTCTTTTAATAGAGCATGGTATAGTTGGTACAACGGGATCTCCAAGTTTATTTGGTATTCCACCCTTAAAAGTATAATTAGCAAGCATGGTGGAAATTTCAGCTTCCGGTATCTTTCTCTTATTTGTGACAATATCTTTCATATACTTAGCATAAGGATTCATTTTGAGCATATCAGTTAATCGCATACGCAAAAGGATAGGTCTAATCATTTCAGCAAAGAGCTCAAAATCCTCATCATCCTTTTTCTTGGATCGTTTGGGAGGAAAAGGCATGAGTTTCGAAACCCATGGTTCTCTTTCTTTACCATGTTTCCTAGTAACAAAGTCTTTCTTATCATAACGTTGATTCCTTGATTGTGGGTTATCAAGATCAACAACAGGTTCAATTTCTACATCATTATCATTACTAGGTTGAGCATCATCATTAACATTATTACTAGTTTCAGGTTCATTACCAGCTTGAGTTTCAACATCAGAAATAGAAATATCATTTGGATTCTCAGGTGGTTCAATAACAGGTTCACTAGACGCATGCAAAGTCCTATCATTTTTCTTTTTCTTCCTTTTAGAGGGACTAGGTGCATCTATATTATTTCTCTGAGAATCTTGCTCAATTCTCTTAGGGTGGCCTTCAGGATACAAAGGTTCCTGAGTCATTCTACCAGTTCTAGTAGCCACTCTAACAACATTATCATTATCCTTACTATTCAATTCATTGAGAAAATCATTTTGAGCTTTAAGTACTTGTTGTCTACTTGAGTGGTAACCATAGAAGCATGTTTACTAATAAGTTTAAGTTCACCTTCGACATTAGCCATATAATCACCCAAGTGTTCAAGCATATTTGAATTGTATTTCAATTGTCTACCAAAATAAGCATTAAAGTCTTCTTGCTTATCCATAAATTTGTAAAACTCATCTAAGCATGGGCTAGCAAACTTAGTATATGGGATTTCAGCTTTATCATATCTATAGAGAGAATTTACCTTTACTACCTGTGTCAGGTTATCAAGACCAGGAGTTTCTTCAATAGGTAAAGGATTAAGATCATATGTTTCCTCAACATGCGGTAAATTAAGACCATGTATTTCTTCAGTAGGAGGTAAATTCTTAACATCTTCAGCTTTAATACCTTTTTCTTTCATAGATTTCTTTGCCTCTTGCATATCTTCAGGATTAAGAAATAGAATACCCCTTTTCTTCGGAGTTGGTTTAGGAATAGGCTCAGGAATTGGCTCTGGAGGTATCCAATTATTTTCATTTGTCAACATATTATTCAATAGAATTTCAGCTTCATCCGGTGTTCTTTCCCTGAAAACAGAACGAGCACAACTATCCAGGTAATCTCTGGAGGCATCGGTTAGTCCATTATAAAAGATATCAAGTATTTCATTTTTCTTAAGAGGATGATCAGGCAAAGCATTAAGTAATTAGAGAAGCCTCCCCCAAGCTTGTGGGCGACTCTCTTCTTTAATTTGCACAAAATTATATATAGCCCTTAAAGCAGCTTGTTTCTTATGAGCAGGGAAATATTTAGCAGAGAAGTAATAAATCATATCCTGGGGACTACGCACACAACCAGGATCAAGAGAATTAAACCATATCTTAGCATCACCCTTTAAGGAGAACAGAAATATTTTAAGGATATAAAAGTAGCAAGTTCTCTCATCATTAGTGAACAGGGTGGCAATATCATTTAATTTAGTAAGATGTGCCACAACAGTTTCAGATTCATCACCATGAAAAGGATTAGATTCAACCAAAGTATTATACTAGGATCGATAGAGAATTCATAATCCTTATCGGTAACACAAATAGGTGAAGTAGCAAAAGCAGGGTCAGGTTTCATTCTAGCATTTAGAGATTGCTTGTTCCATTTAGCTAATAACCTCTTAAGTTCGTATCTATCTTTGCAAGCTAAAATAGCTAAGGAAGCTTCTTGATCAAAAATATAACCCTCAGTAATAATAAGTGATTCTTCATCATCACTTTCATCAGTATTATCAGATTCAATATTTTCAATCTCTCTAGCCCTAGCAAGTTGTTCATCAAGAAATTCACCAAGTGGCACAGTAGTATCAAGCATAGAAGTAGTTTCATCATAAGTATCATGTGTAGCAGAAGTGGCATCATCAATAACATGCGACATATCAGAACGAATAGCAGAAGCAGTTTTAGGCGTCGCAAACTTACTCAAAATAAAAGGTGAATCAAGTGCAGAGCTAGATGGCAGTTCCTTACCTCCCCTCGTAGTTGATGGATAGATCTTGGTTCTTGGATCTTTCAAGTTCTTCATAATGATAAGCAGATATAAATCCCAAGTGACTCAAAGAATAGAGCTATGCTCCCTGGCAACGGCGCCAGAAAATAGTCTTGATAACCCACAAGTATAGGGGGTCGCAACAGTTTTCGAGGGTAAAGTATTCAACCCAAATTTATTGATTCGAAACAAGGGGAGCCAAAGAATACTCTCAAGTATAAGCAGCTGAGTTGTCAATTCAACCACACCTGGAAACTTAATATCTGCAGCAAAGTATCTAGTAGCAAAGTAATATGATAGTAGTGGTAACGATAGCAAAAGGTAACAATAGTAAAAGTAGTGTTTTTGGTATTTTGTAGTGATGATAGAAATAGCAATGGAAAAGTAAATAAGCGAAGAACAATACATAGAAAGCTCGTAGGCAATGGATCGGTGATGGAGAATTATGTCGGATGCGGTTCATCATGTAACAGTCATAACCTAGGGTGACACAGAACTAGCTCCAGTTCATTGATATAATGTAGGCATGTATTCCGAACATAGTCATACGTGCTTATGGAAAAGAACTTGCATGGCATCTTTTGTTCTACCCTCCCGTGGCAGCGGGGTCCTTACGTAAACTAAGGGATATTAAGGCCTCCTTTTAATAGAGTACCGGAACAAAGCATTAACACATAGTGAATACATGAACTCCTCAAACTACGGTCATCACCGGTAAGTATCCCGATTATTGTCACTTCAGGGTTAACGGATCATAACACATAATAGGTGACTATAGACTTGCAAGATAGGATCAAGAACACTCATATATTGATGACAACATAATATGTTCAAATCTGAAATCATGGCACTCGGGCCCTAGTGACAAGCATTAAGCATAGCAAAGTCATAGCAACATCAATCTCAGAACATACTGGATACTAGGGATCAAATCCTAACAAAACTAACTCGATTACATGATAGATCCCATCCAACCCATCACCGTCCAGCAAGCCTACGATGGGATTAATCACGCACGGTGGTGAGCATCATGAAATTGGTGATGGAGGATGGTTGATGCTGATGATTATGGCGACGGATTCCCCTCTCCGGAGCCCTGAACAGACTTCAGATGAGCCCTCGTGAGAGGTTTTAGGGCTTGGCGGTGGCTCCGTATCGTAAAACGTGATGAATTCTTCTCTTTGATTTGTTCCCCCGAAACACAATATATGGAGTTGGAGTTGGAGTCGGAGAGGCACCAGGGGACCCACAAGGTAGGGGGGCATGCCCTAGGGGGGCAGGCGCGCCCCCCACCCTCGTGGACAGGTGGTGGTCCCCCTGGCCTTCATCATTTGCAGGTATTTTTTATGTTTTTCAAAAAGTTGCTCCGTGAAGTTTCAGGTCATTCCGAGAACGTTTGTTTCTGCACATAAATAACACTATGGTAATTCTGCTAAAAACAGCGTCAGTCCGGGTTAGTTCCATTCAAATCATGCAAGTTAGAGTCCAAAATAAGGGCAAAAGTGTTTGGAAAAGTAGATACATTGGAGACGTATCAGTCTTCATCATCACTTTCATCAGTATTATCATATTCAATATTTTCATTCTCTCTAGCCTAGCAAGTTGTTCATTAAGAAATTCACCAAGTGGCACAGTAGTATCAAGCATAGAAGTAGTTTCATCATAAGTATCATGCATAGCAAAAGTGACATCATCAATAACATGCAACATATCAGAACGAATAGCAGAAGCAGGTTTAGGTGTCGCAAGCTTACTCAAAACAGAAGGTGAATCAAGTGCAGATCTAGATGGCAGTTCCTTACCTCCCCTCGTAGTTGAGGGACAAATCTTGGTTTTTGGATCTCTCAAGTTCTTCATAATGATAAACAAATATAAATCCCAAGTGACTCAAACAATAGAGCTATGCTCCCCGGCAACGGCGCCAGAAAATAGTCTTGATAACCCACAAGTATAGGGGATCGCAACTGTTTTCGAGGGTAGAGTATTCAACCCAAATTTATTGATTCGACACAAGGGGAGCCAAAGAATATTTTCAAGTATTAGCAGCTGAGTTGTCAATTCAACCAAACCTAGAAACTTAATATCTGCAGCAAAGTGTTTAGTAGCAAAGTAATATGATAGTAGTAGTAACGGTAGCAAAAGGTAATGGTAGAAAAAGTAGTGTTTTGGGTATTTTGTAGTGATGATAGCAATAGCAATGAAAAAGTAAATAAGCGAAGAACAATACGTGGAAAGCTCGTAGGAAATGCATCGGTGATGGAGAATTATGCCGGGTGCAGTTCATCATGTAACAGTCATAACCTAGGGTGACACAGAACTAGCTCCAGTTCATTGATATAATGTAGGCATGTATTCCGAATATAGTCACACATGCTTATGGAAAAGAACTTGCATGACATCTTTTGTCCTACCCTTCCGTGGCAGCGGGGTCCTTACGGAAACTAAGGGATATTAAGGCCTCCTTTTAATAGAGTACCAGAACAAAGCATTAACACATAGTGAATACATGAACTCCTCAAACTACGATCATCACCGGTAAGTATCCCGATTATTGTCACTTTGGGGTTAACGGATCATAACACATAATAGGTGACTATAGACTTGCAAGATAGGATCAAGAACTCTCATATATTGATGAAAACATAATAGGTTCAGATCTGAAATCATGGCACTCGGGCCCTAGTGACAAGCATTAAACATAGCAAAGTCATAGCAACCTCAATCTCAGAACATAGTGGATACTAGGGATCAAACTCTAACAAAACTAACTCGATTACATGATAGATCCCATCCAACCCATCACGTCCAGCAAGCCTACGATGGAATTACTCACGCACGACGGTGAGCATCATGAAATTGGTGATGGAGGATGGTTGATGACGACGATGGCGACAGATTCCCCTCTCCGGAGCCCCGAACGTACTCCAGATCAGCCCTCCCGATAGGTTTTAGGGCTTGGTGGTGGCTCCATATCGTAAAACGCAATGATTTCTTCTCTCTGGTTTTTTCTCTCTGAAACCAAATATATAGAGTTGGAGTTGAGGTCGGAGGAGCTCCAGGGGGCCCATGAGGTAGGGGGGCGCGCCCTAGGGGGGGCAGGCGCGCCCCCACCCTCGTGGACAGGTGGTGGTCCCCCTGGCCTTCATCTTTTGCAGGTATTTTTTTATATTTTCCAAAAAGTTGCTCCGTGAAGTTTCAGGTCATTCCGAGAACGTTTGTTTCTGCACATAAATAACACCATGGTAAGTCTGCTGAAAACAGCATCAGTCCGGGTTAGTTCCATTGAAATCATGCAAGTTAGAGTCCAAAACAATGGCAAAAGTGTTTGGAAAAGTTACGATGGAGACGTATCACCACCGCAAGCCTCTGTAGCCACCAAAAAGCAATCGGGACCTTGTTCCGGCACCCTGCCGGAGGTGGGATCCTTCACCAGTTGCCATCTTCATCATCCCAGCGCTCTCCATGACGAGGAGGGAGTAGTTCACCCTTGGGGCTGAGGGTATGTACCAGTAGCTATGTGTTTGATCTCTCTCTCTCATGTTCTTGATTCAGCACGATCTTGATGTATCGCGAGCTTTGCTATTATAGTTGGATCTTATGATGTTTCTCCCCATCTACTCTCTTGTAATGGATTGTGTTTTCCCTTTGAAGTTATCTTATCGGATTCAGACTTTAAGGATTTGAGAACACTTGATGTATGTCTTTCATGTGCTTATCTGTGGTGACAATGTGATATGTCCATTTTGCATCATGCTTTTATATCGATATTTATCGCCTTATGGACTGTTATTTCACTTTATGTCAATACTTATGGCTATTCTCTCTTATTTTACAAGGTTTACATAAAGAGGGAGAATGCCGGCAGCTGGAATTCTGGTCTGGAAAAGGAGCAAATATTAGAGACCTATTCTGCGCAACTCCAAAAGTCCTGAAACTCCACGGAACATCTTAAAAGAAATAAAGAAAAATCCACGACAAAGATGAAGGCCAGGGGGACCACACCCTACTCACAAGGGTGGGGGCGCCCCCCGCTAGGGCGCGCCCCCTACCTCGTGGGCCCCCTGGTGGCTCTCCGATGCCCATCTTCTCCTATATGAGGTCTTTCGATGAGAAAAAAATAAGAGGAACTTTTCGGGATGAGACTCCGCCGCCACGAGGCGGAACCTTGGCGGATCCAATCTAGAGCTCCGGCAGAGCTGTTCTACCGGGGAAACTTCCCTCCGGGAGGGGGAAATCATCACCATCGTCATCACCAGCGCTCCTCTCAGCGGGAGAGGGCAATATCCATCAACATCTTCACCAGCACCATCTCATCTCCAAACCCTAGTTCATCTCTTGTATCCAATTCTTGTCTCAAAGTCCGGGATTGGTGCTAGTAGGTTGCTAGTAGTGTTGATTACTCCTTGTAGTTGATGCTAGTTGGTTTATTTGGTGGAAGATCATATGTTCAGATCCTATATGCATATTATTACCCCTCTAATTATGAACATGAATATGCTTTGTGAGTAATTACGTTCGTTCCTTAGGACAAGGGAGAAGTCTTGCTATGAGTAGTCATGTAAATTTGGTATTCGTTTGATATTTTGATAAGATGTATGTTGTCTAGCCTCTAGTGGTGTTATGTGAACGTCGACTACATAACACTTCACCATTATTTGGTCCTAGAGGAAGGCATTGGGAAGTAATAAGTAGATGATGGGTTGCTAGAGTGATAGAAGCTTAAACCCTAGTTTATGCGTTGCTTCGTGAGGGGCTGATTTGGATCCATATGTTTCATGCTATGGTTAGGTTTACCTTAATACTTTTGTTGTAGTTGCGTATGCTTGCAATAGAGGTTAATCATAAGTGGGATGCTTGTTCAAGTAAGAACAGCACCCAAGCACCGGTCCACCCACATATCAAATTATCAAAGTATCGGACGCGAATCATATGAACGCGATGAAAACTAGCTTGACGATATTCCCATGTGTCCTCGGGAGCGCTTTTCCTATTATAAGAGTTTGTTCTGGCCTGTCCTTTGCTACAAAAGGATTGGGCCATCTTGCTGCACTTTATTTACTTTTGTTACTTATTGCTCGTTACAACTTATCCTATCACAAAACTATTTGTTACCACTTATTTCAGTACTTGCAGAGAATACCTTGCTGAAAACCGCTTATCATTTCCTTCTGCTCCTCGTTGGGTTCGACACTCTTACTTATCGAAAGGACTACGATAGATCCCCTATACTTGTGGGTCATCAAGACTCTTTTCTGGCGCCGTTGCCGGGGAGTGTAGCGCCTTTGGTAGGTGGAATTTGGTAAGGAAAAATTTATATAGTGTGCTGAAATTTACTGTCACTTGTTACTATGGAAAGTAATTCTCTGAGGGGCTTGTTCGGGGTATCTTCACCCCGTCTAGTAGAGCAAAGAGTTGCTCCTCAACCTACTGAACCTATTGAAAATGAAATTCCTTATGAGTATCCTTCTGGTATGATAGAAAAACTGCTAGCTAATCCTTTTACAGGAGATGGAACAAAGCATCCTGATGAGCACTTAATATATGTGGATGAAGTTTGTGGATTATTTAAGCTTGCAGGTATACCCGATAATGTTGCTAAGAAGAAGGTCTTCCCTTTATCCTTGAAGGGAGACGCATTGATATGGTATAGGCTATGTGATGATATGAGATCGTGGGACTATAAAAGATTGAAGCTGGAATTTCATCGAAAGTATTACCCTATGCATCTTGTTCATCGTGATCACAATTATATATATAATTTTTGGCCTCACGAAAGAGAAAACATCGCTCAAGCTTGGGGGAGGCTTAAATCAATGTTATATTCATGCCCCAATCATGAGCTCTCGAGAGAAATAATTATGCAAAGTTTTTATGCTCGGCTTTCTGAAAACAATCGCACCATGCTTGATACTTCTTGTGTTGGCACTTTTATGATGAAGACTATTGAATTCAGATGGAATTTATTGTATAGAATTAAAGGCAACTCTGAAGATTGGGACCTCGACGAAGGTAAGGAGTCAGGTATGACACCTAAGTTTGATTGTGTTAAATCTTTTATGGACACCGATATTTTCCGTAAATTTAGCACTAAATATGGACTTGACTCTGAGATAGTAGCTTCTTTCTGTGAATCTTTTGCTACTTATGGTGATCTCCCTAAGGAGAAGTGGTTTAAATATCATCCTCCCATAGAAGTAAAAGTAGCTGCACCTATTAAAGTTGAAGAAAAGACTGTCACTTATAATGATCCTATTGTTCCTACTTGTTATGTTGAGAAACCACCTTTCCCTGTTAGGATTAAGGATCATGCTAAAGCTTCAACTGTGGTTCGTAAAAGCAATATTAAAACATATGCACCTCGTGAGAAAGTTAAAGTAGAACCTAATATTGCTATTGTTAAAGATCTCTTGTCTGATAATATTGATGGGCATGTTATTCAGTTCTGCGGTGAAACTGCTAGAATTACTAAACCTTGTGCTAAAGATAAAAATAGACATGTGGTAGGCGTGCCTGCTATTTCTGTTAAAATAGGAGAACATTGTTATCATGGCTTATGTGATATGGGTGCTAGTGCTAGTGTTATACCGCATACTTTATACGAAGAAATTAAGAATGAAATTGCACCTGTTAAGTTAGAAGATATTAATGCTACTATTAAACTTGCTAATAGAGATACTATTGCACCAATTGGAATTGTTAGAGATGTTGAAGTCTTGTGTGGGAAAACTAAATATCCTGCTGATTTTCTTGTTCTTACTTCTCTGCAAGATAGCTTTTGTCCAACTATATTTGGTAGACCCTTCTTAAATAATGTCAATGCTACCATAGAGTGCACTAAGAATATTGTTACTGTTGGCTTGGATGATATGGTTCATGAGTTTAATTTCTCTAAATTTAGTAAACAACATCGTGAGGAAGAATTACATAGTAAGGATGAAATTATTGGTCTTGCTTCTATTGCAGTACCTCCTAGTGATCCTTTAGAACACTATTTGCTAGACCATGAAAATGATATGTTCATGAAAGAAAGAAGGGAAATAGATGAAGTATTCTTTAAACAGGAACCTATTCTGCATCACAACTTGCCTGTTGAAATCTTAGGGGATCCTCCTCCACCCAAGGGTGATCCCGTGTTTGAGCTTAAACCTTTGCCTGATAATCTTAAATATGCTTATCTTGATGAAAAGAAGATATATCCTGTTATTATTAGTGCTAACCTTTCAGAGCATGAAGAAGAAAGATTATTGAAAACTCTGAAGAAGCACCATGATGCTATTGGATGTACTCTTGATTATCTTAAGGGCATTAGTCCCACTCTATGTCAACATAAAATAAATTTGGAAGCAGATGCCAAACCAGTTCGTGATCCTCAACAACGTCTGAATCCTAAAATGAAAGAAGTGGTAATAAAAGAAATACTAAAGCTTCTGGAGGCAGGTATAATTTATCCCGTTGCTGATAGTGAGTGGGTAAGTCATGTCCATTGTGTCCCTAAGAAGGGAGGTATTACTGTTGTTCCTAATGATAAAGATGAATTGATTCCACAAAGAATTATCACAGGTTATAGGATGGTAATTGATTTCCGCAAATTAAATAAAGCTACTAAGAAAGATCATTACCCCTTACCTTTTATTGATCAAATGCTAGAAAGATTATGCAAACATACACACTATTACTTTCTAGATGGTTATTCTGGTTTCTCTCAAATACCTGTGTCGGCTAGAGATCAATCAAAGACTACTTTTACATGCCCTTTTGGTACTTTTGCTTATAGATGTATGCCTTTTGGTTTATGTAATGCACCTGCTACCTTTCAAAGATGCATGATGGCTATATTCTCTGACTTTTGTGAAAAGATTTGTGAGGTTTTCATGGACGACTTTTCCGTCTATGGTTCCTCATTTGATGATTGCTTGAGCAATCTTGATCGAGTTTTGCAGAGATGTGAAGAAACTAATCTTGTCTTGATTTGGGAAAAGTGCCACTTTATGGTTAATGAAGGTATTGTTTTGGGGCACAAAGTTTCTGAAAGAGGTATTGAAGTTGATAAAGCCAAGGTTGATGCTATTGAAAAGATGCCATGTCCCAAGGACATCAAAGGTATAAGAAGTTTCCTTGGTCACGCCGGATTTTATAGGAGGTTCATTAAGGGCTTCTCAAAAATTTCTCGGGCTCTAACTAATTTATTGCAAAAAGATATACCATTTGTCTTTGATGATGATTGCGTAGAAGCATTTGAAATACTCAAGAAAGCATTAGTCACTGCACCTGTTGTTCAGCCACCTGATTGGAATTTACCCTTTGAAATTATGTGTGATGCTAGTGATTATGCTGTAGGTGCTATTCTAGGGAAAAGAGTTGATAAGAAATTAAATGTTATTCATTATGCTAGTAAGACTCTAGACAATGCCCAAAGGAATTATGCTATTACTGAAAAAGAACTCTTAGCAGTTGTATTTGCTTGTGATAAGTTCAGATCTTATATTGTTGATTCTAAAGTAACTATCCAAATAGATCATGCTGCTATTAAATATCTTATGGAAAAGAAAGATGCTAAACCTAGACTTATTAGATGGGTTCTCTTGCTACAAGAATTTGATTTGCATATTGTTGATAGAAAGGGAGCTGAGAACCCCGTTGCAGACAACTTATCCAGGTTAGAAAATATTCTTGATGACCCACTACCTATTAATGATAACTTTCTTGATGAACAATTAAATGTTATAAGTACTTCTCGTAGTACTCCATGGTATGTTGATTATGCTAATTATATTGTTGCTAAGTTTATACCACCTAGCTTCACATACCAACAAAAGAAAAAGTTCTTCTATGATTTAAGACATTACTTTTGGGATGACCCACATCTTTATAAAGAAGGGTAGATGGTGTTATTAGACGTTGTGTACCTGAGCATGAACTGGAACAAATCCTACGCAAGTGTCATTCCGAGTCTTATGGAGAACACCACGCTGGAGATAGAACTGCACATAAGGTATTGCAATCTGGTTTTTATTGGCCTACTCTCTTCAAGGATGCCTGTAAGTTTGTCTTGTCTTGTGATGAATGTCAAAGAATTGGTAATATTAGTAGACGTCAAGAAATGCCTATGAATTATTCACTTGTTATTGAACCATTTGATGTTTGGGGTTTTGATTATATGGGACCTTTTCCTGCCTCTAATGGATACACACATATTCTAGTTGCCGTTGATTACGTTACTAAGTGGGTAGAAGCTATTCCAACTAGTAGTGCTGGTCATAGCACTTCTATTAAAATGCTTAAAGAAGTTATTTTCCCAAGGTTTGGAGTCCCTAGATATTTAATGACTGATGTTGGTTCACACTTTATTCATGGTGCTTTCCGTAAAATGCTTGCTAAATATGATGTTAATCATAGAATTGCATCTCCTTATCACCCACAGTCTAGTGGTCAAGTAGAGTTGAGCAATAGAGAGCTCAAATTAATTTTGCAAAAGACTGTTAATAGGTCTAGAAAGAATTGGTCTAAGAAACTTGATGATGTGTTATGGGCTTACAGAACTGCATACAAAAATCCTATGGGTATGTCTCCGTATAAAATGGTTTATGGAAAAGCATGTCACTTACCTCTCGAACTAGAACATAAGGCATATTGGGCTATTAAAGAGCTTAACTATGATTTTAAACTTGCCGGTGAGAAGAGGTTATTTGATATTAGATCACTTGATGAATGGAGAACCCAAGCTTATGAAAATGCCAAGTTGTTTAAACAAAAAGTTAAAAGATGGCATGACAAAAGGATACAAAAGCGTGAGTTTAACGTAGGTGATTATGTATTGCTATACAACTCTCGTTTAAGATTTTTTGCAGGAGAACTTCTCTCTAAATGGGAAGGCCCCTATGTTATCAAAGAGGTCTATCGTTCCGGTGCCATCAAAATCAAGAACTTTGAGGGCACAAATCCGAAGGTGGTAAACGGTCAAAGAATTAAACATTATATCTCAGGTAATCCCATAAATGTTGAAACCAATATTATTGAAACTCGTAACACCGGAGGAATACATAAGGGACACTTTCTGGAGCATTTCAGACCCCGAAAAGGAATAGGTATGTGGTACGGTAAGTAAACCGACTCCAAAACAATTTTAAGGCAATATTTCTCCGTTTTGGAATATTTAGAAAAATAGAAACATAAATAGTAGTCCGGGAAGGACACGAGGGCCCCACGAGGGTGGTGGGCGCGCCCCCTACCTCGTGAGCACCTCGTATGCCTTCCGGACTCTGTTTTCTTGCATGTTACGTATTTTGGTCAGTAAAAGTTCATTATATAACCTCCTGAAGGTTTTGACTCCCGTATCATGCAAACCTCCTCTGTTCTTGTTTCGAGTTGTTTTCTGTCAGGGTTTTCTAGGCTAGGCATCATGTCGTCTCCCTCCTCCAACAATGGTGACAACGATGCTTGGCTAATGAAGATAGATCTGAAGAGGGAAGAACCCACGAGGGTCAACAAGGATGAAAGGATCAAGAAGGCCATGGAGGATCAAACTGGCAGCAAAAGACATCCTACAACTTGATCATAACCTTCTTACCCCAACTAAGATTGAAGCTTTCAAGATGATTGAGTTAGCTCATATACAAAACAAGTATCTCACACAAGAAAATATTTTGTTGAAGGAGCATATTGTCGCACTCAAGGGCATTATTCGCAAGTTGGAGGACCTCTTACGCTCGATGTGCGATTATCCGTCACCTCCACCTGCTTCACCGACAAAGGAGATATAATCACATGGGTATGGGCACTCCCCTTGGCAACTGCCAAGCTTGGGGGAGGTGCCCCGGTATCATATCACAATCACAACTCCTATCTTTACCGTTTTTCTTAGTTCGATCCTATTAGTAGTATCTTGATCTAGTAGAAAAAATTTATGGCATGATCTAGTTTTGAGTTTTGCTTTATGATCTCTCTATGTAATCGAGTCCGTGAGCTATATATAATAAAGATTAGTGTTGAGTCAAGGGCTTGATTATTTTGCCATGATCTTGGGTGAATAAAAGAAAAGAGAAAAGAATAAAAAGAAACAAAAAGTTCATATTGATCTTATTGAGAGTAATGACTTCACATAGAAAGAGTATGATGATTAAAAGTTGTTGGGAGTTGGCAAACGTAGCTTTCGTCATTGTTGCAATTAATAGGAAGTAATAAGGAAAGAGAGGTTTTCACATATAGATATATTATCATTGACATCTTTTATGATTGGGAGCACTCATTAAAATATGACATGCTAAAGAGTTGATGTTGGACAAGGAAGACAACGTAATGAGTTATGTATTTCTTATATCTGAGATAAAGTATGTTGTCATGGATCCTCTAACTTGTTGAGCTTGCCTTTCCCCCTCATGCTAGCCAAATTCTCAGCACCAAGTAGAAATACTACTTGTGCTTCCATATATCCTTAAACCAGTTTTGCCAGAGAGTCCACCATATCTACCTATGGATTGAGTAAGATCCTTCAAGTAAGTTGTCATCGGTGCAAAGCAATAAAAATTTCTCTAAATATGTATGATTGATTGATGTGGGAGAAATAAGCTTTATACGATCTTGTCATGTGGAAGTAATAAAAGCGACAGACTGCATAGTAAAGGTTCATATCACAAGGGGCAATATAAAGTGACGTTCTTTCGCATTGAGATTTTATATATCCAACCATAAAAGCGCATGGCAACCTCTGCTTCCCTCTGTGAAGGGCCTATCTTTTATTATCATCTTCTACCTTATGCAAGAGTCATGGTGATCTTCACCTTTTCTTTTTTCTTTTATCCTTTGGCAAGCTCATCATGTTGGAAAGAACATGATATATATATATATATATATATATATATATATATATATCTAATTGGATGTAGGGGAGCATGAACCATTATTGTTCACATTACCCTTGAGGTAAAAGGTTGTGGGGCAAAACTATAAGACCCTATCTTTCTCTGTATCCGATTAAAACTCCGTAACCACAAGTATCGCGTGAGTGTTAGCAATTATGGAGGACTAAATGATAGTTGAGTATGTGGACTTGCTTTTTAGCTCTGACATAGACTCTTTCCGATGTTATGATAAATTGCAATTGCTTCAATGACTGAGATTATAGTTTGTCGGAGCCCAATAAGGTTTATGATTTATACTTTTGCATTGTGAATAGATCATCACTTGAACATAAGTAATCATATGACAAAATCTATATATGTTGTTGTTATGAGAATAATCATGATGCCTTCATGTCCGTATTTTATTTTTATCGGCGCCTCTACCTCTAAACATGAGGACATATTTGTTGTTATCGGCTTTTCGCTTGAGGACAAGCGAGGTCTAAGCTTGGGGGAGTTGATACGTCCATTTTCCATCATGCTTTTATATCGATATTTATCGCCTTATGGACTGTTATTTCACTTTATGTCACAATACTTATGGCTATTCTCTCTTATTTTACAAGGTTTACATAAATAGGGAGAATGCCGGCAGCTGGAATTCTGGTCTGGAAAAGGAGCAAATATTAGAGACCTATTCTGCGCAACTCCAAAAGTCCTGAAACTCCACGAAACGTCTTAAAAGAAATAAAGAAAAATCCACGACAAAGATGAAGGCCAGGGGGCCCACACCCTGCTCATGAGGGCGGGGGGCACCCCCCCCCTAGGGCGCGCCCCCTACCTCGTGGGCCCCCTGGTGGCTCTCCGATGCCCATCTTCTCCTATATGAGGTCTTTCGATGAGAAAAAAAATAAGAGGAACTTTTTGGGATGAGACTCCGCCACCACGAGGCAGAACCTTGGCAGATCCAATCTAGAGCTCCGGCAGAGCTGTTCTGCCGGGGAAACTTCCCTCCGGGAGGGGGAAATCATTACCATTGTCATCACCAACACTCCTCTCATCGGGAGAGGGCAATCTCCATCAACATCTTCACCAGCACCATCTCATCTCCAAAACCTAGTTCATCTCTTGTATCCAATTCTTGTCTCAAAGTCCGGGATTGGTGCTAGTAGGTTGCTAGTAGTGTTGATTACTCCTTGTAGTTGATGCTAGTTGGTTTATTTGGTGGAAGATCATATGTTCAAATCCTATATGCATATTATTAACCCTCTGATTATGAACATGAATATGCTTTGTGAGTACTTACGTTCGTTCCTGAGGACAAGGGAGAAGTCTTGCTATGAGTAGTCATGTGAATTTGGTATTCGTTTGATATTTTGATAAGATGTATGTTGTCTAGCCTCTAGTGGTGTTATGTGAACATCGACTACATAACACTTCACCATTATTTGGGCCTAGAGGAAGGCATTGGGTAGTAATAAGTAGATGATGGGTTGCTAGAGTGACAGAAGCTTAAACCCTAGTTTATGCGTTGCTTCATGAGGGGATGATTTGGATCCATATGTTTCATGCTATGGTTAGGTTTACCTTAATACTTTTGTTGTAGTTGCGGATGCTTGCAATAGAGGTTAATCATAAGTGGGATGCTTGTTCAAGTAAGAACAGCACCCAAGCACCGGTCCACCCACATATCAAATTATCAAAGTATCGAACGTGAATCATATGAACATGATGAAAACTAGCTTGACGATATTCCCATGTGTCCTCGGGAGCGCTTTTCCTATTATAAGAGTTTGTTCCGGCTTGTCCTTTGCTACAAAAGGATTGGGCCATCTTGCTACACTTTATTTACTTTTGTTACTTGTTGCTCGTTACAACTTATCCTATCACAAAACTATCTGTTATCACTTATTTCAGCACTTGCAGAGAATACCTTGTTGAAAACCGCTTATCATTTCCTTCTGCTCCTCGTTAGGTTCGACACTCTTACTTATCGAAAGGACTACGATAGATCCCCTATACTTGTGGGTCATCACAATGCGATATTCACGTGATCCACTTGATGTATGTTTTGGTGATCAACTTGTTAGTTCCGTGACCTTGTGAACTTATGCATAGGGGTTGGCACATGTTTTCGTCTTGACTCTCCGGTAGAAACTTTGGGGCACTCTTTGAAGTTCTTTGTGTTGGTTGGATATATGAATCTGAGATTGTCTGATGCATATCGTATAATCATACCCACGGACACTTGAGGTGACATTGGAGTATCTAGGTGACATTAGGGTTTTGGTTGATTTGTGTCTTAAGGTGTTATTCTAGTACGAACTCTAGGATAGATCGAACGGAAAGAATAGCTTTGTGTTATTTTACTACAGACTCTTGAATAGATCGATCAGAAAGGATAACTTTGAGGTGGTTTTGTACCCTACAATAATCTCTCCGTTTGTTCTCCGCTATTAGTGACTTTGGAGTGACTCTTTGTTGCATGTGGAGGGACTGTTATATGATCCAATTATGTTATTATTGTTGAGAGAACTTGCACTAGTGAAAGTATGAACCCTATGCCTTGTTTCAACACATTGCAATACCTTTTTGCTCACTTTTATCATTAGTTACCTTGCTGTTTTTATATTTTCATCTTACAAAAACCTTTATCTACCATCCATATTGCACTTTTATCACCATCTCTTCGTCGAACTAGTGCACCCCTACAATTTACCACTGTATAGGTTGTGTTGGGGACACAAGAGACTCTTTGTTATTTGGTTGCAGGGTTGCTTGAGAGAGACCATCTTCATCCTACGCCTCCCACGGATTGATAAACCTTAGGTCATCCACTTGAGGGAAATTTGCTACTGTCCTACAAACCTCTGTACTTGGAGGCCCAACAATGTCTACAAGAAGAAGGTTGTGTAGTTGACATCATTTGATCACAACTCCAGTGTCTAGAATATTGAAGTCATTGAATTTAGCTAACTCCACTAGTTTGGCCTTGTTAGGGAATATCATCAAATAGAAATTATTTCCATACTCCCTCACTCTCCATTGCCACCGCCAGCTAAACATATCACTAAATGCCTGCAAGAAATCAGTCTCATTGATTTGTCTAGATGCTTCAGGCATCCAATGAGCCGGCGACAGTGAAAAACGTTAGCCAACAGCATGAGGCCAGAGTGGCTGAGGTGCAATGTGACGCCCCCGATTCAACTGTGCACTAATCATACACGCAAATGTGCATGATCAAGACCACAGACTCACGAGAAGATATCGGAACACAAATCTAGACACAAATTAAAGTCATACAAGCTTTATATTACAAGCCAGGGGCCTCGAGGGCTCGAATACAAATGAGTCAATGTGAGCAACAATATCTGAGTATAGACATTAGTAAACAAGTCTGCCTTAAGAAGGCAATCACAAACATCAACATAGATCGAAAAGGCAAGGCCTCCTGCCTGGGAGCCTCCTAACTACTCATGGTTGTCGACGGTCACCACGTAGTAGTAGGCTCCGTCAGGGTACACTGGTATAGCAACGCCCTAAACAAACGGTTTAAAACCCCTTTCCGCAATGGCATTTGGAATCGTCGCCAAGTAAGTGTGGGCGATAGGGGGGTCCTTCCCACACGACCTAGAAATCGTCGGGGATAGGCCCTTGTGGGACCCAGGCTGGGGCCGTGTGCGATCAGGCGAGGCATGGAAACCCAATCATTTCTGTAGGTATGTACATCCCACACGGTGAATCCCAGAAATCATTTCCGTAGGTATGTACACCCCACACGGTGAATCCCAAAAATCATTTCCATAGGTATGTACATCCCACACGGTGAATCCTAGAAATCATTTCCGTAGGTATGTTCATCCCACACGATGAATCCCAGAAATCATTTCCGTAGGTATGTACATCCCACACGGTGAATCCCAGAAAATCATTTCCGTAGGTATGTACATCCCACACAATTCTTTGTGTGGAAACATGTGTGCAAGGTGGCCTAACATAAACAGTTCGCTGCCAAAGCCGTGTGTGATTGTTAGTTGATCAAACATGCCTACTTTCTAGAAACCATGTGGGTTGTTTGAGTTCATCACCCACGGTGCTATCTGAGTAACTGTTTGCAATAGAAAACCCCAATAAGTAGGGTAATTAGCCTATTATTGATAATCCATGTACTAATCAAACAGATATTTCTTATAAAACACGCCAGATATTTCATATCCGTATAAAAGCAACCAGGATTTCATAATCGAATTAAATGTAATAGCTTTGGCACTCAATTATGCCATTACACAACAACACCAAGTTTCACATGCAGCATCAAAAACCTTTGGAAAGTAGCATCATACACGGTAAATAGACAGATGAATCTCATCTAGGAAACTGCATAAGCGGAAGGCAAATATTGAGCCTTCAGTGATGCTAAATGTCCTTGCAACTTTAGGCCAGTGGCTATGGATAATTGCCCGCCCAACCTTCGTCCTCTTCAGCAAGACTTTAATATTGTAACGTGGGTGTTGAATGAAACCTTCCTCGCCTCTTGACCATGCAGGTGGTTTGAGAGGTAATCATCGGTGAACTGCTTTGAAAAGTACTGAAAACAAAGCCACGCATAAATCGTTGTTGTAAATTTTGAATTGGTGCAAGGGGTAAAAACAAGGTAAAAGAGTTGGTACCATCCTATAGTTGACTGATGTCTTCTTCATTGTGCAAACAGAGATCTTGCTGTTATTCATCTTAAGTTTCTTCATCCTAACAATCTTTCTGTGTTTCTTGACTTGACTGATATTCATGGACATCTCATTTTCCCATATGCAAAATGGGTTGAAGAGTGGGTCTAAGCCTCTGATAGCAGGACCTACATGTGCAAGACCAAATTGTAAGAAACTTAAATATTAGAATGATTCCTGCAACTGCACAATAATGTGCTGTTAGCCAAAGGACCCTGCTTGAACAAACCTCGATGGTAAACCGCAGTGTCTCCCATTGTTTCCCTTCAACACACATAAGGAAGATCTTGATCAGGTTAACTAAGAGTTGCCATACTATCAGTAGAATATGTATCGAGTACAGCCAAATTCGATTGGTGTCACATGCGTAACAATACAAAATTGTACCCACAACAAATGAAAATCAAATTACAGAACTGAACCAAACAGTTAAATGGATAGCAGACCAAATGAAACCAAAATAGTTAACTGAGCACGACATTGCATAATAGAAACATGTACTAGAAGATAAGACAGTTAACAAAACAAAGAATGCTTGAGAACAGTACTACGAAATATAGCAATTGTTGGACCAAAGTGTTAACTGAATATTACATTTCAGAGGACGAAACTGTTAACTGAACATCAGAGTGCATATTAACATTACAGAGGACAAATCACTAGAAGGCAATGGCGGTGGCCTCGAGAAAACATCACGAACTGTATTTTAAAGTAGACAACTGCGCGGCGGTGTCGACGGTGGCCTTGAAGACGAGGTGTTCCTCCAAGATCTGGCGGTCGACACACATGTCAGCCATAGCGACCTCGTTCGCGCGTGTGGCCGCATGCTACTCAGCTCCATGTTATACTGCGTGTAAAATGGTTGTGGGTGGCGCTTAATTGGAGGAGGGGGCAGTGATTTCGGTGGAAGGGTCGCCGGCGAGGAGGCCGCGCAGCAAACATAAGGGTCGCCGGTGAGGAGGAGGATGGTGTGGGTGGGTGTGGATTACCTGACCATATCGATGAGGCCGCGCAGCAAGAAGAAGGGTCGGCGACGAGGAGGCCACGCAGCAAGAAGAAGGGTCATCGGCGCTGCAAGAAGAAGGGTCGCCGGCGAGGAGGCGGCACTGCAAGAAGAAGGGTAGCCGGCGAGGAGGCGGCGCTGCAAGAAGAAGGGTCGCCGACGAGGAGGCTGAGCTGCCAGTAAGCAGCAGTGAAGGTTTGAACTTGGAAATCAAGGAGGAACAGTGGAAATGTGGCTTTTGGTAGGAGGGAGGGGGCGGGGAGATAGATATTTCTGTGGTGGAAAAAAATTTCGCTAGGTGCCGCAAGAAACTGGCGCGCAAGTGTGGTTCAAGCGGGGGCGGTGGATTGTAGACGACGAAGCTTCCTGCGTAAGCCAGACAAGACGGTGCGCCAAGATATTTTATATCGCACCCACACGATTCTTTCTAGTAAACTGTTTGTAGTATACCTGATTTTTTCATTATATTTTCAAAGACAAAATGGTGTTACGGAGGGAAAGGATGGTGTTTGAATTGTTAGAACATTTATGTACAGTGAACATGTAATTAGTACATGAGTGTCGTGTTTAAATTTGGAATTATTCCGGGTTCGTTTGTCATTTTTATGCATTAATTAAGTTTATGGGTATTTAATGTGCATAATTCAAAGTTGAACTACAAGCACATGCTCGAATGCACCAAAGTTTGCTGAAAAATCACATGTGTCTTTGGGTGAATTTATAGGTCCCATGCAACAGATGGGAATAAAATTCAAACATCTGGGTGTCGTGGCTCGGCTGGAATGATTAAGAAACTTGGTTTTTTAATTCCTGTAAATTCAAAACATGGCTGAAAATCATGAAACTTCGCATGGTGTCATGACATGGCACCAACATGCTGCAGTATTTTTTTGGCCGAATTGGGACAAGCTTTGGTGTAAGTTCCTTGCAAACCGGAGCTTCCCTCAAGAAGGCTCATGGTTCTGAGAGGGAACGTGTCGCCTCCGTGTGCGAAACGACATACGTACATTGCCTTCTCCCGACTTAATTTTTTACATAGGCAGATTAGATCAAATAGAAGTATCGTGCTAAATTTTGGAATTATTCCGTGTCCGTTTGGCATTCTTTATACATTAATTGAGTTTCTGCGCATTTAATGTGTATAATTCAAATTTGAACTATAAGCACGTGCTCCAATGCACCAAAGTTGTTTGAAAAATCACATGTGTGTCATTAGGTGAATTTCTAGGTCCCATGCAAGAGATGGGAGTGAAATTCAAACATCTGGGCGTCGTGGCTCAGCCAGAAAGATTGAGAAACTTGGTTTTTTAATTCATATAATTCCAAAACACGCCTGAAAATCATGAAACTTGACATGGTCTCATGACATGGCACCAACATGCTGCGGTAATTTTTTTGGCCGAATTGAGACAATCTTTGGTGTAGGCTTCTTGCAAACCGGAGCTTCCCTCAAGAAGGCTCGTGGTTCCGAGAGGGAACGTGTCACCTCTGTGCGCGAAACAACATACGTACACTGCCTTCTCCCGCCTTAATTTTTTTACACATCCAGATTAGACCAAATAGAAGTACCGTGCTAAATTTTGGAATTATTCCACGGACTCATTTCACCTTTTTTTACATTAATTGAGTTTCTAGTCATTTAATGTTCACAATTCAAATTTGAACTATAAGCACAGGCTCTAGTGCACTAAAGTTGTTTGAAAAATCACATGTGTGTCCTTGGGTGAATTTCTAGGTCGCATGCAAGAGATGGGAGTGAAATTCAAACATCTGAGCGTCGTGGCTCGGCTGGAAAGATTGAGAAACTTGGTTTTTTAATTCCTATAATTCTAAAACACGCCTGGAAATCGTGAAACTTGGCATGGTATCATGACATGGCACGAACATGCTGCAATAATTTTTTTGGCCGAATTGGGACAAGCTTCGGTGTAAGCTTCTTGCAAACCGGAGCTTTCCTCAAGAAGTTCGTGGTTCCGAGATGGAACGTGTCACCTCCGTGTGTGAAATGACATACGTACACTGCCTTCTCCCGCCTTAATTTTTTTACACATCCATATTAGACCAAATAGAAGTACCGTGCTAAATTTTGGAATTATTCCGGGTTCGTTTGGCCTTTTTATACATTAAGTGAGTTTTTGGGCATTTAATGTGCATAATTCAAATTTAAACTACAAGAACATGCTCCAGTGCACCAAAGTTGTTTAAAAATCACATGTGTGTCCTTGGGTGAATTTCCAGGTCCCATGCAAGAGATAGTGAAATTCAAACATCTGGGCATCGTGGCTCGGCCGGAAAGATTGAGAAACTAGGTTTTCAATTCTTGTAATTCCAAAACACGCCTGAAAATCATGAAACCTGGCATGGTCTCATGACATGGCACCAACATGATATGATAATTTTTCTGTCCGATTTGTGAAGGCGCACACATTAACAATCAACAAAGTCATTTTGGAACAAGTGCTATCACGTTACAAATCGGAAACGCAAGTATTATTGAAACCGTGGGCGTTCGACTTACCAATTACGTGCGTCCACGCGTCCCTTTTTTTTATTGGCTAGGAGGTGTCGTGCGGGGTAGCTATTTGAGTGTGGGAGGCGTGCAATCAGACCCCTGCGCGTGCTCATCGGGAGGAGAGTCCTTTTGACTGCTACCCACCGCGCACCTCCCTCCCAACGTCTCCATTAATGGCGCTCGAGCACCGGTTCTACGCGCGTGGCTATATGCCTCACTGGACTAAGATTTAAGAGAGAAAAATGAAAATTTGAAAAGAAATTTTTGCACGGATCTTGATGTAAGATCCGACGGACCTATATAGCATCGACTGCGACTTATAACAAGCATGATGAATATAAGGACGATGACATTGGATAATAATTGTCTTACATATTTATAAACATAATTAAAAAATCCACATGCGGCAACGCCCGATATACACGAGGGCAAAATAAGAAGGAAGCCACAGCAGGAAGTAATCTCCGCGGCGGGCAGCGACGAGCTCTTTCTTGTCCTCAAGATGCTGGTTGAGAGCATCCATGGATTCCTCCACTAGCCTTCTGTGCCCGATGCGCAGCATGGCATTCTCGTCCATAAGTTTCTCGACGATGACGCCGGTCCTCTTCAACAAGGCAGTGGTCTGCTCCTGCTGCTCCGCACTTTTGACGATCTTCGCCCTCAGCAGGTCGCGCTCAGGCCGGAGCTTCGCATTGATCTCATTTAGTTGCCGAATGACGTCGGTAGACTGTTCAAACGAGGCTTGCAGGTCATCCTGCAACCTCGCCCACCTGGAGATCTGATCCATCTGCCTGAGGACGAGGACACGCATGCGCCTGTAAGAGTCCTCGCTTGCCCGCGAGGAAATTTTCCAGGCCGCCGCGGCGTGGGAGGACATCTCTGCTGCATTCGCGGCGCGGCGGGACCAGTTTGCTGCATCAACGGCATGGCGGGTCCTCCGTGCTGCTTTGGCGGTGCGGCAGGACCTCTCTGCTGCTACGGCCATGTGGCAGGACATGTTGGCTGCTTTCGCGGCGAGGCGGGACATCTCCCGTGCTCCCGCTTCCAGGCTCGCCTCTCCCTGGTGGCAATCTCTCGACCCAGAACTCACACTAGCCATGGTGGACGCAAGGGAACGATGATGAATGACTTGTTTGTTTTTGACTTTTTGTGGATGAAGAGTTGAGGAGGAATGTGCAGTCATCTTGGAGTAGTAGTGTTTCTAACCGCGTAGTAATACGCTCCTAAGTGGGAAACCGTTTAGGTTTTCATCGGTGTGAACAGGTTTGCAATTTGGAATGTGACGGGACACATGCTCAAAATTTACCGACGGTTATAAGTGCGGCACTATTCTCGGAAGGCGTAACGTGGCCACGTACGCCTTCTCGGCCGCGTACATGGCGTTTGCACCATAGGGTGCACCGCAATAGGCAATGTCAACACCATCGCACATGGTTCTTTTAATTAGAATGTGCATGCCCGTCTAGCGTACACACGTTGATCTATCTAACTATTTCAGTTTGTTGTGGCTAATCACAAACAGTTCATCCATGTGAAGTGTATGCCATCAATCGCAAACACTTTGATCTGGCTGACCTATTTCTGTTTTGTTGCCTAATCACAAACAGTTAATCCTTCTGAAGCATATGCCCTCAATCACACACACCTTGATCTGGCTGACCATTCCTTTTGTGTTGCCTAATCACAAATAGTTCATCCGAGTGAAATGTATGATGTGTATCGCACACGCCTTCATCTGGCTGCCCGTTTCTTTTGTTCCTCCTCATCGCAAACAGTTCATTGAACTGAACTGTATGCCCTTCATCGCACACGCAAATAAAACCTGAACCGTGTTTTATGCATCTGTCATCGCAAACATTTTACATAGTTCTGACGGCTTTCATACAGCACCGTTTGCGATTATTGCATTGCACATAGTTTCTCGAAGGGTCTTTGATCATAGTGTCGCGTTAGCAGCATCCTGCAGTAGTGGTAGTAGTAGTCGTTGGCTGGTTCCTGAACTCCGCCATATGATCGCAACAATCAGGTATAGGGAGAAAGTGTTGGGGAACGCAGTATTTCAAAAAAATTCCTACGATCATGCAAGATCTATCTAGGACATGCATAGCAACAAGAGGGGAGAATGTGTCTACGTACCCTCGTAGACCGAAAGCGGAAGCATTTAGTAACGCGGTTGATGTAGTCGAATGTCTTCATGATCCAACCGATCCTAGCACCGAACATACGGCACCTCCGTGTTCAGCAGACATTCAGCACGATGACGTCTCTCGAGCTCTTGATCCAGTTGAGGATGAGGGAGAGTCCCGGGCACGTGCCGCTAAACCGCTGACGTTAGTGAGCTTTTGGAAGAACATACGACGCAGAGTGCCCATACTTATTCTTGCGTGGTGGTTAGTGCAAAAATGCCAAAGGCCTACTCGGATCACATATCCAAACCGTTAGTGTCTTGGGAGTGCGCGGTAACGATCAATGACCCATGATATGTGGTCCTGTCGCCCCGTCTCACGGACTTACGACAAGGACTAAGAATGCCCGTCCGTGCCGCATAATTATCTCGCAGGTATCCTCCAGATCAACCCGACTCCACATCACTCGCGGGCACCCTCACGGTCAACCCGACTTTACATTTCTCTCACGGGTACCCCTCGGGGCCGCCCCGTCTTTAGCATGGTTCTGTGGTAAAATCAAAGTAACGTGTGTCCAAAAATAGCAAGGGGGGAATCCAAGGAATCACCCTTGATGGATTCCCACTCAATGTAACCACCAATCAAGTGAACATCATAAGTGGAGGTGGCAGTCCACTTTCCCGTGTTGGGAGTGGTCGGGGAGGGAGCAGTATAGGTCATGATGTTGATATCCTCATCTATGTCGTCAGCCTCCTCGGAGGCGTAGTCTAGCATGTCGGTTAAGTCACCGATAATGGCTACTAAGTGGGTGGTGGGTGGGACGTAAAATTCCCCATGGCTGGCCTCAAGTCCGATCTGATCATAGATCAAGGGCGGGCCATTCATGATGTGCATCATCTGGATCCGATCTAATGTCTCGTTTAACAACGAGAGGTCAGCCGGATTCATACTCTGGCGTCTTTCGGAGTTAATCCCCGGTATGTCTATGTAGGGGGTACGTTCGGCCAAGGCTGACCCCTGGTCCTTGGACGCTGCTACCTCTTGAGCACTGCGTTGGATTTCCCCGAAGATGAGAGGATGATGCAGCAAAGTAGCGTAAGTATTTCCCTCAATTTTTGACAACCAAGGTATCAATCCAGTAGGAGGCTACGCACAAGTCCCTCGTACCTACACAAAAACAATAGCTCAACGCAACCAACGCGCTTAGGGGTTGTCAATCCCTTCACGGTCACTTACGAAAGTGAGATCTGATAGAGATGATAAATAATATTTTTGGTGTTTTTGGTATAGAGATGCAAAGTAAAAAGTAAAAGCAAAGTAAAATCAAAGATATAATAAAGTGATGGAGATTGATATGATGAGAAAGAGACCCGGGGGACATAGGTTTCACTAGTGGCTTCTCTCAAGAGCATAAGTATTCTACGGTGCATGAACAAATTACTATTGAGCAATTGACAGAATTGAGCATAGTTATGAGAATATCTAGGTATGATCATGTATATAGGCATCACGTCCGAGACAAGTAGACTGAAACGATTCTGCATCTACTACTATTACTCCACTTATCGACCGCTATCTAGCATGCATCTAGAGTATTAAGTTAAAAACAGAGTAACGCCTTAAGCAATATGACATGATGTAGAGGGATAGTTTCATGCAATATGATAAAAACCCATCTTGTTATCCTCGATGGCAACGATACAATACGTGCCTTGCTGCCCCTTCTGTCACTGGGAAAGGACACCGCAAGATCGAACCCAAAGCTAAGCACTTCTCCCATGGCAAGAACAACCAATCTAGTAGGCCAAACCAAACTGATAATTCGAAGAGACTTGCAAAGATAACCAATCATACATAAAACAATTTAGAGAAGATTCAAATATTATTCATAGATAGACTTGATCATAAACCCACAATTCATCGGTCTCAACAAACACACCGCAAAAGAAGATTACATCAAATAGATCTCCACGAGAGAGGGGGAGAACATTGTATAGAGATCCAAAAAGAGAGAAGAAGCCATCTAGCTACTAACTATGGACCCGTAGGTCTGAAGTAAACTACTCACACTTCATCGGAGAGGCTTGGATGATGATGTAGAAGCCTTCCATGATCGATGCCCCCTCCGGCGGAGCTCCGGAACAGGCCCCAAGATGGGATATTGTGGATACAGAAAGTTGCGGCAGTGGAATTAGGTTTTTGGCTCCGTATCGGATCGTCTGGGGGTATGTGGATATATATAGGAGGAAGAAGTACGTCGGTGGAGCTTCGAGGGGCCCACGAGGCAGGGGGGCGTGCCCTAGGGGGGGCACCCTCCACCCTCGTGACTGCCTCGTGGCTTTCTTGATGGAGGGTCCAAGTCTCCTGGATCTTATCTGATGAGAAAATCACGTTTCCGAAGCTTTCATTCCGTTTGGACTCCGTTTTTGCCATGGAATGGCATTTTTGATGTATTGTCAAAAGTTAAGAGTGGCAAAAGTGAGATGTCAAATTATAGAGTGGCATAAGAAAACTGGGCAGAAACTAGAGTGGCAAAAACAAAGTTTTCCATAAAACAAATCCACCACCGTGCTCTAAAAGATATAAGTGAAGCACTAGAGCAAAATTATATAACTCAAAGATATAAGTGAAGCACATAGAGTATTCTATCAAATTCCAAATCATGTATGGCTCTCTCAAAAGGTGTGTACAACAAGGATGATTGTGGTAAACTAATAAGCAAAGACTCAAATCATAAAAGACGCTTCAAGCAAAACACATATCATGTGGTGAATAAAAATATAGCTCCAAGTAAAGTTACCGATAGAAGTAGACGAAAGAGGGGATGCCTTCCGGGGCATCCCCAAGCTTTGGATTTTGGGTGTCCTTAGATTATCTTGGCGTGTCATGGGCATCCCCAAGATTATGCTCTTGCCACTCCTTGTTCCATAATCCATCAAATCTTTACCCAAAACTTGAGAACTTCACAACACATAACTTAAAGTAGAAAACTCGTGAGCTCCGTTAGCGAAAGAAAACAAAAGACCACTTCAAGGTACTGTAATGAACTCATTCTTTATTTATATTGGTGTCAAACCTAATATATTCCAACTTCTCTATGTATTATAAACTATTTTACTAGCCATAGATTCATCAAAATAAGCAAACAACACACGAAAAACAGAATCTGTCAAAAACAGAACAGTCTGTAGTAATCTGTAGCTAGCGCAAGATCTGGAACCCCAAAAATTCTAAAATAAATTTATGGACTTGAGGAATTTATCTATTAATAATATTCAAAAACAATTAACTAAATAGCACTCTCCAAATAAAAATGAACGCAGTTCTCGTGAGCGCTAAAGTTTCTGTTTTTTACAGCAAGTTCAACAAGACTTTCTCCAAGCCTTCCCAACGGTTCTACTTGGCACAAACAGTAATTAAACACAAAAACACAACCAAAACAGAGGCTAAATAATTTATTTATTACTAAAGAGGAGCAAAAAGCAAGGAATAAAAATAAAATTGGGTTGCCTCCCAACAAGCGCTATCGTTTAACGCCCCTAGCTAGGCATAACAAGCAAGAATAGATCTAGGTATTACCATCTTTGGTATTAGGAAAGAAAAGAGCAAACTTGCTATCTATAGAATTAATCCTTCTATTTTGATAAAGCACATGGCTATTAATGGTAGAAGAAAGATTAAGCCTTTATCTCTTTAATAGATTCATTTTGGTAAGAGAGCAAACGAGATGTAGATTCAACTTTCTCATTCATGGGGTGCCCAAATATAGTTTTCATTTTTTCATAAGTGTCTACGACATCCCCTTCAAGGAAAACTTCTTCAAATATAGAATCTAAGAGATGCTTAAAAGAAGAAGGAAGGGCAATATAAAAGCTTTTTAGGTAAACTTCAATTTGATATTGAGGAACATAGCTAGCCCTGATCCTTAATAGTCTATACCAAGCATCTTTCAAAGATTCATCAAGTAAATAACGAAAAATTCTACAATCATCTTCATCAAAATTATTAAGACTCTCATTGATAACTTCGGTAGGTTTTTCCATAGTATCCTTATTTATAAGTTTAGCGAGGATAGAGGGGTTGTCCAAAGTACTAAAACTCTAGAAAGAACCCCCAACCCTTTTTGATTCAGACATAGCGGAATAAAGGCAAGCGGAAAGAGAGCGAGAGGGCGAATAAAACGACAAGGGTGAATTGGGGGGGAGAGGAAAACGATAGGTAAATGGCAAATAATGTAATGCAGGAGATAGGGATTGTGATGGGTACTTGGTATGTTGACTTTTGCGCAGACTCCCCGGCAACGGCGCCAGAAATTCTTCTTGCTACTTCTTGAGCACTGCGTTGGATTTCCCCAAAGAGGAGAGGATGATGCAGCAAAGTAGCGTAAGTATTTCCCTCAGTTTTTGAGAACCAAGGTATCAATCCAGTAGGAGGCTATGCACAAGTCCCTCGTACCTACACAAAAACAATAGCTCAATGCAACCAACGCGCTTAGGGGTTGTCAATCCCTTCACGGTCACTTACGAAAGTGAGATCTGATAGAGATGATAAATAATATTTTTGGTGTTTTTGGTATAGAGATGCAAAGTAAAAAGTAAAAGCAAAGCAATAATAAAGTGATGGAGATTGATATGATGAGAAAGAGACCCAGGGGCCATAGGTTTCACTAGTGGCTTCTCTCAAGAGCATAAGTATTCTACGGTGCGTGAACAAATTACTGTTGAGCAATTGATAGAATTGAGCATAGTTATGAGAATATCTAGGTATGATCATTTATATAGGCATCACGTCCGAGACAAGTAGACCGAAACGATTCTGCATCTACTACTATTACTCCACTCATCGACCGCTATCCAGCATGCATCTAGAGTATTAAGTTAAAAACAGAGTAACGCCTTAAGCAAGATGACATGATGTAGAGGTATAGTTTCATGTAATATGATAAAAAACTCATCTTGTTATCCTCGATGGCAACGATACAATACGTGCCTTGCTGCCCCTTCTGTCACTGGGAAAGGACACCGCAAGATCGAACCCAAAGCTAAGCACTTCTCCCATGGCAAGAACAACCAATCTAGTAGGCCAAACCAAACTGATAATTCGAAGAGACTTGCAAAGATAACTAATCATACATAAAACAATTTAGAGAAGATTCAAATATTATTCATAGATAGACTTGATCATAAACCCACAATTCATCGGTCTAAACAAACACACCGCAAAAACAAGATTAAATCGAATAGATCTCCACGGGAGAGGGGGAGAACATTGTATTGAGATCCAAACAGAGAGAAGAAGCCATCTAGCTACTAACTATGGACCCGTAGGTCCGAAGTAAACTACTCACACTTCATCGGAGAGGCTTGGATGATGATGTAGAAGCCCTCCATGATCGATGCCCCCTCCGGCAGAGCTCCGGAACAGGCCCCAAGATGGGATCTTGTGGATACAGAAAGTTGCGGCGGTGGAATTAGGTTTTTGGCTCCGTATCTGATTGTTTGGGGGTACGTGGATATATATAGGAGGAAGAAGTAAGTCGGTGGAGCTTCAAGGGGCCCACGAGGCAAGGGGGCGCGCCCTAGGGGGCGCCCTCCACCCTCGTGACCGCCTCGTGGCTTTCTTGATGGAGGGTCAAAGTCTCCTGGATCTTATCTGATGAGAAAATCACGTTTCCGAAGCTTTCATTCCGTTTGGACTCCGTTTGATATTCCTTTTCTTCGAAACCCTAAAACAGGCAAAAAAATAGCAATTCTGGGCTGGGCCTCCGATTAATAGGTTAGTCCCAAAAATAATATAAAAGTGGATAATAAAGCCCAATAATGTCCAAAACAGTAGATAACATAGCATGGAGCAATAAAAAATTATAGATACGTTGGAGACATATCAGACGCTGAGATCGGATCCGAGCTCGAAGCCAGATCCGAGATAGAGGCCGACCTGGAGATGGGTTCGGGGAGGAGGTCCGAAGTTGAGGCTTCGGGATTACTGTGCCCCTCAGGTAAAGCTGAGAACCCAATAAATTGGATCGCCCCGAGCATCGGCGACAAACTCTAGGTTGTCGAACTTGATTTCCTGCTCAAGGGCGAAACTATCGATCAGATCAAGGTGGCCGGTCGGGTTGGCGTGTAGAACATGCTGCCAAACATGAAGAGCTGGCCGGGCACGAAGACGTCCCCGGTGCAGATGCCATCGTCGATGACTAAGCGAGCCATCGATCTTTTGACGATCGTGCAATGGAACTCGCAATGAAAGCACCAATGTCGGTGTAAAAACTAGTAGATCTCGGGTAGGGGGTCACAAGCTGTGGATCTTGGATCGATGGGTAACAGGGAACGAAGAGACATCGTTTACCTAGGTTTGGGCCCTCTCGAGGAGGTAAAACCCTATGTCCTGCTTGGTTATATTGATGTGTTTGTATGACAATTACAGAGTAGATCTACAACGTGATTGGTTGAACTAAACCCTCGATGGGTATGATGGTAATGGTTTATCTCACCTACGGGCTAAACCCTCTGCTTTATATAAACACCTTGGGTACCTAGGGTTACATATGGCCGGTCATCATCAGGGCATAAACATGTCGGTTACGCTAAACCAGGCTTGGAGGATACGCCAAGTCTTCAGAGATTTCCTTCAAGAGCACGGGTCGTTTCCTTTGATGAAAGGAGAGCGGCCCACGAGTCCGGCCCATGAGAGATAAGGCGGCAGCCCAAGGACCCATTGGTCCAGGACATCCTGAGTGAGAGATCGCACACGAGTCTGTTGGCAAACGCAGTATTTCAAAAAATTTCCTACGATCACGCAAGATCTATATAGGAGATGCATAGCAACGAGAGGGGGAGAGTATGTCTACGTACCCTCATAGACCGAAAGCAGAAGCGTTATGAAACGCGGTTGATGTAGTCGAACGTCTTTGCAATCCAACTGATCAAGTACCAAACACACGACACCTCCGCGGTCTGCACACATTCAGCTCGGTGATGTCCCTCGTACTCTTGATCCAGTTGAGGCCGAGGGAGAGTTTCGTCAGCACGACGGCGTGATGACGGTGATGATGAAGTTACCGATGTAGGGCTTCGCCTAAGCACTACAACGATATGACCGAGGTGGAATTCTGTGGAGGGGGCACCGCACACGGCTAAAACATCAACTTGTGTGTCTATGGGGTGCCCCCTTCCCCCGTATATAAAGGAGTGGAGGAGGGAAGGGCCAGCCCTCTCTATGGCGCGCCCAAGGGGGATTCCTACTCCTAGTTGGAGTAGGTTTGCCCCCTTTCCCTAGTTGGAGTAGGAGAAGAAGGAAGAGGGAGAAGGAGAGAAGGAAAGGGGGCCCGCCCCCCTCCTAATCCGGATTGGGCTTGGGGAGCGCCCCCACCTTGTCCGCCTCCTCCTCTCTCCCACTAAGGCCCAATAAGGCCCATTGACTCCCTGGGGGGTTCGGTAACCTCCCTATACTCCGAAAAATGCCCAAACTCATTCGGAACCATTCCGGTGTCCAAACATAGCCTTCCAATATATCAATCTTTATGTCTCGACCATTTCGAGACTCCTAGTCATGTCCGTGATCACATCCGGGACTCCGAAATTCCTTCGGTATATCAAAAAACATAAAATCATAATACCGATCGTCATTGAAAGTTAAGCGTGCGGACTCTACGGGTTCGAGAACTATGTAGACATGACCGAGACTCACTTCCGGTCAATAACCAATAGCGGAACCTGGATGCTCATATTGGTTCCTACATATTCTATGAAGATCTTTATCGGTCAAACCGCATAACAACATACGTTGTTCCCTTGGTCATCGGTATGTTACTTGCCCGAGATTCGATTGTCCGTATCTCACTACCTAGTTCAATCTTGTTACCTGCAAGTTTCTTTACTCGTTCCGTAATGCATCATCCCGCAACTAACTCATTAGTCACATTGCTTGCAAGGCTTATAATGATGTGCATTACCGAGAGGGCCCAGAGATACCTCTCCGATACACGGAGTGACAAATCCTAATCTCGATCTATGCCAACTCAACAAACACCATCAGAGACACCTATAGAGCATCTTTATAGTCACCCAGTTACATTGTGACGCTTGATAGCACACTAAGTGTTCCTCCGGTATTCAGGATTTGCATAATCTCAAAGTCATAGGAACATGTATAAGTTATGGAGAAAGCAATATCAACAAACTAAACGATCATAGTGCTAAGCTAACAGATGGGTCAAGTCAATCACATCATTCTCTAATGATGTGATCCCATTTATCAAATTACAACTCTTGTCCATGGCTAGGAAACTTAACCATCTTTGATTAACAAGCTAGTCTAGTAGAGGCATACTAGAGACACACTATTTGTCTATGTATTCACACATGTACTAAGTTTCCGGTTTATACAATTCTAGCATGAATAATAAACATTTATCATGATATAAGGAAATATAAATAACAACTTTATTATTGCCTCTAGGGCATATGTCCTTCAGTCTCCCACTTGCACTAGAGTCAATAATCTAGATTACATTGTAATGATTTTAAAACCCATGGAGTCTTGGTGCTGATCATGTTTTGCTCGTGAGAGAGGCTTAGTCAATAACGGGTCAGCAACATTCAGATCCATATGTATCTTGCAAATCTCTATGTCTCCCTCCTTGACTTGATCGCGGATGGAATTGAAGCATCTCTTGATGTGCTTGGTTCTCTTGTGAAATCTGGATTTCTTTGCCAAGGCAATTGCACCAGTGTTGTCACAAAAGATTTTCATTGGACCCGATGCACTAGGTACGACACCTAGATCAGATATGAACTCCTTCATCCAGACTCCTTCATTTGCTGCTTCCGAAGCAGCTATGTACTCCACTTTGCACGTAGATCCCACCATGACGCTTTGCTTAGGACTGCACCAACTGACAGCTCCACAATTCAATAAAAATACGTATCCGGTTTGTGACTTAGAGTCATCCGGATCAGTGTCAAAGCTTGCATCGACGTAACCGTTTACGACGAGCTCTTTGTCACCTCCATAAACGAGAAACATATCCTTAGTCCTTTTCAGGTATTTCATGATGTTCTTGACCGATGTCCAGTGATCCACTCCTAGATTACTTTGGTACCTCCCTGCTAAACTAACAGCAAGGCACACATCAGGTCTGGTACACAACATTGCATACATGATAGAACCTATGGCTGAAGCATAGGGAATGACTTTCATTTTCTCTCTATCTTCTGCAGTGGTCGGGCATTGAGTCTAACTCAACTTCACACCTTGTAACACATGCAAGAACCCTTTCTTTGCTTGATCCATTTTGAACTTTTTCAAAACTTTATCAAGGTATGTGCTTTGTGAAAGTCCAATTAAGCTTCTTGATCTATCTATATGGATCTTGATGCCCATTATATAAGCAGCTTCACCGAGGTCTTTCATTGAAAAATACTTATTCAAGTATCCTTTTATGCTATTCAGAAATTCAGTATCATTTCTGATCAACAATATGTCATCCACATATAATATCAGAAATGCTACAGAGCTCCCACTCACTTTCTTGTAAATACAAGCTTCTCCAAAAGTCTGTATAAAACCATATGCTTTGATCACACTATCAAAGCGTATATTCCAACTCCGAGAGGCTTGCACCAGTCCATATATGGATCACTGGAGCTTTCACACTTGGTTAGCACCTTTTGGATCGACAAAACCTTCTGGTTGCATCATATACAACTCTTCTTTAAGATATCCATTAGGGAATGTAGTTTTGACATCCAATTGCCAAATTTCATAATCATAAAATGCGGCAATTGCTAACATGATTCGGACGGACTTAAGCATCGCTACGGGTGAGAAGGTCTCATCGTAGTCAACTCCTTGAACTTGTCGAAAATCTTTTGCAACAAGTCGAGCTTTGTAGACAGTAATGTTACCGTCAGCGTCAGTCTTCTTCTTGAAGATCCATTTATTCTCTATGGCTTGCCGATCATCAGGCAAGTCAACCAAAGTCCACACTTTGTTCTCATACATGGATCCCATCTCAGATTTCATGGCCTCAAGCCATTTCGCGGAATCTGGGCTCATCATCGCTTCCTCATAGTTTGTAGGTTCGTCATGGTCAAGTAACATGACCTCCAGAACAAGATTACCATACCACTCGGGTGCGGATCTTACTCTGGTTGACCTACGAGGTTCGGTAGTAACTTGATCAGAATTTTCATGATCATCATCATTAGCTTCCTCTCTTTTCCGATTTGGGTTCGAGCTTATCAGGTTGAAACTTTTTCACATAAGCATCGCAGCCCCAAACTTTAAGAAATGACATCTTGGGTTTCTTGCCAAACCACAATTCATATTGTGTCGTCTCAACGGATTTAGATGGTGCCCTATTTAACGTGAATGCAGCCGTCTCTAAAGCATAACCCCAAAACGATAGCGGTAAATCAGTAAGAGACATCATAGATCGCACCATATCTAATAAAGTACGATTACGACGTTCGGACACACCATTACGCTGTGGTGTTACGGGTGGCGTGAGTTTCGAAACTATTCCACATTGTTTTATGAAGACCAGACTCATAACTCAAATATTCTCCTCCATGATCAGATCGTAGAAATTTTATTTTCTTGTTATGTTGATTTTCCACTTCACTATGAAATTCTTTGAACTTTTCAAATGTTCCAGACTTATGTTTCATCAAGTAGATATACCCATATCTGCTTAAATCATCTGTGAAGGTAAGAAAATAACGATACTCGCCGGGAGCATCAATACTCATCGGACCGCATACATCAGTATGTATTATTTCCAACAAGTCTGTTGCTCGCTCCATTGTTACGGCGAACGGAGTTTTATTCATCTTGCCCATGAGGCATGGTTCGCAAGCATCAAGTGATTCCAAAAGCCCATCAGCATGGAGTTTCTTCATGCGCTTTACACCAATATGACCTAAATGGCAGTGCCACAAATAAGTGCACTATAATTATTAAACTTATATATTTTGGCTTCAATACTATGAGTATGTGTATCACTACTATCAAGATTTAGTAAAAATAGACCACTCATCAAGGTTGCATGACCATAAAAGATATTACTCATATAAATAGAACAATCATTATTCTCTGATTTAAATGAATAACCGTCTCGCATCAGACAAGATCCAGATATAATGTTCATGCTTAATGCTGGCACCAAATAACAATTATTCAGGTCTGAAACTAATACCGAAGGTAGATGTAGAGGTAGCGTGCCAACGGCGATCACATCGACTTTGGAACCATTTCCCACGCGCAACGTCACCTCGTCCTTAGCCAATCTTCACTTAATCTGTAGCCCCTGTTTTGAGTTGCAAATATTAGCAACAGAACCAGTATCAAATACCCAGGCGCTACTGCGAGCATTAGTAAGGTAGACATCAATAACATGTATATCAAATATACCTTTCACTTTGCTGTCCTTCTTATCCGCCAAATACTTGGAGCAGTTCTGCTTCCAGTGACCAGTCCCTTTGCAGTAGAAGCACTCAGTGTCAGGCTTAGGTCCGGACTTGGGCTTCTTCACTTGAGCAGCAACTTGCTTGATGTTCTTCTTGAAGTTCCCCTTCTTCCCTTTGCCCTTCTTCTTGAAACTGGTGGTCTTGTTGACCATCAACGCTTGATGCTCCTTCTTGATTTCTACCTCCACAGCCTTTAGCATTGCGAAGAGCTCCGAAATTATCTTATCCATCCCTTGCATATTATAGTTCATCACGAAGCTCTTGTAGCTTGGTGGCAGTGATTGAAGAACTTTGTCAATGACACTATCATCAGGAAGATTAATTCCCAGCTGAGTCAAGTGGTTGTGGTACCCAGACATTCTGAGTATGTGTTCACTGACAGAACTATTGTCATCCATTTTGTAGCTGTAGAACTTATTGGATACTTCATATCTCTCAATCCGGGCATTTTCTTGAAATGTTACTTCAACCCGTGGAACATCTCATATTCTCCATGACGTTCAAAACGTCGTTGAAGTCCCGGTTCTAAGTCGTATAGCATGGCACACTGAACTATCAAGTAGTCATCAGCTTTGCTCTGCCAGACGTTCATAACATCTGGTGTTGCTCCTGCAGCAGGTTTGTCACCAAGCGGTGCTTCCAGGATGTAATTGTTCTGTGTAGCAATGAGGATAATCCTCAAGTTACGGACCCAGTCCGTGTAATTGCTACCATCATCTTTCAACTTAGCTTTATCTAGGAAAGCATTAAAATTCAATGTTACAACAGCACGGGCCATCTATCTACAACAACATGGACATGCAAAATACTATCACGTACTAAGTTCATGATAAATTAAAGTTCAATTAATCATATTACTTAAGAACTCCCACTTAGATAGACATCCCTCTAATCATCTAAGTGATCACGTGATCCATATCAACTAAACCATGTCCGATCATCACGTGAGATGGAGTAGTTTTCAATGGTGAACATCACTATGTTGATCATATCTACTATGTGATTCACATTTGACCTTTCGGTCTTAGTGTTCCGAGGCCATATCTGCATATGCTAGGCTCGTCAAGTTTAACCCGAGTATTCTGCTTGTGCAAAACTGGCTTGCACCCGTTGTATGTGAACGTAGAGCTTATCACACCCGATCATCACGTGGTGTCTCGGCACGACGAACTGTAGCAACGGTACATACTGAGGGAGAACACTTATACCTTAAAATTTAGTGAGATATCATCTTATAATGCTACCGCCGTACTAAGCAAAATAATATGCATAAAGGATAAACATCACATGCAATCAATATAAGTGATATGATATGGCCATCATCATCTTGTGCCTTTGATCTCCATCTCCAAAGCACTGCCATGATCACCATCGTCACCGGCTTGACACCTTGATCTCCATCGTAGCATCGTTGTCGTCTCGCCAACTATTGCTTCTACAACTATCGCTGCCGCTTAGTGATAAAGTAAAGCAATTACATGGCGATTGCATTTCATACAATAAAGCAACAACCATACGGCTCCTGCCAGTTGCCGATAACTATGTTACAAAACATGATCATCTCATACAACAATTTATATAATCATGTCTTGACCATATATCACATCACAACATGTCCTGCAAAAAACAAGTTAGACGTCCTCTACTTTGTTGTTGCAAGTTTTACGTGGCTGCTACGGGCTTAGCAAGAACCGTTCTTACCTACGCATCAAAAACCACAACGCGGTATAGTGATTGCTTTTTGATCTTCAGAAAGAACCCTGTTT
This sequence comes from Triticum aestivum, assembly GCF_018294505.1. Classification (NCBI taxonomy): domain Eukaryota; kingdom Viridiplantae; phylum Streptophyta; class Magnoliopsida; order Poales; family Poaceae; genus Triticum; species Triticum aestivum. Next base: position 665,112,166 of record NC_057797.1, on the reverse strand, counting down.
ATTGAATCCGATTCAACTAAAGTTGGAGAAACTGACACCCACTAGCCACCCGTGTGCGAAGAACGTCGGTAGAACTAGTCTCGCGTAAGCGTACGCGTAATGTCGGTCTGAGCCGCTTCATCCAACAATACCGCTGAATCAAGAATCAACTAGTGACAGCAAGCAATATGTATATACCCACGCCCACAACTCCTTTGTGTTCTACTCGTGCATATAACATCTACGCATAGACATGGCTCGTATGCCAGTGTTGGGAAATGCAATATTTAATTTTTTCCCTATGATCATGCAAGATCTATCTAGCAGATGCATATCAACGAGAGGGGGAGAGTATGTCTACGTACCCTCGTAGACCGAAAGCGGAAGTGTTATGAAACCCGGTTGATGTAGTCGAACGTCTTCATGATCCAACCGATCAAGTACCGAACGCACGACACCTCCGTGATCTGCACACGTTCAGCTCGGTGACGTCCCTCGTACTCTTGATCCAGATGAGGCCGAGGGAGAGTTTCATCAGCACGACGGCGCGATGACGGTGATGATGAAGTTACCGACGCAGGGCTTTGCCTAAGCACTACAACGATATGACCGAGGTGGAATTCTGTGGAGGGGGCACCGCACATGGCTAAACAATCAACTTGTGTGTCTATTGGGTGCCTCCCTCCCCCGTATATATAGGAGTGGACGAGGGGAGGGCTGGCCCTCTCTATGGCGCGCCCAAGGGGGATTCCTACTCCTAGTTGGAGTAGGTTTCCCCCCTTTTCCTAGTTGGAGTAGGAGAAGAAGGAAGAGGGAGAAGGAGAGAATTAAAGGGGGGCCGTCCCTCCTCCCAATTCTGATTGGGCTTGGGAGGGGGGCGCCCCCACCTTGGCCGCCTCTTCCTCTCTCCCACTAAGGCCCAACAAGGCCCATTGACTCCCCGGGGGGTTCGGTAACCTCCCGGTACTCCGGAAAATGCCCGAACTCATCCGGAACCATTCCGGTGTCCAAACATAGCCTTTCAATATATCGATTTTTATGTCTCGACCATTTTGAAACTCCTCGTCATGTCCGTGATCACATCCGGGACTGCAAACTACCTTCGGTACATCAAAACACATAAACTCATAATACCGATCGTCATCGGACGTTAAGCGTGCGGACCCTACGGGTTCGAGATCTATGTAGACATGACCTAGACTCACTTCCAGTCAATAAACAATAGTGGAACCTGGATGCTCATATTGGTTTCTATATATTCTACGAAAATCTTTATCAGTCAAATCGCATAACAACTTACGTTGTTCCCTTTGTCATCGGTATGTTACTTGCCCGAGATTCGATCGTCGGTATCTCAATACCCAGTTCAATCTCGTTACCTGCAAGTTTCTTTACTCGTTCTGTAATGCATCATCCCACAACTAACTCATTAGTCACATTGCTAGCAAGGTTTATAGTGATGTGCATTACCGAGAGGGCCCAGAGATACCTCTCTGATACACGGAGTGACAAATCCTAATCTCGATCTATGCCAACTCAACAAACACCATCGGAGACACCTGTAGAGCATCTTTATAGTCACCCAGTTACGTTGTGACGTTTGATAGCACACTAAGTGTTCCTCCGGTATTCGGGAGTTGCATAATCTCATAGTCATAGGAACATGTATAAGTTATGAAGAAAGCAATAGCAATAAACTAAACGATCATATTGCTAAGCTAACTGATGGGTCAAGTAAATCACATCATTCTCTAATGATGTGATCCCATTTATCAAATGACAACTCTTGTCCATGGCTAGGAAACTTAACCATCTTTGATCAACGAACTAGTCTAGTAGAGGCATACTAGTGACACTTTGTTTGTCTATGTATTCACACATGTACTAAGTTTCCGATTAATACAATTCTAGCATGAATAATAAACATTTATCATGATATAAGGAAATATAAATAACAACTTTATTATTTCCTATAGGGCATATTTCCTTCAGAGTCCACATATTCTCCATATCAATACACCACTATGGATCCGCTCCCCTCTCCCTACGGGAAGGCCATCCATAGCACTAACATTGATCTTGCGCATTTTGGAGTATCCATTTCGACTTCTCTATGAACCATATAAACTTTCCAAGTAGTCCATAACTGAGGACGCGGTTATTCGAATAGATCATTTATAACCCTGCAGGGGTGTACTTCTTCAATCCCTATAAATGTTCATAAATTTTTGTTGGGATTAAAACCCTTGCCAAAAATAACAAACATTAAAGAAGAACTTCTTGGAATCAGTGAATGCAATTTTTAGGGTTCATTGCCCTTTATTAGAATAATTTTTGAGGCTTTGAATATTCCTCAATTCAATTTCTTGAATTTAACATGATGCATGATGATACTCAGTAATGCAATTATTCTAGGGTTGTGACACAGCGCCGGCTCGCCGCGCCCCCACGCCTCTCCTTGGCCGAGCGACACCCTGCTACCCTAACCTCGCGAGAGGGGAAAAGTGAGGCCCGTCGCTGCAGCTGACGCCGCGCAGGCTTTGCTCGGCGGCGCTTGCCGGCGGCGGCGAGGGGAGGGGGAGATCTAGGGGAGGGGGGGGGGTTGGAGTGGCGGCTAGGGTTTCGCCCGGGTCGCACGCGGGGGAGGACACAAGCGACTTTCTCCTTTTGATATGATTCATCTTTACATCATGCAGAGTGCTATTCTCGGAATGCCTTAGAAGCAGAGCTCAGTGCTTGCATGGAGGGACTTTCAGTTGCAATCGAAAGAACGGAGCTGCCTATACATGTGGAGATGGACTCTTTGCAAGCTGTAAGGATGATAAATGATGTGGCCATTGATAGCGAGGTCTTTACCTCGCTGGTGGAGGAAATCAAGCTTCTTAGCAATCTTCATACAACTGTTTTTACTCATGTTTATCGTAGCCAAAATAACGTTAGTGATTATTTGGTAAAATTTGCTAGAACTGAAAGTAGAACCGTCGTTTGACTTAACTCTGACTTGTCAGAGGTTATAGATCTCTGTAATACGAACCGTGGCTTTACCACTTGAGTAATACAAAGTTCACCCAAAAAAAATCGTTTCGATACTTCATTTTTTGTCAGTACATCCATGCTTTGTCGAGAAAAAGAAAACGCAGCTCCCCAAAAGCTGGTAGCACACGTCCACTGTTGCAGCCGTCCATGTACAGGCGTCATTTATGTACGGTACACTAGGCCATCACCGCAGCTCCCTAGAGTAGCTTATGACCTTATGTGCACGTCAAACGCTGTAAGTAACGGAGTAATGTTTGACGTAACAAGTCATGAATTTACTACCACCAGCTCGAAGCTACTCTCCTCCACTGTACTAATTCGGCGATATGACCCGTGGCGTTACTTCCCGTCCCAAATTCAATGCTCCTCCGTTGGGACGGAATCACAGAGCTACAGTACTAGATTAGTGTAAAATAAAGAAGGAAAGTTGAAGAAGGTTTTTTTTTCGGTGTAAAATAAAGAAGGGAAGTTGAAGAAGGTTAGTAGGTAGTTAGCAGGTTTTTACTGTTGATATTTACTGTATATGTAAATAATTTAAAATCAATTTTATTTCACCATCAACTTAATTGTCTGGAATTACTATAAATGTATACAGTACATTATCAATTTACAAATTAATTTGAGTCATTTTAGCCTTAATCATATGAATAGAAAGAAGAAAAGTTAGGGTGTTAAAGGACCCGGTTCCGGTTGAGACGAGCGTATCCAAGCTGCACTCGTAGATAAGCATCTCACCCTTGAGTGCCTCAAAGCTTAACCGGTCACAGATCATAGCGCATGCTTCCTGCCAAAACTGTACTACGTAGCAGCAGCAACCAAATGTTGGTCTTGTGTTTGCAAGCGCCGGATGGAGGCAGCACAGAGCAGAGCAGCGGCAGGCAGTCTACAGCGGCGCTGCACCCCGGCCAACCGGCACGACCCAGCAAACCTCACACCTGCTAGTAGATCCACGGAGGCCAGGCAGTACAGGCGTCCGTCAATGCACCGCGCCAACAAAACCGTATGCCCCCAAACCCAAGTTAACCCAACGCCGGGAAGATTAGGGATCCGAGGCCGCCACCACTCCGTCACTCGCTCCCTTGCCCTTTGACAAAGGAAGGGGTCCCCTCCCCTCCCGTCCCTCCCATCCCTCGCTGCCGCGCAATCCGGTCCGTCCATCCAATGGTCACCGGATCCTCACATTCCCCGCACTGGCCGCCATGGGCTCTCCCCTCTGCTGATTCCACTTCCGTCCACGCCCGCGCCCCCACGGGACAAACGACAAGGCCCGCAAAAGAAAAGTGTAAACGATAAAAAAGAAGATCCTTCTCTTCCCTGCTGCCCCTCCGCGGAGACCTTCCCTGCGTCGCCTTCCCCCAACCCCCTCTCTGCCTCCTCAGCCGAGCTCAGCTCAGCCCAGCCCAGCTCCCCTACTCACTGCCCTTCTGCTTGTCCCCACGTCGCCATTGTCGCTCGGCCGCATTTCGCGCGACGGCGTCCTCGCGCCAACCGCACCGAACGCCATAATGCGGGGCGAGCAGTAGGTGGGTACACTACGATCGGCTCGAGCTCCTTTTTGTTTCTCCTCTGGGCTGGAGCGGCCCGCCCCGCGCGCGCGCGATGGGGTGCAAGGGCTCCAAGCTGGACAGCCAGGAGGCGGTGGCGCTCTGCCGCGGCCGCGCCGACCTCATCGCCGCCGCCGTGCGCCACCGCTACGCGCTCGCCGACGCGCACGCCGCCCTCGCCGGATCCTACGAGGCGCTCGCCGCGCCTCTGCACCTCCTCCTCCGGCTCCAGGCCGAGCCGCCGCGGCTCTCGCTGCCTGAGGACCGCAAGGGCGGCGGCCGTCGTGGCGGTATGCCGCTCCCGGACCGCCGTCATTCCTCGCATGTCGACTTCGAGCCCACGTCGTCCTCCGGATCCGACTCGGCCTCCTCCCCGCCCGGATCGCCTCCCCGCCGCGTCCCCGAGCAGCTGCTCCCGCAGCCGAGTTACTACGGGTACGCGCCCGAGCCAGCGTTCGCCTACCCGGCGCCGCCGCAGAGCACGATGCAGTTCTACTACGCGCGCAGCCGCCCGCCCCCGGCGTCGGTCGCCGTCGCGCAGCGCCCGCCGGTGTCGGAGCGCGCGCGCTACGGGGATTTCGATGCGGCAACTGCTGGCGGCGGCTACCCGCAGTATTACGCCTACGGCGGTGAGCCGGCCGCGGCAGCGCCGCCGCCACCGCCGCCGCAGAGGGCAGCGGCTCCGGCTCCGGCTCCACTTCCGCCGCCCAGGGAGAGCTCGTCGTGGGACTTCCTAAATGTGTTCGAGAACTACGACGACTCGTACGACGGCTACTACTACAACCCCACCACCACCGCGGCTGCCGCAGCCGCCGCGTACACGCCGAGCCGCAGCTCGCGGGAGGTGCGGGAGGAGGAGGGCATTCCGGAGCTGGAGGAGGACGACGAGGAAACAGTGGTCGTGAAGGAGATGGCGAGCGAGTACTCCACGGTTGGAACCGGCCGCAGCCATCGCGGCTCGTTCGGTCCTGTCAATACCATCCCGGAGGTCGACAACCGGAGGAATGTACAACGCAGGCGACCAGCATACCGCAATGTGGCCCCGCTGACACGAGAGCCGCCGGCGCAGAGGGTCGTCGGCAATGCGATGGACGCCGCCACCGCCGTTAAGACGCAGCTTGTCCGGGTGGCGGAGGCAGCAAGGGAGCTCGCGCCGCTGCTCGAGGTCGGGAGGCCGAGCTACCAAGGACGCAACTCGGTCTACCACGGTGAGCTACTAGTTCAGAGAGTCTGAATGATCTGATTCATTTTCATCTCAACATATCTGAATGATCTGACTCACTGTTTCATTGTTTGAAGCTGCTTCATCACGGATGATGTCCGCAATCTCTGTGGCGCATCTGGGGTGCAAAGACGAGGACATGTTGGGCATGGTGATTGGGGAAGAAGGCAAGGTGGTGGGCTCGTGGAGCTTATCCTTGACACTAGAGAAGCTGTACTTTTGGGAGAGGAAGCTGTATGGCGAGGTCAAGGTAAACTCATATTTCCGTTAAGCACCTTTCTATGAGTAGAAATGGTCTCCGATCTTGAGCTGTGATTTTAGTTCTTCATGAAATGTGCAAGGGAATTTGAGTAAGAATGCTTGTGAATATAACAGAAGGTAATCTATGCCAGGTTACAATTCTGTCGCTGAAAACAGTGTCATCTGGGTCCTCCGGCATGTTACCTCACCTTAATCTGAATCAACCTTTCCTAGGTGTGGTCTTCTGGATCTTTAGGTAGCTTTTTAATTTAGTCCAATGGCCTTTTTGTTTGAATAAAAGCATCTTGAGCTGAATAATGGAGTGGGCACCCTGCCCCTACTAGGGAAACTTAATCTTTTCTGTGGGGAGATTCATGTCAAGCAAAAGTCTTGCAATTTTTCAGCACCCACTAATTAAAGGCAAAACATTACTATTTTCACTTGTTGCTATTTATAACTGGTTGGTTGGTTCTGGTACTCGAGTAGCATGTTACCATTTTTGTGTGCACTTTAGGAGTCCAGGTGGTCTTGGCATGATAATAAATCAAGAGCAGTTTTAATATGGTCCCTCTTACCCCCGCTTTTCACATGAGAGGTAAGAGTATAAAATAGATCTGAGCCATTGATCTCATTAATTAATGGCCTGATTAACTCTTACCTTCTTACCTCACATGTAAAAAGAGGAGGTAAGAGGGACCATGCTAAAATTTGCCATAAATCAATGATCAATTAGATAAAGATCCACTATGGAAAGTATCTTTCTCAAAGCCTAATGGCTGGATATAGAAGAACTTGCAAGAAAACATGGTGCGGTTGCTTGAACAATTGAGATTAGGTCTACTGGTTTTCACCCTGGTTGCTAAAAAAGGATTAGGTATGCTAAGCTGGCTGTTCTTATTTTTTTCCTTCTATTTTGTAAGCTAGGTAAGAATTTACTATAGCTTCCAACTTTGTTAACAAGGTCATCGTATCAAAATGACGCAATCAACTTTTTTCTGACTGGATCTGCCACTTTATTGGAACTACTTTTGTACCATTGATTAGGGTAGTGTCCCATATGCTTTTTTTAAAGGATTAGTGTCCCATATGCTTCTAACTAGAACTACTGGTTCAATAGATCATGTCTATATGTATCCTACTTGACAGTATTTCTCCTTTGTGTGGCACTTCTCTTGTAGGCTGAAGAGAAAATGCGTTTACGCCTTGCCAAGAACTCTAAGAGACTAAAGCTTCTAGATCAAAGGGGTGCTGAAGCTCATAAGGTTGACGCAACTCAAAATTTGCTCAGGAAGCTGTCAACAAAGATAAGGATAGCTGTTCGTGTCATTGCCAAGGTTTCAAGAAAAATTAACAAAGTAAGGGATGAGGAACTAGTGCCACAAGTTAACACCTTGATCCAAGGGTACGTCTCCTTTTAAACTGTAGGATAATTGCTCTAATTTTCTCATTGTGTTTTCTGATTTCTTGCTGCAAAATGTTCTTTTCGGTCGGCCAGTCATAAGATATGAACTGTTAATTTCATCTTATGCACTGCCATATCATATGAATGGAGCACACATTTGAATCTAACGATGAAATCATACATTTACATCTAGGATTGTTCCAGGAGTCTGTCTTACTCTTGCATAATCTGTATTTCATTGTGAAAACATGTTACGCGCCGAAGATAAAAATTCCGATTGCTCTTCTGACATACGTTCTCTCTGAAGCTGTATCTATTTCTCATTAGGTGCAAGCTGATTCTAACAAACTGATCACCTCTTTTCAGGTTTGCAAAAATGTGGCAAGACAAGCTACACTCCTATCAGATTCAACTTCAAGTGATATCAGAAGCCAAAAACCTGGCTTCGGTCACATCAGGTGGAAACAACAGCCCTGGTTTAGCAATGGAACTGGAGCTAGAACTGATTAAATGGATCATCAACTTTTCCTCCTGGGTGAGCGCGCACAGGAACTTCGTAAAGTCACTCAATGGATGGCTAGCACTCTGCCTCAACTACGAACCTCAAGAGGCACCCACCTACTCGCCCGGGAGGATAGGCGCTCCGGTGATTTTCGTCATCTGCAACAAATGGTCTCAAGCCATGGACAGGATCTCGGAGAAGGATGTGGTCAACGCAATGCAGGCCCTTGTCTCGAGCGTGCGCCATCTTTGGGAGCAGCAAAACCTGGATCAAAGCGAAAGGATCGTCGCGGTTCGAGAGAGGGACAAGTGGATGAAGATGTTGGAGAAGAAGGCGCTGGAGATCAACAAGGAAGGTGACGAGTTGAACAGGAAGCTGGCCTTGGTGCCGGGCCAGCAGCAGAGCTTTCAGCGGTGCCCGACGATACGAACGTACGAGGCGCATTGTATCGACGGTAGCAGCGTGCACGTGAACCTGAGGCTGCTGCTTCAGGCTCTGGAGAGCTTTGCTGCCAGTTCCCTAGAAGCTTTCCAGGAGATACCGAGACTAGATGAAGAGACGACAAGGTCGTCGAGAGGGAGTTCGAGGGTGCCACGGTGACCTGCTTGTAAGGTGTTTTCCAGAACTTGCAATCTGTGGATTTGGATGAGTAGTCTGTAGTTTCATGCTGATGCTAGCCTGGTGGCGTTTTGGTGGGGGGATATACGGCGGTGCCGATATCCTCGTGTAATTAGCTTTTGTTTCACTGAAGCGTTTGTGGGCTAGTCTTGTGTAAGGTAAGGCTATGGTAGATTGGTGGTAGTATGGTGGTGTCTTCTTTTCTAATGGGAAGGCTGGAACCGGGTGATCGTGATCGTGCCCTGCTTTGTTGATTACAAAAAATGTCAACGCCTCCTCGCTGTGTGGAAAGCAGAGACCAACTGAGGTGAAATTATATGATATGCAGAGGTGGCAGCATGGTGCCCTTGGTTAGGCACTGTAAACTGGAGGCTCCTGAGTCTTCAGGGTAACTAATTTATGGATGGGCTTTCGTGCAGAAGACCAGAGAGCTTGGACGGGGCGCTGTGTCGTTGACAATTTGTCGCGCCAGCGCTTTGGGCGAAACGATAATCGCCGGCGGAAAATTTTCAGCACGAAGTTCTGGCTGAAGAACCTTGGTCCGCGTTGCATATATCTGACAAGTGACAAGTCCAGTGCTCTGCAGGGTCGTTGCTTGCCTTGTGTTAGTCGTTTTCAATTGCCGCACGCGCATTTGAGAGCTTTGCTGTACTACCCACAACAGTAGCACAGCATGATTTAGTGTTGTCAGAGCAAAAGAGCCGCTGTGCTCCGTCGTCAGGTTCGAGTCCATTTAACAAGGGAACGAAACTGAAGTTCAGGCTGATATATCCATGTTTGCAGATCTAAAGTTCTGAACAAGCCCTTCATCCATTACGAGTTTCAGTTGGTGATCTAAGCTTGGGCGGACGTGTGGATCGTGGCGGCGGCGATGTGCATCGATGTAGAGATACGATATGTTCTTTTCTTCTTTTTTTGGGTTCTGTCATTAATTGGGGAGAAAAATATGTAGTTTCATGGGCATGGAAGTTGCCTAGACAGTGATAGTCTGATAGATCGCCTTCGACGGCTAGCCAAGTGCAATCCCCAGAAAGTACTGCCGCGGTTTTCACTTTGCAGGTCAACTGGTGGCAATGGCGTGGCCGGCGCCCGGCGGCTTCGTGCTGTGACCTGAGTGCCGGCGGATACAGGGGACTAATATTGTTTTTTAGTCCATATATACAGGGGACTAGTATGTATCGCCTGTAGCGAGCGCTCGCTCACAGGGCCGCAAATGGGCCAGGCCCGGTACTGGTGCACACCTTTTGTTTTAGAATTTCTGGAGACCAACTAAGCCTCTCAAGGGTCCCTTTTGTGGTATGTGAGCGTACCAAGTGGTGCGTCCAGCCTCCGTCGCCAGTCTGAATTTTTTTCTGTTCACATTAGATTTTTTTTCCTTTTTTGGCCTTTAGGTTTTTGCTTGGTTTTCCTAGGTTTAGGAAAAGCTTTTTTTATTTTTTTTGTGAAGTACAACTGTAATCTTGAAAATGAAAGAAAAACTATGGTTTTACAAGAAGCACATATTTGCTTCTCATGGAAGCACATATTTGCTTCCGTGAGAAGTACAACTGTGGTTCTCAAAAAAAAGTGCGCCCAAGAGAAGTATAGATTTGCTTTCGCGAGAAACACATTTGTGTGTTTTTTAAAAATCTTCTTCCATGAGAAATCACATATTTGCTCCCACGCTATACTTCTCGGGAAAAGAAAGTTCGTGCTTCTCGAAAAGTGGAAAAAGGTGAAAAACCATAACTATGCTTCCGGGCTCTGGTTTTTTCTCTTTCGTCTTTTTTATTTGTTTTTTGGTTGATGTTATTTTTTTATCAGATTTGTTTTTATTTGGTATTTGCTTTTTTCGGTTGCTGGTTTTTCATGAATCTTTTGGGTCAAAACCTATTAACATGGGAAGTTTTGAGGAGCTCAAAGCGAGAAATCCAATCATCAAAACGGTTCAAGATTAGGACACATGGTTCAAGAGATAAAATGTACTCCCTCCGTCCGGAAATACTTGTCATCAAAATAAATAAAATGAGATGAATCTAGATGTATTTTAGTTCTAGATACATCCCTTTTTATCCATTTTGATGACAAGTATTTTCGGACGAAGAGAGTATTGAATAAATGTGTCTACTGAAAAGGAGAAATTCCCAGATGCGCTACTTGCAACCACCTAAGAAGGTGGGGGATGACTTTTGCAAAGGGGCAACCCTTAACTAGTTATTTCCGTTCTCTAAAAAAACTAGTTATCTCCGAATTCCCCCATCTCGCTCACTTAGTAAGTCTCATCAAGATGATGTCATCCATGTGCTCGGGCCTGATTCTCTTTCATTGTTATTTGTCGTAGCCTTGCCTTTTTTTCTTTAATCGACTGGCCTCATTTTCATGCCTGTGTTTGTTTTTCCTATTTTTGGCTAGGCCTTCGATTTTGTGGATCGTGTTTTTCTAGCAGAAGAGGTCGTCCAAGAAATAGGGGCATTCCAGAAGTCAGAAGTTCAGCCGATTTGCAACTTTTAAGGGCTGTAGACATATTCCTTGCGAAGATTCAATTTTCTCCAGAATTTTTGAAACATTTTAAACAGATTTATTTGAAATTGGAGCATGGGAACATGTGGGAGATGGCATCACCGGACACTCTCTCCAAATGCACTGCTAAACCCTGGGCTGGGTATTATTACATTATGTATTTTTTTTCTGTTACATACATTATCTAAGGCAAGGGATCTTGGGGTAGACATATCCGGAGGTGTCCCCTTGCGCGTTCTGGCAGAGGGCCAGGGCTTCTCCGTACGGAAATGTGATCGCCACGGAGTTGACGTGGATGTTGGTGCAGCTGCGGCTCTCGCTGCAGACGAACTCGACGGCCGTCCTGTACCTCGAAGTCCCCTTGAGGTTCGTGTACGTTATGTTGCTCACCGCCACCGCCCCCTACGGCAAATTATGATCCCCAGAAGAAGACGCACAAACATTAGCACTAGCTGCTCCACACGTACACAGATAGTCCAACAGTTAATGAACACATGCACTACTACCATGTTTGGGACGTGGTAGGGGTCTGCTTAGAACTGGTTGATGACCACAGGATTGTCCACGTTGGTGAAGTTTATGTTGGTGAAGGAGATGGATCTCGCGTAACCTTTCCCACCCTGCAGTGCGAAGAAACAGTGTAATCACCCGGAAGTTAGCAAGAGAAGGCCGGTTTCAGCTTGGTTTCATGGCACCTCAGTACTGTACCTGCCACGTCTTGATCCTTGCTCCACTCAAGGTATTGATGAAGTGGACGTTTTTTACGTCGATGTACTCCACGGATTCGGTTGCTCCCTTCTTGCCAAGGCTCCCCACACTAGCCAAGAAACACAATCACGTCATTTTACTCCTCTTCTTGGAGTGCATGGTAAATAGAAAATGCAGATGGAAGAAGCCTCCTTATTGTAACCCTTTGTTACCTTACAGCACGGCCGGGGCCGCAGACGATTCCGTCCACGGTGACGAATCGGCTCCCGGGGCCGATGGAGACGCATTCGCCGCTGGTGCCCATGGTCGATCTGGTGACGCGGACGTCTTCGCTCTGGTCGATGTGCACGCCGTCGGTGTTGGGGCTGTCCCAGGGCGCGGTGGTGGTCAGCTGCGTCAGGTGGACCTTGCTGCTCTGGCTGACGGCAATATGCATCTGCGAGCTGTTCTTGCTGCTGAATTTGCTCAGCTCCACGTCGGTGCAGTTCATGACCACCAAGGCCTGTACGATCCATGCGGTGGCACGCAGTACGCAATGAGGTTACATGCATGTTGATTTGCGAATGCTAATTATCTAGACACTATACGGGAAATACACTTGTGTTCCTGGTTGTATATGCACCCTATATGAGGATTTTTTAAAATATTTAAAAAGTCAAAATAGCTAAGAACTATTTTGACAAAAAACTTGACTTAATTTTGCACTAGAATATAATTTTCCATGAAAAAAAACAAAAGTTGACCTCACAGCAAAAAAGACAAAATTTATTTGCTATTATAGGTCACTATTCACACTATTTTAGCCAAAAAATTGTCTTTTTTTGAAAAGAAGTCAAAGGGAAAATTTTCTTTTTATGAATTTTTTCTCACTAGTACAATAGAAGGTCAAGTTTATTTCAAAAATATTTTCAGGAATTTTTGACTTTTTGTTGAATTACTAATTTTTTTCTCATATAGTGTGTAGGTGTCCCCATAAACCACAAATCCGCCTCCGACACTATACTTGCTTTACACGTTTGTACTAACCGTCGGCGCCTTATATATGTCCTGAAAGAAAAGAACAATAACAGGTGAGTGAAAACTGATAAATGCTTCGCCTTGAAGAAAAGATAGACAATTAAATACACTTTCTCTCAGACGAAGATTTGAAAAATGAATCTAAAGGCACAAATGCACGGAGGAATTAAAAGATTTTCGTTCTTTCTTGCAAGAGGTGAGTTGGGCTCTCACACCGTAGCGGTTGCATTGATCGCTCCACCACCACGACCGGCCTCTGCCGTCGAGCAAGCCGGTGCTGCCGCCGGTAACCGTGAGCCCCTGGACCTGGTAGAACATCATCCAATATTTCTGCCCGCTCCATGCGCCCGGCGGTGGCGCCGTAATCGTGCCCATGACCTACGACAGTCAAAGCAAGGGCAGCAGATTTCCTGACCGTCAGATGAAGCCACGCAAACCACGGCCCAGATCTAAGAGCAGATCAGGAAAGACGGACGGTGCATGCGTGCCTGGACGGTAATTCTGGTGGAGGCGCAGGGCCCGCTGAATCTGGCGGGGCCGACGAGGAAGGACTTGCCCGCCGGTACGAGCAGCGACGCCGACGAGCCTCTGGCGCCGCACGCCGCGCTCCATGCGTCTATGAACGCCTTCGCACGCAGGACAGATAGTCAACACACATCCGGCCGTCACGTATGCGTGAGCTATATCGATCGAGAGCGCAACGTCAACTCGGGCGTCGCGCGCGTGCGTACGTACCTTGGTGTCGTCCGTGGTGCCGTCGCCTCGAGCACCGTAGTCCTTGACGTTGAACACGCCGTCCGCCTCGCCGGCGGCGGCAACGAGCACACTACGCCACGCGAGGGCAGCGAGGAGCAGGGTGGCCGTGCGGATGCCGATGATGCCCTGCAAGAGTAATTAGTAAGCACGTCTCACGCGGACGCACCTGCATTTATCGCCAATTCACCAGCACGTACGTACTAGTTGTTATTACTACTCTATAAACTACAGATGAATCTGACCATAGAGTGTGTGCACTAATCTAGTTATTTGATATTGCTTAGACGACATTAGTACGTACCATCTGTGTAGGTCTCGTAAGGTCGGTGACTCGTGCAATGTCTCCACTCTCGCTGCAGTCTCTGAGTGGAATCAAGTGCCAAGCTCTGTTCGATCCTAAAATGTTTTCCTGTGGGGGTATATATATGGTACGCCGGAGAAGCGTCGAAAATGGGGGCGGCACCTTTTCATCATTTATTTTTTTGAAAGAGGCGGCACTGTTTGTTTTGGTGTTGAAGATTGCCAAAGCGGTGTTGAAGCCACATGGCATTTTGCTAGATCATGTATCTGTCAACACCCACCAGTACCAGATGGATCCTTCATCGTGTTCTCGCGCCGAAGAAATGAAGATCGATGGAGTGACGTGTACGTTTGCCTAGCAAAAAAAAAAGAGATATACGTTCGACCACGCAGATATAATGCTTAATCGTTGTACCGGTTTGTGTAAACAATTTCGGTGCACTTTTAATGCCTATATCTTAGTAGCCTGGTTGTACCGGGAGTATTATCACTAGTAGAAAACAGGGCTTTGGTTCGGGCCTGGCTAGCCCATTAGTCTCGGTTCAGTCACGAACCGGGATCCATGGGAGTACATGTCCCGGTTCGTGAGTCCGGGGGCTGGCCTGGGCCTCGTGGGCATTGGTTCCAGTTCGTCTGGACCCATTTGTCTTGGTTTCAGCCACAAACCGGGACAAATGAGCTGCCTATATATATTCCATCGCCGCAGCAGAGCACTCCACAGTGCTCTGTTTTTTCTGGCCGGCGAGGGGAGGGCATTTGGGTGCTCTAGCTCACCTCCTATGCACATGAGATGTTCGATGAAATGACCGAGCCACACTAGTTAAGCTTTCTCCTCTCGAAGCTCGGCCTCCAAACTCCATTTTCCCCGAGATTTGCATAGGTTTAGCGGTCCGTCACGTCCCATCCCTGTCTTCACCGCCGTCGATCGCCTGTGTCGATCTCGTCGCCGGCACCACCGTGGTGAGCCTCTTGTTCTTATCTTCTTTCTGAAAGAAAACATATTCTTACTTTAGATAGATACTTGTCTAATTTTCTTACTATTACTATTGCTTGTTATAATATAGTGTGATGGTTTTGGTAACCGCCCCCGTCGGCCCTCGTCCTGGCTATGATTCAGATGTGGTATATATTATCTTTTTATAACTATTTGGTTCATTTATTGTTTATGACAATTATGCCGACCAATGTGACATAGATTTTATTTATCTAGGAGGTAGTTGAACCATAAATTCCAACCGACCCTCTTGTCGATAGGTTAAATTTAGTTGAACAAGAAAACAATTACTTGAAGGAAAAAATTAAAAAAAATTAAGAAGGAGAAGATGATATTGGAGTTGCATATTGCGGATGTCGTCGATGATCACAAGATCAAGATGGATGCAATGCGGTTGAAGATGAGAAAGATTACGAAATATGCCATTCATATCGAGGCTTGGTATCATTATACCGTTGGATCAATTGTTACCTTGGTTGTGTGATAATGATCGCATTTGTTGTTGCATTGAAATGTTTTAAATAGTTTCAATGTATGGTTTAAGTAGATGCTCTGGAGAGCTATATGTTGTTCAATTTGAACTATATATGTACTTTGGTTTTAATGTGATGATGAACTTTTATTAATTTGGTCATTTATCTATCCATGTGAATCTGTAATGGTTTTTGACACACATAATTATATATAATGCAAGCAGATGAACCGGCAATGGATGTACGATGACAGACACACATAATTATGTTTCTCGAAGTGGCTGAGGCAAACAAGCAGAATGGTTAAATGAAAAAATAACAAATGAAGTCAGAAATGGTTGAAAATTGATGATGTGGCTTTGAATGGTGCATTATGAACACACAAAAGTCTGGAGTTCAAATAAGTTCAAAAAAATGAAATCCCTTTGTAACAGATGAGTTTTCGTATGAAACCCTGATACTTCGAAAGAGATTGTGCATTTTGTACACGAAGTGCATCTAGTTTTTGCCGTAACCATCTCTACTTTTTAGCACATGCTATATGGGTGAAATGATGATACCATGCCAACTTTTAACCTTTTCAGAGTTCATTTGTAGTGGTTTTCAATTTCAGGGTCATTTAGTGCAAAAAGAATGAACTAATAGAAAAAATAATGAACTAGAAAACTTTTATGAAACTCTGATAGAAAAAATAATAAACTAAAAGAATGAACTAGAAAACTTTAATGAAACTCTAATAGAAAAAACAATGAACTAGAAAACTTTAATGAAACTCTAATAGCAAAAGGAATCAACTAAAAAGCTTTCATAAACCTCTAGTATTATTAAAACTAAAATTATATAAAATTTATACAACTAAAATTATCAAAGTATTTTTTGTTCAAAACATTATAAGCAAAAAGAATTTTCATAAATAACTTTTTTTGTTAGAAACTTTAATAGCAAAAAGAATTATCATAAAAAAATTGTTAGAAACTAAAATATAAAAAATGTTTTTGAATATAATGATAAAACACTGTAATATTCAATAACAGGAAAAAGAATCACTCCAAAATCTATTTTATAGTAAAGTTAATCACAAACTAATGATTCACACAAATTTCAAAGAATTCAAATTTAAACTATTCAAATTGGAAAACTAATGGCACTAACAGAAAGTTTATTATTTTTATTACCTAAAATCAAAAAGAATCACTAAAAAACAGTAAGTATTTTATTTTTATAGTAAAGTTAATCCCAAACTAGTGATTCACACAAATTTCAAAGAATTCAAATTTAAACTATTCAAATTAGAAAACTAATGGCACTAACAGAAAGTTTATTATTTTTATTACCTAAAATCAAAAAGAATCGCTAAAAAACAGTACGTATTTTATTTTTATAGTAAAGTTAATCACAAACTAGTGATTCACACAAATTTCAAATAATTCAAATTTAAACTATTCAAATTGGAAAACCAATGGCACTAACAGAAAGTTTATTATTTTTATTACCTAAAATAAAAAACAATCATTGAAAGACAGTAAGTATTTTATTTTTATAGTAAAGTTAATCACAAACTAGTGATTCACATAAATTTCAAAGAATTCAAATTTAAACTATTCAAATTGGAAAACTAATGGCACTAACAAAAAGTTTATTATTTTTATTACCTAAAATCAAAAAGAATCACTGAAAAACAGCAAGTATTTTATTTTTATAGTAAAGTTAATCACAAAGTAGTGACTCACACAAATTTCAAAGAATTCAAATTTAAACTATTCAAATTGGAAAACTAATGGCACTAACAGAAAGTTTATTATTTTTATTACCTAAAATCAAAAAGAATCACTGAAAAATAGTAAGTATTTTGTTGTAAATAAAAACAAAATAAAATAAATAAAGCAACAAAGATAATAAAAAAACTGGAAAAAAATAAAAATGCCACCTACTGGGCCACCACGGCGTGAATACGACTAGAAACCCACCCATGGACCAGGATTCAGGCCTGCATTAGGCCCAGTAAGCCCACAGGCAGATAAAAGTGACTTTAGGCCTGTAAGCCTGCATTAGAGAGGAGTTCGAAGTGGTCAGCGCAGCAACGCTTATAAACCACTATCGAAGCTTCTTGACTAGCGAGGTGGGACTAAACATCCCACCACACCGCGACAGTTCCAGCACAAGACCATTG
The DNA here is from genome assembly GCF_018294505.1 of Triticum aestivum. NCBI lineage: Eukaryota > Viridiplantae > Streptophyta > Magnoliopsida > Poales > Poaceae > Triticum > Triticum aestivum. The sequence goes on along the minus strand of NC_057797.1, from coordinate 665,094,706 downwards.
ATCCTGGTTCGTGGCTCGAACAGGGACGAAAGGGGGCCTTTGGTCCCGCTTCGTGGCACCAACCGGAACCAATGCCACCCCTTTAGTCCCGGTTGGTGCCACCAACCGGGACCCCCCGCCCTTTGGGCTGCTGAAAAGAGACCTTTGGTCCCGGTTGGTGGCACCAACTGGGACTAAAGGGGGCATTGGTCCCGGTTGGTGGCACGAACCGAGACCAATGCTTCGTGTATATAAGCAAGACTTGTGAAAATTTCCATTTCTCATCTCGCAGTTGCCGCCCCGACGACATCGACGCTGCCAGGCTGCCGCCCCCGACCGCCGTCTCCGTCGTCGCCGTCACCCCTACCCCGGCCTCGCCGTACCCTGCACCGACCTCGACGCGCCCTGCCCCGACCTCGCCGTCGCCGAGCCCTGCCCCGACCTCGCCGCCGCTCGCCTGCACTATGAGCCTCATCGCGACATTCCCCCTCCTCTCCCCCTTCCTCCCGCGCCCCAACGCCGCCGCCGCCCGCCCCGACGTCACCGACGAAGGCCCTGTTCACATATATAGATTTTTTTTGTTCATATTGTAGTAGTAGATGATGACGATGATGATGTATGTATGTTCATATGCAAAAGTTCGGATTTTTTTCTGTTCATAGAATTTTTTTGGTGATATTATTGTAGAATATGCAAATGTTTGTATGTTCATATGCAAAGAATATGTCATTTTTTATAGAATTTTAATGATTTTTTTTGTTGTAATTTTGTTCATAGAATTTTTATTTTTTTTTTCATTGTAATTTTGTTCATAGAATTTTTATTGTTTTTTTTCTGTTGTAATTTTGTTCATAAAGTTTTAGGATGAAAAAAAGATGAAGAAAAGAAAGGGAGGAGGAGAAGTTTCGTTTAGTTTTAGGATTATTTTAGTTTATGTTTAGTTTAGGAAGAAGGAAAAGAAAAAGGAGAAGAAGAGGAGAGGAAGAAGAGGAGAAATAAATAAGAAGATGAAAAAAGGGAAAAAAGAGAAGAAGAATATTCTATTTTTTCTTCTTCTCCTCTATTCCTTTCTTCTTCTCCTTTTTTCTTCTTCTTTTTTTCTTCGATCTTCTCATCTTTTTATTTCTTCTTTGTCGTCTTATTTTTTATCGGGTATGTCGTTGTCGATATACCCCCTCCCGATAACTTCAATACAAGGGGGGGGGTCGATATACCCCCTCCCCGATAACATTATTTTCCCATGTATGTATGTCGTCTTGTCGATATAATCCCCTCCCGAATAACTTCGACATGAGGGGCGGTCGATATATATACCCGCTCTCGACCGTGATAACTTATACCACAAGAGCACCCCCCCCGACCCTCTCGCTCGACCAAAACTCTCGACCGTGATAACTTAGACACCCAAACCCTAGAAAAAAACGATGTCGGTCTCCTACCCCCTCCCGCGCCCCTACCCGACAAACTCTCTCGAGGTCAGCCAAATTTAACAAGTTAAAAGAGTGTTGTCGTCGAGGCCACCCAAACCCTTGAAGCGTTGCCGAGGCCACCCAAACCCTAGAGAAGCGTCGAGGCCACTAATATGATTCCTTATTGTGATTAGCTAGCTAGTTCTACGTTTGCCACTAATATATCCATCTGTCATGTTTGAATAATAATTTCCATGTTGTAAATATTTGCAGAAACTATGGAGCACCCCGAGACGAAGAAACAGAAGCGATGTTGGGGGACATAATCGCAGCCGGAAGTGATGCCGTCATGTCGTTTCTCAATGAAACCGATGGTCTGGAAGGACAGTGTGAAGAAGCAGACTACGATGATCGAACAATGGAGGAGGAAGGACATGATTATGATGGCTCTGGTGACCGAATGCCGGTGGAAGGACACCTTGATGACGGCTCCGGTGACCAAATGCCGGTGGAAGAAGGACACCGTGATGACGACTCCGGTGACCGAACGGAGTCCGGCCAGGTATATATATTAATTAAGCATGTGCTGACTATAGCTAATTGATGCATTAATTGTTTTTGGTATGTACACATATTAATTAATAACCCTCATCTTTCTTCTTTTTTCTAGCCCTCCGGATCGAGCACATCTTCGGTAAAGAGACGAGGCCCAAAGAAAAAGTTGCGCTCCGATGAAAGGTTTGAGATCACAGCAATCGCACGTGATGGCCAACCGATTGAACCATCTGGACAAAGGAAGCATTTGCTGCTCAGTGTGGGGTTCTTGTTAGGGACAAGATCCCGATCAGCATCCACTAGTGGTATAAGCCGGCTAAAGATGACCCTGAGGTGTCTTATGTCAATGATATGCAGAAAGATGATCTTTGGACCGCGTTGAAGGCAAATTTCACCCTACCGCCAGAGGAGGATCTGGAGAAGCCAGTTAAAGAGCAATTGATCAAGTCTCGTGATCTTAAGAAGATGGCATAACTATTCAGGAGGTGGAAGAATGAGCTGAAAACAACGTTTGTCGACAAAGAAGAGACACCAGAATTCACCGGCCGGTATGAGAAGATCAGAGATCAGTGGGATGAATTTGTGGCCCACAAGACATCGGGCAAGAGTAAGAAGATGTCAGCGACAAATAAGAAAAATGCTGTGAAGAAGAAGCTTCACCATCGCACGGGGTCAGGTGGCTACCTCAAAGCCCAACCGTTGTGGGTCAAGGCTGAGAATGACCTGCTTGATAAAGGGGTCAAACCAGAGACATTGAACTGGCCAGACCGTTGCCGGACTTGGTTCTTCAGGGTTGGCGGAACCTTAGACCCTGTATCAGGGAAGTGCCGTTGGACGAACGAGCAATTGTGAATACCCGTCACGAGCAACTGCAGTATATCGATGCAGCGCAACAAGGGACATTCGTTCTAGACAGAGAGAACGGCGAGCTCACAATTGCCCTTTGGAATCCTGAGCACCCTGGACGGACACGAGGCACGCCAGGCTCCGTTCGTGGAAGGCTGGGTTTCTGGACGTAGGCGGTTACAAATGCCAGGAGAGGAGGAAGAAAGTGGAGTAGACCCAAATGCAGGCGCTGCACGCAAGGGTACAAGCGATAGAGGAACGAGAAGCAGATCGCAGCAAGCGACCTGCCGAAGCTTCCCCTGAAGCTACCCCGCCATCTCAGTGGAGAAGCAGCGTGGCTTCCACCAAGCTGCTTCAGCTGGAGCCTATCTTCACGGCTCCTGCTAGCTACCCCGTGGACTTAATCACGGAGTCTCAACATTGCTACCTTATGACGCAATGGATGAAATTGAAAGTGAAGGCGGTTGTTGGCTCTGTTGCACCTCCTGAACCTGGCGCAACTTTTCACTGTCGGCCGATTCCAGAAGGATATGCTAGGGTGATGGTGGATGAAATAACTGAAGGATTTGAGGACCTCGAGCTTGACCACCCTACGGGTGAAGGGGAGACTCGGCCGGGTTCTTCTCTGAAGACTCCATGCCTATGGCGGAAGGAGCTCATCAACCTTCCAAACTGGACGCCTCTGCCTCCTCCTCCTCCGGCGAGTCAGGGCACTCCACCTCCTCCTCCGCCTCCTCCTCCGGCGAGTGATCAGGGCACTCAGCCTCCTTCTTCGGCGTGTGGCGGCACTCCGCCTCCTTCTCCGCCTGTGCCGGCGTGCTCGAGCAGCCAGCCTCCTCCTGATCCGCCTCGCCAGCAAGGACGGAAGAGACCCGCCACCACTCTGGCTGCTCTGGCGCGTTGTAGTCCTTCACCTCCGCCTCATAAGCAACAAAAGAAGACAGCCGCAGCCACTCCGTCTGCTCCGGCATCTAGCAGTACAACTAGAGGCGGGAGGCAATACAGATTCGGTCCATCTCTCAAGCCTCTAGAGAAGTTACCATACGAGAGGACCGCGGAGGAAAATGCGAAGATCGTGGAAACCGAAGTGAAGGACTTCTTTGATGGGCGAAAGCAAAGAAACATCCACCTCCGGAGGAGAAGATAGATTCAGTGAAATTAAAGCGCACTATCGCTGCCCTGAGAAACCACCAAAGTCTCCGCCGAAAACAAACTATGAGCGCATTACTGAAAAGGTATATATTGAAGCGGAGCGGCCGGGAAGTACTATCAGTGATCGAAGGTTAGCAGAACGACGAGCTGGGAAAAAAATTGCCCAGCTCGGCGAACAAGCGAACCAATCGTGCCCCCCGCTCAAGGTGTCTAGCGATATCGTTGCTAATGATCATAGGATGGTGCCCGGTTATACCAATCTTGATGATTACCTGCCCGACGATGTACATTATGAATTCTTGGAGGTGGACGAACACAAATACCATTACGGGAAGCTTCTCGTCAAAGATGAAAAATCTCTAACAACGATGGTGCGAAGGTTGCATGATTGGTACATGAAAACCTGCAGAGAGTCTGGGGGGACGAATACTTTGACGCTGAGAGTTAAAGAGGAGCACGACCTCGTTGGAATTGATCTATTGTCTATTCCATTTGAGGAGTTCTTCCAGTTTTCAATCAAAAGGCCCTCGATAAATTAACGGTCACTTGCTACTGTCTGTAAGTACTACTTCTGTCATTAAGTCTCTATATATAGCTCAACTTTTTCATTGCATGTATTTATAATTATCCTCACTATATTATGCAAATTGAAGATCATCAAGTGCAAAAAAGCAGAAATATATGATATTGGGTTCATTAACACAAATCTCATAGATGAATATGTTGTTAAAAAGAATGCCAAAGAAGCTGAGGCCAACTTGCTCAAATCGTTGGTAATAAATCAAAACAAAGATAAAGTACTCTTTCCTTAAAACTTCAAGTGAGTGTTACTGTCTTGTGCATATTCGGTTTCCCTTATTACTCGAGGTTATAGTAATGTAATTAATTAATGAGTTATGCATGTGTGCGCAGCTTCCACTATATTCTCCTGGAGATTAAGCTTGAGCAGGGACTAGTAATCGTCTTAGACTCGAGACAAAAAGATCCCGAGACCTATGCGGACATGACTAAAATTCTCAACAAGTAAGTTCAATCGATCATTATCGCACCATATCGGCAACTTTTTGTTCATTTCCTGATATCTCAAGTAATAATTATTATCTTTGTCTTGCAGGGTTTGGAAAAAGTTCACCGCAAAAGCTCCAGGACTGCCAAAGGAGCTGCGATATACATACCCGAAAGTAAGTACTACTAGCTAGCTACTTCCGTGCATCTCCCGTTGATTCTAGCTAATTTCATTGATGCCCTTTATAATGCTTCATTATCAGTTTGTTTGACCTCTATTTCTCATAAAGTGCTTGTGGCAGGAACAAGGGAATGATTTCTGTGGATACTACGTCTGCGAGTTCATCTACAACGCGACTTGCAAAAATAAGCGGGGCTACTCTGAAAGACAATTTGATGTGCGTAAGCAATAATATTCACAATTTCATTTTATTACACCATCATTTCTGTTGAGTTTCATTCATATATATGTATTAACACCCTTCTTCAAATTAGACGTGACAGATGCAGAATGAACTCCTACCAAAAGATCGCATGAAAGCAATTCAAGAGGAATTGGCGGGATTCTTTGTTGACCATGTCATCAATAAAGCTGGAGAATACCATGTTGAAGCTGAGTTCTTATATAATTAGGGGAGATTATATTGTAAGAGATCTTATTGTATATATATAGCTAGTAGCGTCGGATAGATATACGAAAACTTGTTGTTCGTGCAATCTCTCGGAGAAGGAGAGGTCGATATCACTTCTCTCGGTATGCATGATGAACTTCTGTACTTAATGGTTTCCTTCATTTGCTTACTAGCTAGCGTGTCGAGGGCCTCTCTATATGTATAGTACGTAGCGTCGACCAAGCACAGAGATAATAGAGGACACTTCTCTCTATTAATTAATTAGCTACCTAACACAATATGTGAAACACCTTAATTAACCATACAAAACCCCCAAATCCCCCCCCCTTTAGAAAAAAACAAAAACCCTAGCCCCTGAAAAGCTGACGCGTGGATGCCTATAGGTCCCGGTTGGTGCCACCAACCGGGACCAAAAGCCCTCCAGCCTGGGCTCGCCGCAGCGGCCACGTGGAGGCCCATCTGTCCCAGTTCGTATAAGAACCAGGACTAAAGGCCAAGGGCTTTAGTAATGACCCTTTAGTCCCGGTTCCTAAACCGGGACAGATGGGCCTTACGAACCGGGACAAATGACCCTTTTTCTACTAGTGCATGTACCAGTATCATGCATATGATACTAGTGTATGATACTATCGTAGTGCATATTATTATAAATTAGTATCATATCTCATTTATTCCAATGCATAACACATACTAGAATGAGCAGTAGTAGAATAGAATTTATTATGATACAATATCATAATATGATACTCGACTATCTATTTCTTCATTTAATTTTGGGATTTTTGCATTCATGCCCCTAGTTGGGTCACACACGACTGATTTGCCCCTAGTTTTTCAACAATTGCGGTTTTTCCCAGCTCACTTCACTCGCCTTGTGTTTTTGCCCTTCCAGGGCGGTTTTGACCAATCACGGTTCACCACGTGGCGACTGCTCATTGGTCGGAACCACCCCGGAAGGGCAAAAACACAAGGCGAGTGAAGTGAGGTGGGCAAAACCGCAATTATTGAAAAACTAGGGGCAAATCAGTCGAGTGTGACCCAACTAGGGGCACCAATACAATTGTTCCTTTAATTTTGCGCCACCCCATTAAAATTGCCTAATTGATATGCATTATATTAGCTATGATACTCCCATTATGGTTAGCCATATCATTTCATAGTCAAAGATCTGATGTAGCATCTTATTCAACGAGGAAAGAGAAATCAACCACATCTTAATATTGATATTAATCTTAACATCAAATGCAGATATCCCATAAGTTTTCTCTCACCAAATGCATCAAAAAGACTTGGTTTAGATACAACACTAACGTATAGTGCACTATCATTGAGACTGTTATATCTAAACATTTATTTAATGTTATTGGATATAGCTCAAGATATGTTGCACGGGGCCTGCCCTAGGTAAACTATCCCACCAAAGTGCAAAGCCACGACGAAGCTCCTAATCAACAAACTCAAACCCCCAATTCATTGTTACGCATGGAGACTATTGCCGGGCATGCAAAGCATCCGAGCAACACTGGCTGGCAAACGGGCATGACATAGCTGCCATCAAGCCCCACCACGCTGGGAAAGAAACCGAGAAAGAGCTTGTCTAGTGTTCGATGAGTATTTATGCATTACCAATTATTGTTTTTGTGTTTTTGACGCAGATAATATATGTGAGACATGGCTTATTATCACATGTGCACATCACTTAATGCACGTTCCATAAAAAAATTATACATGTACTTTTTCAGGCTTGGGATGACCTGGACATATTATGTACACACTAGGGGGGTGTTTGGTTACCCGCACCGAGCCCATCCAGGCCCGCGCGAGAAGGAGGAGGCCTGTTTGGTTGTTTGGATTCACTGTTGGGTCTGCAAAGCACGCTTCTCAAAGCAGCCCAAAGCCTGGCTCGCTGGAAACGCTCGGATTGGCAGTTTCTCGTGAGCCAGGCTGAGTGCGGCGCGAGGTCCCACGGGCGGGTGCGACGCGAGGGCGAGGGCGATGGCGGGAGATGGAAATCTGGCACCGTCTCGGTGCCAAATCTAGCCCCACCCCCCTTTCACTCGTTCACCCATAGCCAGTACCCCCTTTCTTCCCATCGCCTCACCACCGGCGGCAGCTGCAATTTCAAATCTGCGCTAGAGGCAGCGGCTGCGGCGGCGGAAGAGGTGGCGGCATTTGCGGCGGATCTAGTGATCCCCTTGCTGTTGGCCACCATCTGGTTGACCTAGTCGGTGCCATGGCTCCCCCACGCCATCCTCGTCTCCGATGCCGGTAAGCAGCACCCCCTCCCCCCTTTGTTAGCTCGGTGGTCAGGCCGTTAGGCTAGGTGTAGGATCGATTTCCCACTGAACGAACCGTCGATGTCGACTAGGTTATCGACACATGGATGAGGCTGATAATTCAGGCAGCAACACTGATTAGTGTGATTCAGGCATGGGTCATGTTCATGCACCAGAGAGCTGTTCATCATGCTAGGAGACCTTTGATCCGCTATGGTCCATTGTTTCTCCGTGAACAGGAGAGGATCCAAAATCTGAACTACATCTACAACTGCAATGACGTCGCTCTGTGGATGCTTCGAATTAAAAAATCACCATTTGGCAGGCTTGTCGAGACCTTCAGGAGCAGGGGGCTGCTATAAGATAGCATCAACACCAGTGTCGAAGAGCAAGTGGCCATGTTCCTCCATGTTGTTGGCCATAACCAGAGGTTCAGGTGTCATTCATAACACGTTCAGGAGATCAATGGAGACCATCTCTAGGTACTTCAAGCAGGTGCTTTTTGCTATTGGGGAGCTTAGAGGAGAGATGATGAGGAGACCATCTGGTCAGACTCCACCCAAGATTCGTGGAAGCCCAAGATGGCATCCATACTTCAAGGTGAGCATTGACAATATACACTTTTCATGGCTTGATATGCTTGTATTGTTCAAGTTGAGCACCAACATAGACTTGTGAAGCCATTTTCAGGATTGCATTGGGGCAATAGATGGTACTCATGTCACTGCCAGAGTTCCTAGGTCACAGTCTGCAGCATGCAGGGGAAGGAAGCACTACACAAGCCAGAATGTGCTTGCTACTGTTGACTTTGATCTGAAGTTTACATATGTGCTAACTGGCAGGGAGGGGTCAGCGCATGATGCTAACATTCTCAGTGACAACATAAGTCGACCTGATGGGATCAACATCCCTGACGACAAGTTCTACCTTGGAGATGCTGGCTATGCATGTCGGCCGGGTATTCTCCCCCGTTCAGGAAAACCTGGTACCATCTCAACGAGTTCTCTGGCAGGAACCATCCTAGGACTGCACAAGAGTTGTTTAATATCAAACACTCCAACCTTAGAGTAACCGTTGAGAGGGCATTCAGAGCTCTAAAGAATAAGTTTAAGATCCTGGATCAGAAGCCATTCCACTCATAATCCACTCAGGTTAAGCTTGTTCTTGCTTGTTGCATTCTGCATAACTGGATCCTTCAGTGGGGCTTTGATGAACACGTGCCTGAGGAGGAAGAGGTCGAGCCTGACGATGTTGTTAGCTCCGGCCATGGTGTGTAGGCATTTGACAATGACGCTTGGAAGAACAAAAGGTTGGAGTGGGCAGAGGCAATGTGGCTTAACAAAGGTCAGTGTAGGATTTGAAGAAGATGAAAGAAGAAGAAGAAGAAGAAGAAGAAGAAGAAGAAGAAGAAGAAGAAGAAGAAGAAGAAGAAGAAGAAGAAGAAGAAGAAGAAGCAGTAGCAGAAGCAGAAGAATAGGAAGTGGAAGAGGAAGATCTGGTAGCAGCAACACCGATGAACTGTCCCCTATTTGGCCAATGGCTCTTAATAATTTGAACTGTCATTTGATAGTAGTTAGGATGAACTGTCATTTGTTTAACTAGCTGACGCTACATGTTCAGATTATGTTGGTAAGGTCACCACTAGTTAGAAGTGGTGACAACACCTTATGCAGGTTGCAACCAAACACCATGTCATATGTGTGTCTAATGCAATACGGGCAACCAAACACCGGGTCAAAAATGGTTGTGTCATGCAACTAGGGGCATGCAGGCAACCAAAGTATGTGCATCTGATGTTTTTTTGGCCTGCATCCCCTCAAACCGGCTTACTAGAGCCAAGCTCGCCGGGCAAGGCTGGATTGGCAATGTAACCAAACATGCCCTAGGTGTATGTATTCTGATGTCTCAGCCGGCCGGCAAGCTCGCGTGCATATGTACCCGAATACCTGCAACACTCAGCTAACCATGCGTGTACGCTTACGTGCATAGTAGTAGCCAATCTTCGCTTAATCCGTATCCCCTGTTTCGAGTTGCAAATATTAGCAACAGAACCAGTATCAATTACCCAGGTGCTACTGCGAGCATTAGTAAGGTACACATCAATAACATGTATATCAAATATACCTTTCACTTTGCCATCCTTCTTATCCACCAAATACTTGGGGCAGTTCCGCTTTTAGTGACCAGTCCCTTTGTAGTAGAAGCACTCAGTCTCAGGCTTAGGTCCAGACTTGGGCTTCTTTACTTGAGAAGCAACTTTTTTGTTGTTCTTCTTGAAGTTTCCCTTCTTCCCTTTGCCCTTCTTCTTGAAACCGGTGGTCTTGTTGACCATCAACACTTGATGCTCATTCTTGATTTCTACCTCCGCAGCCTTTAGCATCACGAAGAGCTCGGGAATTGTCTTATCCATCCCTTGCATATTATAGTTCATCATGAAGCTTTTGTAGCTTGGTGGCAGTGATTGAAGAACCCTGTCAATGACACTATCAACTGGAAGATTAACTCCCAGCTGAGTCAAGTGATTGTGGTACCCAGACATTCTGAGTATGTGTTCACTGACATAACTATTCTCCTCCATTTTGCAGTTGTAGAACTTATTGGAGATTTCATATCTTTCTATCCGGGCATTTGCTTGAAATATTAACTTCAACTCCTGGAACATCTCATATGCTCCATGACGTTCAAAATGTCGTTGAAGTCCCGGTTCTAAGTCGTAAAGCATGGCACACCGAACTGTCGAGTAGTCATCAGCTTTGCTCTGCCAGGTGCTCATAACATCTAGAGTTTCTCCTGCGGCGGGTTTGGCACCTAGCGGTGCTTCCAGGACGTAATTCTTCTGTGCAGCAATCCTCAAATTATGGACCCAGTCCGTGTAGTTTCTACCATCATCTTTCAACTTAGCTTTCTCTAGGAACGCATTAAAATTCAATAGAACAATAACACGTGCCATTTATCTACAACAACATAGACATGCAAAAATAATATCAGGTACTAAGTTCATGATAAATTAAAGTTCAATTAATCATATTACTTAAGAACTCCCACTTAGATAGACATCCCTCTAATCATCTAAGTGATCATGTGATCCATATCAACTAAACCATGTCCGATCATCACGTGAGATGGAGTAGTTTTCAATGGTGAACATCACTATGTTGATCGTATCTACTATATGATTCACGCTCGACCTTTCGGTCTCAGTGTTCCGAGGCCATATCTACATATGCTAGGCTCGTCAAGTTTAACCCGAGTATTCTGCTTGTGCAAAACTAGCTTGCACCCGTTGTATGTGAATGTAGAGCTTATTACACCCGATCATCATGTGGTGTCTCGGCATGACGAACTATAGCAATGGTGCATACTCAGGGAGAACCTTTGTAACGCCCTTGATGCGGCTATAGTTCCCATGTGTCGAGGCATGACTTAGAGGCATAACCGCATTGAAAGCAATGTCGCAAGTTAGGCAATCTTCACAACATCCCATGTAATATAGATAATAAAGGGGAGATACATAGTTGGCTTACACTCGCCACGCCAATCAAAGTACATAAATAGCATTACATCCATCAAACACTCATGGCCCGACTACGGCGCCAAAATAAAAGATAAACCCAACATGCGACACGGTCCCGATCACCCCAACTGGGCACCACTACTGATCATCAGGGAAAGACACATAATATCGGCGTGAGTCCTCGTCGAACTCCCACTTGAGCTCAAGCGCGTCATCTGGAACGGAATCATCAGGCCCTGCATCTGGTTTGGAAGTAATCTGTGAGCCACAGGGACTCAGCAATCTCGCACCCTCGCGATCAAGACTATTTAAGCTTATAGGAAAGGGCAAGGTAAAATATGTGGAGCTGCAGCAAGCGACTAGCATATATGGTGGCTAACCTATTGGCAAAAGAGAGTGAGAAGAGAAGGCAAAGCGCGAACGAATAACTAGAGAGCAACCTGCGGCAAGCATTACTCCAACACCGTTTTCACTTCCCGGACTCCGCCGAGAAGAGACCATCACGGTAACTCACACTGTTGATTCATTTTAATTAAGTTAAGGTTCAAGTTGTCTACAACCGGACATTAACAAATTCTCATCTGCCCATAACCGCGGGCACGGCTTTCAAAAGTTCAAATCCCTACAGGGGAGTCCCAACTTAGCCCATGACAAGCTCTCACGGTCAACGAAGGAATAGACCTTCTCCCGAGACATTCCGATCAGACTCGGTATCCCGGTTCTACAAGACACTTTGACAAGTTAAAACAAATCCAGCAACACCGCCCGAATGTGCCGACAAATCCCAATAGGAGCTGCACATATCTCGTTCTCAGGGCACACTCAGATAGGTCAAGCTACGAGTAAAACCAGCCCTCGAGTTTCCCCGAGGTGGCCCCGCAGGCTGCCTGGTTCGGACCAACACTCAGAGGAGCATGGGCCCGGGGGGGGGGTTTAAATAAGATGACCCTCGGGCTCCGGAAACCCAAGGGAAAAAGAGGCTAGGTGGCAAATGGTAAAACCAAGGTTGAGCATTGCTGGAAAAGCTTTAATCAAGGCGAACTATCAAGGGGTTCCCATTATCACCCAACCGCGTAAGGAACGCAAAATCTGGGAACATAACACCGATATGACGGAAACTAGGGCGACAAGAGTGGAACAAAACACTAGGCGAGAGGCCGAACCTTCCACCCTTTACCAATTATATAGATGCGTTAAGATAACAAGGCAATATAATGATATCCCAACGAGTAAGTAATGTCCCAACAAGGAACGGTCTCCAATCTTCACCTGCAACTAGCAACGCTATAGGAGGGGCTGAGAAAAGCGGTAACATAGCCAGTCAACGGTTTGCTAGGACATGGTGGGTTAGAGGTTTGACATGGCAATTTGGGAGGCATGATAAGCAAGTGGTAGGCATCGTAGCATAGGCATAGCAAAAGAGCGAGCATCTAGCAAAGCAAAGATAGTAGTGATTTCGAGGGTATGATCATCTTGCCTGCAAAGTTGTCAGAGTTGACTGGATCCTCGAAAGCAAACTCAACGGGCTCCTCGTTAGCGAACTCGTCTCCCGGCTCTACCCAAACAAGACAAATAAGTAACAAGGACACAATCAACCACGCGCAAGGCTCAAACAAAATGACGCAAAGATAGTATGCTATGCGGGATGCGATATGGGATGCACATGCAAGATTTTACAAAGAAAGCATGAACCTGGCCTCAACTTGGAAATCCAAGTGTGCCACTGGAAAGGTGAGGTCAAACCGCTTGAAAACGATATAAAGAACGCCGGAATCAGAGTTACGGTTTGAAAATGGCAAACAATTCAAATATGACCACGTTCTGCGATTTACAGCAAGTAGCCATCTAAATGCAACAAGATGAACATGCTACAACACCCAAACATGGCATCAAAATGCATGGAAGGGATCCATCCATGATGCTTAACAAAAGACTAGAACTGAGCTATGGCCAATTCATCCATTAACAGGTTCAAACAAGCATGGCAAAAATGCATTTGGTAAACAAATTTCAGACTTAGTGAAATCAACACTTGTCTGAAATTTTAGATCAGGTAGCTCACTTTGGAGCATGAAAACTATATGCTACAGGACCTGAACATGGCAAAGTAAAGCATGTCATGGAGCTACTCAAAGAGCTTAACAAAAGTCCCTTAGTGACCTTGAGACAAAAGGGATCAGAAAATACATTTGCAAGCATGTGAACATGGCAAAAACATAATCAGTTCTCAGACTTAGTGAAAACTGGAGCATGCTGAAACAGATATCAAGTAGACATGTTTACGAGCTCGATGCACTCACTACAGAGCAAGTCATGACAATCTAAGCATACACCCATCAAGAAAACACATAATACAAGCTAGACATGGCAAGAACAATAACATAGCATGCACGGATCAACTACAACATCCTCGGCAAAATTGCTAACAAGTAGACAATCTGCCCAGATTCATGAAATGACAAAAGTAGAGCTCGATTGACTCAAACTAGGGTGCTCCATAATTGCAAACAGAGACATGGATGGATATAGCACTACAAGATTAACAAAACATCCTTACTGATCATCCTCAAAAGAGGCACGGATCACTAGGAAACAACATGAACATATGGCATATTGAGATAAACAGATCAAGGACTTAGTGGAAATGCTAAGTCCCTGAAATCAGCATTTACGAATGCTCCACTTTGCAAGCTTGTGCTAGTCACCACACACATCACAAAAATACATGGGTTGCACCTCTGGATAGATGGTAAAGCATATAACAAAACTCATGTAGAGCTCAGGGGCATATCATGCACACAATAATCATGGCAAAAATGACAAATGTCTAATTGGAGCAGCACATCTGACAATTATCTCAAATAGCACTCTTCCAACAGTATTTCGGGCATCAAGACGAACTCAAATGAAAATGATGCAATGAGATGAAATGATGTGCTCTCTGAGACGAACATTTTTATATGCTATATGCCCAAAACGAAGCTACGGATGCGGAGTTACGATGCAATGAACATGGGCATATGGATCTGGAAATCAGGGACTTAGAAGAAAATTCCACCTTGCGGATTAGGGTTGACCCGGGCACGCAAAATGAGGCGGTGGCGGATCTCGTCGGAGATGACGACGACGGCGGCCGGCGAGGTCGGGGTCGCCGGATTCGGCCCTCCCGCGGCCGGATCTGGCCGGAGGTGAGTCGCGGGCGCCGGGAGGAGGCGGCGGCCGGCGAGGACTGTGGCGGCGGGCGGCGGAGCAGGCCGGCGAGGTCGGGCGGTGAGGTGGCGTGGCGGCCGGCGACGAGGTGGTGGCGGCGGGCGGCGGAGCAGGCCGGCGGAGGAGGAGCCACCGGGCGGCGCGGGCGACGGGCTCGCGGGGGCCCGACTCGGGCCTCCCGGGCCGGAGCGGCGGCGGCGGGGGCGTGCCACGTGTCACGCGCCGATTGGCGCGGGCGCGGCGGCAGGATTTGTCCGGCGCTGACCGGACGTGTCCGGCGCGCGGATGGAGCGGGGCTACGGTTTGGGGGAGAGTGGAACCGCGAATTTTTAGGAGGGGTCTATATATAGACATAGAGGGAGCTAGGAGTGTCCAAATGAGGTGCGGTTTTCGGCCACGCGATCGTGATCGAACGCTCTAGATGATGGAGAGGGTTTTGGTGGGTTTTGGGCCAAAATGGAGGGGTGTTGGGCTGCAACACACACGAGGCCTTTTCGGTCCTTCGGTTAACCGTTGGAGCATCGAACGAAGTCCAAATGGTACGAAACTTGACAGGCGGTCTACCGGTAGTAAACCAAGGCCGCTTGGCAAGTCTCAGTCCAATCTAGAAATGTTTAATCCCCACACATGAAAGAAAGGTAGAAATGACCACCGGAGGAGAACGAAGCGCCGGAATGCAAAACAGACAACGGAGAAAATGCTCGAATGCATGAGAGGAACACGTATGCAAATGCAATGCACATGATAACATGATATGAGATGCATGACAACGACAACAACACACGGAGACAAAAACCCGAACCCGAGAAAATAAAATAACTTAACGCCGGAAACGGCAAGAGTTGGATTACATATTAGGCAAATCATATCCGGGGTGTTACAACACTCCACCACTACGAAAGGATCTCGTCCCGAGATCTAGGACTGAAAGAACACTGGGTATTCAGAACGGAGGTGATCCTCGCGTTCCCAGGTAGCTTCATGGTCGGAATGGTGTGACCACTTGACTTTGAGGAATTTGATTGACTTGTTGCGAGTCTTGCGTTCAGTCTCTTCAAGAATAGCAACGGGGTGCTCACGATAAGAGAGATCTTCTTGGAGCTCAATGTCCTCAAAGTTGACGGTGCGGTCAGGAGTCTTGAAGCACTTTCGGAGCTGAGAGACATGGAACACGTCATGAACATTTGCAAAGTTTGAAGGAAGCTCGAGTTGATAGGCGAGATCGCCTCTCTTGCTGACGATCTTGAAAGGTCCCACGTATCTAGGGGCAAGCTTCCCTTTGATACCGAAGCAATGAGTACCTTTCATTGGAGAGACGCGGAGGTAAACATGATCTCCGATCTCGAAAGCCAAATCATGGTGCTTACTATCATAGTAGCTCTTCTGGCGGGATTGGGCTGCTTTGAGGTTATCTCGAATGACTTTGCACATTTCCTCTGCCTCTGTGATTAAGTCATTACCCAAAAGCTGACGTTCACCGGTTTCAGACCAGTTGAGAGGGGTACGGCACTTCCTGCCATACAGAATTTCAAATGGGCCCTTGCCCGGACTTGCTTGAAAACTGTTGTTGTAGGAGAATTTAGCATAAGGAAGACAATCCTCCCACTTCATGCCGAAGGAGATCACACAAGCCCTGAGCATATCTTCAAGAATCTGGTTGACACGCTCGACTTGACCGCTAGTTTGAGGATGGAAAGCTGTGCTGAAGCGGATGTTGGTGCCCATGGCCTTCTGAAAAGAATCCCAAAACTTGGAGGTAAAGATGCTGCCACGGTCTGAAGAGATCACTTGTGGAATACCGTGCAGAGAGACAATTCGAGAGGTATAGAGCTCCGCCAATTGAGCTGCAGTGATTGACTCTTTGATAGGCAGAAAGTGAGCCACTTTAGTGAGTTTGTCGATGACAACGAATATAGCATCATTGCCACGCTTGGACTTTGGAAACCCAGTCATGAAGTCCATCTCAATGTGGTCAAACTTCCATTCTGGAATGGCAAGAGGTTGGAGGAGACCAGCTGGCCTTTGGTGTTCTGCCTTCACTCTTCTGCAGACATCACATTCATTCACGAACTAAGCAATCTCGCGCTTCATTCGAGTCCACCAATAAGCCTGCTTGAGGTCCTCATACATCTTCGTGCTCCCAGGGTGGATGGGAGGAGAGAATTGTGAGCCTCATCCATGATCACTTTATGAAGGTCACCTTTGGGCACAACAATACGATCCTCGAAGAAGAGAGTATCCTTGTCATCAAGGCGGTAGCACTTGTACTTGGGTTGACTCTTGGCAATCCCAATCTTCACCTTTTTCACCATAGCATCAAGAAGCTGGGCTTGGTGAATCTGGTCTTCCAAGGTAGGAGAGACTTGAAGGTTGGCGAGGAAACCTTGAGGAACAACTTTCAGATTAAGTTTGCGGAAAGCTTCACAAAGCTCGGGTTGATAAGGCTTGAGAATCAGGCTGTTGCAATAAGCCTTCCTGCTCAATGCGTCAGCAATCACATTGGCCTTGCCTGGAGTATACTCGATACTTGGATTATACTCTTGAATCATTTCGACCCATCGAGTTTGCCTGAGGTTGAGATTAGGCTAAGTGAAGATGTACTTGAGACTCTTGTGATCAGTGAAAATGTCCACTTTTCTTCCCAATAAAAGATGTCTCCAAGTCAAAAGAGCATGCACAACTGCCGCCAACTCAAGGTCATGAGTGGGGTAGTTCTTCTCGTTGGGCTTCAACTGGCGAGAGGTATAAGCCACAACTTTCTTCTCTTGCATCAACACTGCGCCAAGACCTTGGAGAGAGGCATCGCAAAAGACCTCGTACGGCTTGGATTCATCAGGCGGAGTCAAAACTGGAGCAGTGACCAATTTCTCTTTCAAAGTGTTGAAAGCAATGTCACACTCCGGAGACCAAACGTACTTGACGTGCTTCTGGAGAAGATTTGAGAGAGGCTTCGCGATCTTAGAAAAGTTTTCAACGAATCTTCGACAGTAGCTTGTGAGACCGAGGAAGCTATGGAGTTGCTTCACGTTCTGAGGTGGTTCCCAATTCACAATTGCAGACACCTTCTCTGGATTCACCGCAATGCCCTTGGCAGAGATGATATGACCAAGATAAAGAACCTCATCGAACCAAAATTCGCACTTGGAGAACTTGGCGTAGAACTTGTGTTCCCTGAGCTTATCGAGTACCACACGCAAGTGCTTGGCATGATCTTCCTTGTTCTTCGAAAAGACCAGAATGTCGTCGAGATAGACCAAAACAAAGTCATTGGTGTAGGCATTGAAGATGAAGTTCATCATGCGAGAGAAAGTCGGAGGAGTGTTGACGAGGCCAAAAGACATGACAGTGTATTCATATGAACCAAAGCTTGTCCTGAAAGCCGTCTTGGGAATATCTTGCTCGCGGATTCGAATCTGATGATAACCCATACGGAGATCAAGCTTGGAGAATACTTGGGCACCTTTGAGTTGTTCGAACAGCTCGTTTATGTTGGGAAGTGGGTATTTGTTCTTGATGGTCTTCTTGTTCAATGGACGGTAATCAACACAAAGTCGGTCCGTTCCATCCTTCTTCTTCACAAAAAGAACACCACAACCCCACGGAGAAGAACTAGGTCGGATGAGGCCCATTCTCTCTTGAACATCGAGTTGCTTCTTCAGCTCCTTGAACTCTTCAGGTCCGAGCTTGTAAGGACGCTTGCACACAGGTTCCGTGCCAGGCTCAAGATCGATGACGAATTCAACTGGCCGGTGTGGAGGCATTCCTGGAAGCTCTTCTGGAAAGACGTTTTGATATTCGCAAACGACTGGAATTTGCGAGATAGCATCCAGTTCACCCTTCTCATTGAGAGAGAACAGACGGATGGTATCATCACGAGCGGCAAAGACAATTACATCCTCAGACGAATGAGTCAATTGAATCTGTCTGGCTGCACAATCAAGCTGAGCCTTGTGCTTAGAAAGCCAATCCATTCCGAGAATAAGATCAATGTCCGAGTCACCAAGAACCATTAGGGAAGAAAGGAACTTGTAGTCGCCCAAGGTGATAGTAACATCTGGCACCTCCAGACTTGCACTCAAACGTTTGCCAGGAGAAACGATATCCATTTGTTTACCCAAATGAGAAGAAACGAATTCATGCTTGGTAAAAAATGGCTTTGACATGAAACAATGCGATGCACCAGTGTCAAAAAGAACTCTTGCAAGAATATCGTTAACAGGAAGGTTACCCATGATGACATCTGACGAGTCCTCTGCCTGAGCTGCATTCATCAAGTTGACCTTGGCGTGCTTGGGGTTATGCTTGACCACAGCTGTACTTGCCGATCTCACAGGAGGAGGAGGAGGAAGACGCCTCTGATTGAAGCATTTGTTGGCATAGTGACCCTTCTGTTGGCACTTGTTGCACGTGACCTTTGAAAGCGGACGGTGATACGGAGCACTCGATCTTGGAGCTTGAGACGAAGTCTTGTTCTGAAAGCCAGGGTTGGGTGGGTGGGAACATCCACTTCCACGTTTGCTCTTTTGTTGGTACGGCTGACGGAATGGAGGAGGAGGAAGCCAAAACTTCTGCTGCTTGGCCACTTGAGTAGAGGAAGAAGGAGTAGCATCTCTGACTCGCTTCTTGGAAGCATCACACCTTAGTTGAGCGGCCTCTTGCTTCAATGCCATGTTGTAGAACTCATCGTATCTCAAGGGCTCAAAGAGAACAAGAGCTAGCTGAATTTCTTCTCTGAGACCACCCCTGAATTGGTATATCATGCTCTTGTCGTCGGGGACGTCCTGCTTAGCAAAGCGGGCGAGCTTCTGAAACGACTTGTTGTAGTCATAGACAGACAAAGAGCCTTGCTTCAGGTTGTGGAATTCCTCATGCTTGCTTTCAACCACGCTCTGAGGAATATGATGAGCTTTGAAGTCTTGACGGAATTCATTCTAGGTAATCACACGGCCTCCTCTGGAATCCTTGTACTGCAGGAACCATTCTGCAGCTTGGTCTTTGAGTTGGAAGGAAGCGAACTTGACAAAGTCCTCAGGCCTGACGTTACTGCACTCGAAATGCTTGCACAGATCCATGAGCCAATCGTCAGCATCAGTTGCCTCAACACAATTGCTGAAAGTCTTTGGCCCGTTAGCAAGGAACTGGTTGAGTGTAGCAAAGTGATTCTGATTGTTGCCTTGGTTGCCTTGGTTCGCTTGATTGCGCTCTTGAAGAATTTGCATGATCAACTGTGTGTTTGCATTGATTGCGGCCATCACAGCTTGCCATGCCTCTGGAGGAGGAGGAGGTGGTGGCGGATCCTGATTCTGATTCTGGTTGGTGCTCTTAGCGGGAGCCATCCTGAAGAGGGTGACAACCGTTAGCACATTGATAGATAAAATGAAGCTGAATCAAACGGGTTGAAATTGCAACATATAGTCTTCACATCCGAACATAAGAACGAATGCATTCCACTTGAAATGGTCACATATCCATAAATTGATAAGCCACTTAGAATTTAGGTAGAGAAATAAATTAACAAGGTACGGATCAAGAACAAATACTCGGTAAGAAATCCCAATCTCAAACCAATATCCGTGGAAGAAGAACTAGAGCTACAAGAATTCCCACCTATGAAACTCCCGAACCTTTCCGGTTATGCAATCAGGTGTTGGGGATACAGGGGAAGCATAATATCTCACCCAAATCTAGCAAATCCTACATCCAGCTATATCCATCCTTCAACACATAACCGAGAAAAACTTCGGAAACCATCTACCTCAACCTTCGAAAAGCATCCGTTATACAAGTTATGGTGATACTCCCGAACTCCCGCCCCAGTACTGGGTGGCGTCGAGGTTATCTCACCAACGAACTGCATAAAAGAGATTTTCGATGTCAGCATACTAAAATCAGGTATTCCAGAACTGCAACGATAAAATTGTGACGACAACACCTCAGAGCTCAACTCTCTGGGACACTGCCACAACCCCTAAAGACAGGAGGCACCAAGAACAATGTTCTTGTCACAAAACCATCGAAACGATTCCAAGATACCCGCGTGATCCTAAATTTTTTTAGTGAAATTTGAGAAGAGAATAGTCAAAACTCTACGTCAGGATGCCTTACCAGAGCGATGAGGAGAATGGGGAGTAAAAAGAATTCCTAAACTCTCCAATATATAATTCCTAAATGACTCAAAATATTTTTTTCTAGACTCAACTCGGCCGCTAAAAACGATCAAGCAATGGGGGCTCCTAAGGTCGGGGAAGGCTCTGATACCAACTTGTAACGCCCTCGATGCGGCTATAGCTCCCACATGTCGAGGCACGACTTAGAGGCATAACTGCATTGAAAGCAATGTCGCAAGTTAGGCAATCTTCACAACAACCCATGTAATATAGATAATAAAGGGGAGATACATAGTTGGCTTACACTCGCCACGCCAATCAAAGTACATAAATAGCATTAAATCAATCAAACACTCATGGCCCGACTACGGCGCCAAAATAAAAGATAAACCCAACATGCGACACGGTCCCGATCACCCCAACTGGGCACCACTACTGATCATCAGGGAAAGACACATAATATCGGCGTGAGTCCTCGTCGAACTCCCACTTGAGCTCAAGCACGTCATCTGGAACGGAATCATCAGGCCCTGCATCTGGTTTGGAAGTAATCTGTGAGCCACAGGGACTCAGCAATCTCGCACCCTCGCGATCAAGACTATTTAAGCTTATAGGTAAGGGCAAGGTAAAATATGTGGAGCTGCAGCAAGCGACTAGCATATATGGTGCCTAACCTGTTCGCAAAAGAGAGCGAGAAGAGAAGGCAAAGCGCGAACGAATAACTAGAGAGCAACCTGTGGCAAGCATTACTCCAACACCGTGTTCACTTCCCGGACTCCGCCGAGAAGAGACCATCACGGTAACTCACACTGTTGATTCATTTTAATTAAGTTAAGGTTCAAGTTGTCTACAACCGGACATTAACAAATTCCCATCTGCCCGTAACCGCGGGCACGGCTTTCAAAAGTTCAAATCCCTGCAGGGGAGTCCCAACTTATCCCATGACAAGCTCTCACGGTCAACGAAGGAATAGACCTTCTCCCGAGACATTCCGATCAGACTCGGTATCCCGGTTCTACAAGACACTTTGACAAGTTAAAACAAATCCAGCAACACCGCCCGAATGTGCCGACAAATCCCGATTAGAGCTGCACATATCTCGTTCACAGGTCACACTCAGATAGGTCAAGCTACGAGTAAAACCAGCCCTCGAGTTTCCCCGAGGTGGCCCCGCAGGCTGCCTGGTTCGGACCAACACTCATAGGAGCACTGACCCGGGGGGGGGGGTTAAATAAGATGACCCTCGGGCTCCGGAAACCCAAGGGAAAAAGAGGCTAGGTGGCAAATGGTAAAACCAAGGTTGAGCATTGCTGGAAAAGCTTTAATCAAGGCGAACTATCAAGGGGTTCCCATTATCACCCAACCGCGTAAGGAACGCAAAATCCGGGAACATAACACCGATATGACGGAAACTAGGGCGGCAAGAGTGGAACAAAACACTAGGCGAGAGGCCGAGCCTTCCACCCTTTACCAAGTATATAGATGCATTAAGATAACAAGCAATATAATGATATCCCAACAAGTAAATAATGTTCCAACAAGGAACGGTCTCCAATCTTCACCTGCAACTAGCAACGCTATAGGAGGGGCTGAGCAAAGCGGTAACATAGCCAGTCAACGGTTTGCTAGGACATGGTGGGTTAGAGGTTTGACATGGCAATTTGGGAGGCATGATAAGCAAGTGGTAGGCATCGTAGCATAGGCATAGCAAAAGAGCGAGCATCTAGCAAAG
This sequence comes from Triticum aestivum, assembly GCF_018294505.1. Classification (NCBI taxonomy): domain Eukaryota; kingdom Viridiplantae; phylum Streptophyta; class Magnoliopsida; order Poales; family Poaceae; genus Triticum; species Triticum aestivum. The sequence continues at coordinate 665,072,289 of NC_057797.1, read as the reverse complement.
CAAAGATATTAGTGATTTCGAGGGTATGATCATCTTGCCTGCAAAGTTGTCAGAGTTGACTGGATCCTCGAAAGCAAACTCAACGGGCTCCTCGTTAGCGAACTCGTCTCCCGGCTCTACACAAACAAGACAAACAAGCAACAAGGACACAATCAACCACGCTACAAGTAGCCATCTAAATGCAACAAGATGAACATGCAACAAGATGAACATGCTATAGCACCCAAACATGGCATCAAAATACATGGCAGGGATCCATCCATGATGCTTAACAAAAGACTAGCACTGAGCTATGGCCAATTCATCCATTAACAGGTTCAAACAAGCATGGCAAAAATGCATTTGGTAAACAGATTTCAGACTTAGTGAAATCAACACTTGTTTGGAATTTTAGATCAGGTAGCACACTTTGGAGCATGAAAACTATATGCTACAGGACCTGAACATGGCAAAGTAAAGCATGTCATGGAGCTACTCAAAGAGCTTAACAAAAGTCCCTTAGTGACCTTGAGCCCAAAGGGATCAGAAAATACATTTGCAAGCATGTGAACATGGCAAAAACATAATCAGTTCTCAGACTTGGTGAAAACTGGAGCATGCTGAAACAGATATCAAGTAGACATGTTTACGAGCTTGATGCACTCACTACAGAGCAAGTCACGACAATCTAAGCATACACCCATCAAGAAAACACATAATATAAGCTAGACATGGCAAGAACAATAACATAGCATGCACGGATCAACTACAACATCCTCGGCAAAATTGCTAACAAGTAGACAATCTGCCCAGATTCACGAAATGACAAAAGTAGAGCTCGATTGACTCAAGCTAGGGTGCTCCATAATTGCAAACAAAGACATGGATGGATATAGCACTACAAGATTAACAAAACATCCTTACTGATCATCCTCAAAAGAGGCACGGATCACTAGGAAACAACATGAACATATGGCATATGGAGATAAACAGATCAAGGACTTAGTGGAAATGCTAAGTCCCTGAAATCAGCATTAACGAATGCTCCACTTTGCAAGCTTGTGCTAGTCACCACACACATCACAAAAATACATGGGTTGCACCTCTGGATAGATGGTAAAGCATATAACAAAACTCATGTAGAGCTCAGGGGCATATCATGCACACAATAATCATGGCAAAAATGACAAATGTCTAATTGGAGCAGCACATCTGACAATTATCTCAAATAGCACTCTTCCAACAGCATTTCGGGTATCAAGACGAACTCAAATGAAAATGATGCAATGAGATGAAATGATGTTCTCTCTGAGGCGAACATTTTGATATGCTATATGCCCAAAATGGAGCTACGGATGCGGAGTTACGATGCGATGAACATGGGCATATGGATCTGGGAATCGGGGACTTAGAAGAAAATTCCACCTCGCGGATTAGGGTTGACCCGGGCACGCAAAACGAGGCGGTGGAGGATCTCGCCGGAGATGACGACGACGACGGCCGGCGAGGTCGGGGTCGCCGGATCCGGCCCTCCCGCGGCCGGATCTGGCCGGAGGCGAGGCGCGCGCGCCGGGAGGAGGCGGCGGCCGGCCAGGACTGTGGCGGCGGGCGGTGGAGCAGGCCGCCGAGGTCGGGCGGCGAGGCGGTAGTGAGGTGGCGCGGCGGCCGGCGACGAGGTGGTGGCGGCGGGCAGCGGAGCAGGCCGGCGGAGGAGGAGCCACCGGGCGGCGCGGGCGACGGGCTCGCGGGGGCCCGACTCGGGCCTCCCGGGCCGGAGCGGCGGGGGCGTGCCACGTGTCACGCGCCGATTGGCGCGGGCGCGGTGGCGGGATTTGTCCGGCGCGCGGATGGAGCGGGGCTAGGGTTTGGGGGAGAGTGGAACCGCGGATTTTTTGGAGGGGTCTATATATAGACATAGAGGGAGCTAGGAGTGTCCAAATGCGGTGCGGTTTTCGGCCACACGATTGTGATCGAACGCTCTAGATGATGGAGAGAGTTTTGGTGGGTTTTGGGCCAAAATGGAGGGGTGTTGGGCTGCAACACACACGAGGCCTTTTCGGTCCCTCGGTTAACCGTTGGAGCATCAAACGAAGTCCAAATGGTACGAAACTTGACAGGCGGTCTACCGGTATTAAACCAAGGCCGCTTGGCAAGTCTCGGTCCAATCCGGAAATGTTTAATCCCCACACACGAAAGAAAGGTAGAAATGACCACCAGAGGAGAACGAAGCGCCGTAATGCAAAACGGACAACGGGGAAAATGCTCGAATGCATGAGATGGACACGTATGCAAATGCAATGCACATGATGATATGATATGAGATGCATGACAACGACAACAACACACGGAGACAAAAACCCGAACCCGAGAAAATAAAATAACTTAACGCCGGAAACGGCAAGAGTTGGATAACATATTAGGCAAATCATATCCGGGGTGTTACAACCTTATACCTTGAAATTTAGTGAGAGATCATCTTATAATGCTACTGCTGTATTAAGCAAAATAAGATGCATAAAGGATAAACATCACATGCAATCAATATAACTGATATGATATGGCCATCATCATCTTGTGCCTTTGATCTCCATCTCCCAAGCACCGTTATGATCACCATCGTTACCAGCTTGACAACTTGATCTCCATCGTAGCATCGTTGTCGTCTTGCCAACTATTGCTTCTACGACTATCGCTACCGCTTAGTGATAAAGTAAAGCAATTACATGGCGATTGCATTTCATACAATAAAGTGAAAACCATATGGCTCCTACCAGTTGCCGATAACAGTGTTACACAACATGATCATCTCATACAATAATTTATATAATCGCATCTTGACCATATCACATCACAACATGCCCTGCAAAAACAAGTTAGACGTCCTCTACTTTGTTGTTGCAAGTTTTACATGGCTGCTACGGGCTTAGCAAGAACCGTTCTTACGTACGCATCAAAAACCATAACGCGGTATAGTGATTGCTTTTTGATCTTCAGTAAGAACCCTATTCATTGAATCCGATTCAACTAAAGTTGGAGAAACTGACACCCACCAACCACCTGTGTGCAAAGCACGTCGGTAGAACCAGTCTCATGAACGCAATCATGTAATGTCGGTCCGGGCCGCTTCATCCAACAATACCGTCGAATCAAGAAACAACTAGTGACGGCAAGCAATATGTATATACCCACGCCCACAACTCATTTGTGTTCTACTCATGCATATAACATCTACGCATAGACCTAGCTCGGATGCCACTGTTGGGGAATGTAGTATTTCAAAAAAAAATCCTACGATCATGCAAGATCTATCTAGGGATGCATAGCAACGAGAGGGGAGAGTATGAAAACATACATGCTACGTCTTGAGCTTGCGTTGGTTTTCCCCAAAGAGGAAGGGATGATGCAGCAGAGTAGCGTAAGTATTTCCCTCAGTTTTTGAGAACCAAGGTATCAATCCAGTAGGAGCCCACGCTCAAGTCCCTGGTACCTGCACAAAGCGATAGCTACCCGCAACCAACGCGATTAGGGGTTGTCAAGCCCTTCACGGTCACTTACAAGAGTGAGATCTGATAGATAGAATATTTTTGGTATTTTTGATATAAAGATGCAAAGTAAAAAGTAAAAGCAAAGTAAATAGCAAAACAAGATTAAAGTGATGGAGATTGATATGATGAGAATAGACCCGGGGGCCATAGGTTTCACTAGTGGCTTCTCTCGAGAGCATAAGTTTTCTACGGTGGGTGAACAAATTACTGTTGAGCAATTGACAGAATTGAGCATAGTTATGAGAATATCTAGGCATGATCATGTATATAGGCATCACGTCCGTGACAAGTAGATCGAAACGATTCTGCATCTACTACTATTACTCCACTCATCGACCGCTATCCAGCATGCATCTAGAGTATTAAGTTAAAAACAGAGTAACGCTTTAAGCAAGATGACATGATGTAGAGAGATAAATTCATGCAATATGAAATAAACCCCATCTTGTTATCCTCGATGGCAACGATATAATACGTGTCTTGCTGCCCCTTCTGTCACTGGGAAAGAACACCGCAAGATCGAACCCAAAGCTAAGCACTTCTCCCATGGCAAGAACTACCAATCTAGTTGGCCAAACCAAACGGATAATTCGAAGAGACTTGCAAAGATAACCAATCATACATAAAAGAATTCAGAGAAGATTCAAATATTGTTCATAGATAGACTTGATCATAAACCCACAATTCATCGGTCTCAACAAACACACCGCAAAAGAAGAAGATTACATCGAATAGATCTCCACAAGAGAGGGGGAGAACATTGTATTGAGATCCAAAAAGAGAGAAGAAGCCATCTAGCTACTAACTATGGACCCGAAGGTCTGAGGTAAACTACTCACACTTCATCGGAGGGGCTATGATGATGTAGAAGCCCTCTGTGATGACGGCCCTCTCCGGCGGAGCTCCGGAATAGGCTCCAAGATGGGATCTCGTGGATACAGAAAGTTGCGGCGGTGGAATTAGTTTTTTTGCTCCTGTTCTGATCGTTTGGGAGTACGTGGGTATATATAGGAGGAAGGAGTACGTCGGTGGAGCACCGAGGGAGCCACGAGGCAGGGGGCGCGCCCTGTAGGGGGGCGCGCCCCCTACCCTCGTGACCACCTCCGGTACTTCTTGGAGTAGGGTCCAAGTCTCCTGGGTCTTATCCGAGAAGAAAATCACGTTCCAAAAAGGATTTTTCTGTTTGGACTCCGTTTGATATTTTGTTTCTTCGAAACACTGAAATAGGCAAAAAACATCAATTCTGGGCTGGGCCTCCGGTTAATAGGTTAGTCCCAAAAATAATATAAAAGTGGAAAATAGAGCCCAGTATAGTCCAAAACAGTAGATAATATAGCATGGAGCAATCAAAAATTATAGATATGTTGGAAACGTATCAGGCATCCCCAAGCTTAATTCCTGCTCGTCCTCGAGTAGGTAAATGATAAAAAGAGAATTTTTGATGTGGAGTGCTACTTGGCATAATTTCAATGCAAAATTTCTTAATTGTGGTATGGATATTCAGATTAGAAAGATTCAAGACAAAAGTTCATATTGACATAAAAGAATAATAACACTTCAAGCATACTAATAAAGTAATTATGTCTTCTCAAAATAACATGGCCAAAGAAAGTTATCCCTACAAAATCATATAGTCTGGCTATGCTCTATCTTCACCACACAAAGTATTTAAATCATGCACAACCCCGATGACAAGCCAAGCAATTGTTTCATACTCTAACTTTTTCAAAACTTTTTCAATCTTCACGCAATACATGAGCGTGAGCCATGGACATAGCACTATGTGGAATAGAAGGGTGGTTGTGGAGAAGACAAAAAGAGGGGAAGATAGTCTCACATCAACTAGGCGTATCAACGGGCTATGGAGAGGCCCATCAATAGATATCAATGTGAGTGAGTAGGGATTGCCATGCAACGGATGCACTAGAGCTATAAGTATATGAAAGCTCATCAAAAGAAACTAAGTGGATGTGCATCCAACTCGCTTGCTCACGAAGACCTAGGGCAATTTGAGGAAGCCCATCATTGGAATATACAAGCCAAGTTCTGTGATGAAAAATTACCACTAGTATATGAAAGTGACATAACAAGAGACTCTCTATCATGAATATCATGGTGCTACTTTGAAGCACAAGTGTGGTAAAAGGATAGTAACATTGTCCCTTCTCTCTTTTTCTCTCATTTTTTTATTTGGGCCTCTTCTCTTTTTTTATGGCCTCTTTTTTCGTCCGGAGTCTCATCCCGACTTATGGGGGAATCATAGTCTCCATCATCCTTTCCTCACTTGGGATAATGCTCTAGAAAATGATGATCATCACACTTTTTATTTTTCTTACAACTCAACAATTACAACTCGATACTTAGAACAAATATGACTCTATATGAATGCTTCCGACGGTGTACCGGGATATGCAATGAATCAAGAGTGACATGTATGAAAGAATTATGAATGGTGGCTTTGCCACAAATACGATGTCAACTACATGATCATGCTAGCTATATGACAATGATGGAGCGTGTCATAATAAACGAAATGGTGGAAAGTTGCATGGCAATATATCTCGGAATGGCTATGGAAATGCCATGATAGCTAAGTATGGTGGCTGTTTTGAGGAAGGTATATGGTGGGTGTATGATACCGGCGAAAGGTGCACGGTATTAGAGAGGCTAGCAATGGTGGAAGGATGGGAAAAAGTGCATATAATCCATGGACTCAACATTAGTCATAAAGAACTCATATAATTATTGCAAAAATCTAGAAGTTATCAAAGCAAAGTATTACATGCATGCTCCTAGGGGGATAGATTGGTAGGAAAAGACCATCGCTCGTCCCCGACCGCCACTCATAAGGAAGACAATCAATAAATAAATTATGCTCCGACTTCATCACATAACGGTTCACCATACGTGCATGCTACGGGAATCACAAACTTTAACACAAGTATTCTTTAAATTTACAACTACTAAACTAGCATAACACTAATATTATCACCTCCATATCTCAAAACAATTATCATGCTTCAATCTTCTCTTAGTATTCAACGCACTCAAAAGAAAATTTCACATATCTTGAACACCAAGCATATTTATATTAAGCAAATTACCATGCTATTAAGACTCTCAAAATAATTTAAGTGAAGCATGAGAGGTCAATAGTTTATTTAAAACAAACCACCACCGTGCTCTAAAATATCTAAGTGAAGCACATAGAGCAAAATTATAATGCTCAAAAGATATAAGTGAAGCACGTAGAGCAAAACTACATAGCTCAAAAGATATAAGTGAAGCACATAGAGTATTCTATCAAATTTTAATTCATATTTGACTCTCTCAAAAGGTGTGTACAGCAAGGATGATTGTGGCACACTAACAAACAAAGACACAAATAATACAAGACGCTCCAAGCAAAACACATATCATGTTGGTGAATAAAAATATAGCTCCAAGTAAATTACCGATGGAAGTGGACGAAAGAGGGGATGCCTTCCGGGGCATCCCCAAGCTTTGACTTTTTGGTGTCCTTGGATTATCTTGGGGTGCCATGGGCATCCCCAAGCTTAGGCTCTTTCCACTCCTTGTTCCATAATCCATCAAAAGAATTCACCCAAAACTTGAAAACTTCACAACACAAAACTCAAAATAGAAAACTCGTGAGCTCCGTTAGCGAAAGAAAACAAAAGACCACTTCAAGGTAATGTAATGAACTCATTATTTATTTATATTGGTGTTAAACCTACTGTATTCCAACTTCTCTATGGATTATAAACTATTTTACTAACCATAGATTCATGAAAATAAGCAAACAACACACGAAAAACAGAATCTGTTAAAAACAGAACAGTCTGTAGTAATCTGTAGCTAGCGCAAGATCTGGAACCCCAAAAATTCTAAAATAAATTTCTGTAAGTGAGTAATTTATCTATTAATCATCTTCAAAAATAATTAACTAAATAGCACTCTTGAAATAAAAATGACAGCAGTTCTGGTGAGCGCTAAAGTTTCTGTTTTTTACAGCAAGTTCAACAAGACTTTCCCCAAGTCTTCCCAACGGTTCTACTTGGAACAAACACTAATTAAACACAAAAAACACAACCAAAACAGAGGATAAATAATTTATTTATTGAATAACATGAAAGGATAAATATTGGGTTGTCTCCCAACAAGCGCTTTTCTTTAAATCCTTAAAGCTAGGCATTGATAATTTTAATGATGCTCACATGAAAGACAAGAATTGAAACACAAAGAGAACATCATAAAACAAGTGACAAACACATATAAGTCTAACATACTTCCTATGCATAGGTATTTTATAGGCAAACAAATTGTCAACGCAAGCAAAAACTAGCATATGCAAGGAAGCGGAAAGAAACAATAGCAATCTCAACATAACGAGGTAATTTAGTAACATGAAAATTTCTACCACCATATTTTTCCTCTCTCATAATAATTGCATGAGGGATCGTAAGCAAATTCAACAAAATAGGTATCACACAAAATATTTTCAACACTATCCATATGCATGCAAAGTTGACATTCTTCCAAAATAGTGGGATTCACATTAACTAAAGTCATGACCTTTACAAACCGACTTTCAATAATATTGCAAACACTATTATCAATCTCATATTCATCATGGGGTATAAATAAATTTTCAATATCATAAGAAGAATCACCCCAATCATGATCATTACAACAAGTAGTAGACATAGCAAAACTAGCATCCCCAAGCTTAGGGTTTTGCATACTATTAGCACAATTGACATCAAGAGAATTTATAGTAAAATCATTGCAATCATGCTTTTTATTCAAAGATCTATTGTGAATCGCTTCATAAAGTAATTCATCACACTTTTCAGATCCACGAATTTCAAGCAAAACTTCATAAAAATAATCTAGTGCACAAAACTCACTAGCAATTGGCTCATCATAATTGGGTCTCTTAAAAAGATTAGCAAGTGGATGAGGATCCATAGATCTTAGGTTCTCTGTTTAGTAATAAATAAACAACTAATCCAACCATACGAGCAAACAAGAAACGGGCAAAAAGAGGCAAATAGAGAAAGAGAGGGAGGATAGAGAGAGAGAGGGCGAATAAAACAGCAAGGGTGAAGTGGGGGAGAGGAAAACGAGAGGCAAATGACAAATAATGTAATGCGAGAGATAGGGATTGTGATGGGTACTTGGTATGTTGACTTTTTGCGTAGACTCCCCGGCAACGGTGCCAGAAATCCTTCTTGCTACGTCTTGAGCTTGCGTTGGTTTTCCCCGAAGAGGAAGGGATGATGCAGCAGAGTAGCGTAAGTATTTCCCTCAGTTTTTGAGAACCAAGGTATCAATCCAGTAGGAGCCCACGCTCAAGTCCCTCGTACCTGCACAAAGCGATAGCTACCCACAACCAATGCGATTAGGGGTTGTCAAGCCCTTCACGGTCACTTACGAGAGTGAGATCTGATAGATAGAATATTTTTGGTATTTTTGATATAAAGATGCAAAGTAAAAAGTAAAAGCAAAGTAAATAGCAAAACAAGATTAAAGTGATGGAGATTGATATGATGAGAATAGACCCGGGGGCCATAGGTTTCACTAGTGGCTTCTCTCGAGAGCATAAGTTTTCTACGGTGGGTGAACAAATTACTGTTGAGCAATTGACAGAATTGAGCATAGTTATGAGAATATCTAGGCATGATCATGTATATAGGCATCACGTTCGTGACAAGTAGATCGAAACAATTCTGCATCTACTACTATTACTCCACTCATCGACCGCTATCCAACATGCATCTAGATTATTAAGTTAAAAACAGAGTAACACTTTAAGCAAGATGACATGATGTAGAGAGATAAATTCATGCAATATGAAATAAACCCCATCTTGTTATCCTCGATGGCAACGATACAATACGTGTCTTGCTGCCCCTTCTGTCACTGGGAAAGAACATCGCAAGATCGAACCCAAAGCTAAGCACTTCTCCCATGACAAGAACTACCAATCTAGTTGGCCAAACCAAACGGATAATTCGAAGAGACTTGCAAAGATAACCAATCATACATAAAAGAATTCAGAGAAGATTCAAATATTGTTCATAGATAGACTTGATCATAAACCCACAATTCATCGGTCTCAACAAACACACCGCAAAAGAAGAAGATTACATCGAATAGATCTCCACAAGAGCGGGGGAGAACATTGTATTGAGATCCAAAAAGAGAGAAGAAGCCATCTAGCTACTAACTATGGACCCGAAGGTCTGAGGTAAACTACTCACACTTCATCGGAGGGGATATGATGATGTAGAAGCCCTCCGTGATGACGGCCCTCTCCGGCGGAGCTCCGGAACAGGCCCCAAGATGGGATCTCGTGGATACAGAAAGTTGCGGCGGTGGAATTAGTTTTTTTGCTCTTGTTCTGATCGTTTGGGGGTACGTGGGTATATATAGGAGGAAGGAGTACGTCGGTGGAGCACTGAGGGGCCCACGAGGCAGGGGGCGCGCCCTGTAGGGGGGGCGCCCCTACCCTCGTGACTGCCTCCGGTACTTCTTGGAGTAGGGTCCAAGTCTCCTGGGTCTTATCCAAGAAGAAAATCACGTTCCAAAAAGGATTTTTCTGTTTGGACTCCGTTTGATATTCTGTTTCTTCGAAACACTGAAATAGGCAAAAAACATCAATTCTGTGCTGGGCCTCCGGTTAATAGGTTAGTCCCAAAAATAATATAAAAGTGGAAAATAGAGCCCAATATAGTCCAAAACAGTAGATAATATAGCATGGAGCAATCAAAAATTATAGATACGTTGGAGACATATCAGTACCCTCGTAGACCGAAAGCGGAAGCGTTAAGAAACGCGGTTGATGTAGTCTAATGTCTTTGCCATCCAACCAATCAAGTACCGAACGCACGGCACCTTCGCGATCTGCACACGTTCAACTCGGTGACGTCCCTTGTACTCTTGATCCAGTTGAGGCCGAGGAAAGTTTCGTAAGCATGACGACATGTTGACGGTGATGATGAAGTTACCAGTGCAGGGCTTCGCCTAAGCACTACGACGATATGACCGAGGTGTGTATTTGTGGAGGGGAGCACCGCACATGGCTAAAACAATTGTAAACTTGTGTGTCTATGGGGTTCCCCCTCCCCCGTATATAAAGGAGGGGAGGAGGGGGCCGGCCGGCCATTATGGTGCGCCCCAAGGGGGGATTCCTACTCCTACTAGGAGTAGGTTTCCCCCCTTTCCTAGTCCTAATAGGAGGGGGAAGGAAGAGGAAGAGGAGAAGAAGGAAAGGCCCCCCCTCCCAATTCAGATTGGGCTTGGGGGGCGCCCCCACCTCTTGGCCGCCTCCTCTCTCTTCCACTAAAGCCCATGTAGGCCCATTAAGCCCCCGGGGGGTTCCGGTAACCCCCCGGTACCTCCGGTATATGCCCGAACTCATCTGAAACCATTCCGGTGTCCAAACATAACCTTCCAATATATCAATCTTCATGTCTCGACTATTTCAAGACTCCTCGTCATGTCCATGATCACATCCGGGACTCCGAACTACCTTCGGTACATCAAAACACTTAAACTCATAATACCGATCGTCATCGAACGTTAGGCGTGCGGACCCTACGTGTTCGAGAACTATGTAGACATGACCGAGACTCATCTCCGGTCAATAACCAATAGCGGAAACTGGATGCTCATATTGGTTCCCACATATTCTATGAAGATCTTTATCGGTCAAACCGCAAAACAACATACGTTGTCCCTTTGTCATCGGTATGTTACTTGCCCGAGATTCGATTGTCGGTATCATCACACCTAGTTCAATCTCGTTACCGGCAAGTCTCTTTGCTTGTTCCATAATGCAACATCCCGCAACTAACTAATTAGTCACATTTCTTGCAAGGCTTATAGTGATGTGCATTACTGAGAGGGCCCAGAGATACCTCTCCGATAATCGGAGTGACAAATCCTAATCTTGATCTATGCCAACTCAACAAACACCATAGGAGACGCCTGTAGAGCATCTTTATAATCACCCAATTACGTTGTGATGTTTGATAGCACACTAAGTGTTCCTCCGGTATTCGGGAGTTACATAATCTCATGGTCATAGGAACATGTATAAGTTATGGAGAAAGCAATAGCAATAAACTAAACGATCATAGTGCTAAGCTAACGGATTTGTCAAGTCAATCACATCATTCTCTAATGATGTGATCCCGTTCATCAAATGATAACTCATGTCTATGGCTAGGAAACTTAACCATCTTTGATTAACGAGCTAGTCAAGTAGAGGCATACTAGTGAGACTCTGTTTGTCTATGTGTTCACACATGTACTAAGTTTCCGGTTAATACAATTCTAGCATGAATAATAAACATTTACCATGATATAAGGAAATATAAATAACAACTTTATTATTGCCTCTAGGGCATATTTCCTTCAAAAACAACCAACATCCACCATAATCCCTTGGCACGTCAAAATTATAAAATCACATTACCTATAGGTTTGGTTACATCTCATCTTACCAGGACATGATTTTGAATAGGAGGTACAGTTTCGTGCCGAGTCCAAGGTGTGCGATAAAGGCTTGATTATCATCTCTAGTTGCCTACAAGCTGTTGTGCAGTTTGACCCATGGAGACTGAACCATGTCAATGGTAGGAATATATTCTCTTGCCAGCATGTAAGTTCAAGATCTTGCGCATCAAGGCATTCATCACTTGCTCCAAACGAAATGAATGAAATGCTACTGCTGGAGACAGACAATTTCACATATATGTAACTTGCAGTGCCTAAAGGCTAAGAGGAAGGACACAAAAATTTCTAGGAAAATTAGGAAGTAAGCATTTAGACACTATAGGTAACTAACATAAAGATGCCATGTTTAGAATAAGCCTCTTTAGCATAGTGGTCAATTTTATTTCGTGGCTATGTTCATTCCTAAAAAAATTCACATAAGCAGCAATGCACTAATTACTACATCATGATTAAGCAAGCTCTACTAACTTTTCACTGACAACTCACGTAATTCTGCACACATAGAAGTGAATGTCTCTTTTTAGCTAGCTAGGAGGGAATGTAATTAAACAACAAAGGTACCTTGAAATTAAGGTCGAATGACGACCTCGGCTTATTCCCGTCGCTGAGCGCACGATAGTGATCCTCTCCTCCACCGACATCGTGCTGAGATGTCGTTCTGAAGCGTCCGTGAGGAGGGGCGACCAAAGATGAAAGTGTCCATGGGGTGGCACAACAAGGAGGATGATTTATGGACTGCGACATCGATGACCTTGACTTCCTGCCTCCAGCTCCCGGGCACCAAACCTGACACGACTGTTGTAGATCCACTCGGCATGGCCTCCCACTCAACGAGGCCTCCGAGTAGTGCTCCAGACCTGCATCAGCACAACATCCTTCATTTTCTCTTACTTCAGCTCCTGAAGTAACATCATGAAATTGAAAATGATAAAAATTTAAAGAAATCGTCTGAAACTAAAAGACAGACAATGGATAACACATACGAGTATAAACATCACATATGTACATGCTCTTTCATTGAATACCTTGTAGGCATAGAGACAAAAATGAGATTTTTTGAGGATTGAATCAAGATAGAGGAGAAAGAGAGATAGCGGCCTGTACAGCACGCAAGGGCGAGGCAGCGAGGTGTGGCGTCTCCTGTCTTTCCATGGCCGCCTGCACCTCAGGCTCGACAACGATATCCTCTCACACAAAAAAGAGAGAGCCTGGATTCACCGGCGCGCGGAGCTCAGTCGGCTGCCATGTATAACGAAGAGGGGGTCGACGCAGCTCTCCTCGAATGCGCCGCTGCAGCCACCGTTCTCCTGCACAAGCACCAACAGCGTGCCCCAAACTGCCGGGACCAAAACCCACTCTCCTGCTCCCGCAACACGTCGCCAACAATCTCGTCGAACAAGATCCGAGCGGAATCGGCCGGCCAACCCAGTACAGCCACGGCACGCCACCGCCGCTTGTCCGCATCGTGTGCCCGCGTCGCGGACAGCCATCTCCATGCCCCGCACTCGAGCAGGAGTCGCGCAAGAAAGACGAGGAGAGGAGCCAAAGGAGATGCAGATCACAGCAGCTGGATCAGAGGGGATTGGAATGGGAGACGGGACACGGGCGTGGCGGAGGGGATTGAAGAGAGTGGCGGTGGTGATTGGCTCTAGGGTTTCCCGAGAGGCCTTTTTAGTTTCCCTTTTTTCTTTTTACCCCTCTTTTTTTCCTACCCAACCAATGTGTTCGACGTGGCACGCACAAGGAGGCGCCCTTGTAGCGTAGCTTAATGTGTTTGATGGAAGTTACCTAGACAGTGATTACTGCCACAGTTTTCACTTTGCAGGTCAACTGGTGGCAATGCTGTGCCCGGCGCCCGGCGGCTTGCGGATACAAAGACTGATATTGATTTTTTTAGTCCATACAGGGGACTAGTATTTATCGCCTGTAGCGATCGCTCGATCACAGGGCCGAAAATGGACCAGGCCCGGTACTGGTGCTCACCTTTTGTTTTAGAATTTCTGGAGACTAACTAAGCCTCGCAAGGGTCACTTTTGTGGCATGTGAGCGTGCCAAGTGGTGCATCCAGCCGCGTCACATGTCCGTACTGGATGCTCCATCTGAATTTTTTCTGTTCACATTTTGAGTTTTTTTTTCTTTTTTGGTCTTTTGTTTTTTGCTTGGTATTTCCCAGGTTTAGGAAAAACTTTTTGCGATGTACAACTATCTTCTCGAAAAGGAAAACAAACTATGAGTTTACAAGAAGCACATATTTGCTTCTCATGGAAGCATGAATTTGCTTCCGTGAGAAGTGCAACTGTGGTTCTCAAAATAAAAAAAAAATATGTACGTCCATGAAAAGTATAGATTTGCTTTCGCTAGAAACACAATTCTGTTTTTTTAAATATGCTTCCATGAGAGGCACATATTTGCTTCCACGATATACTTCTCGGGAAAAGATATTTTGTGCTTCTCGAAAAGTGGAAAAAGGGTGAAAAGCCATAACTATGCTTTCGGGCTTAGGTTTTTTTTCTTTCGCCTTCTTTGTTAATTGGTATTTTTTTGGTTGCCGTTATTTTTTGCTTTTTGTTTTTTATGAAATTTGTTTTTTCGTTGCTGGTTTTTCATGTTTTTTGGGTCAAACCCTATTAACATGGGAAGTTTTGAAAATCTCAAAGCGAGAAATCCAACCACGAAAATGATTCAGGATTAGGACACATGATTCAAAAGATAAAATATTTTGAATAAACCAGTCTAGGAAAAACGACAAAATCCCAGGTGGGCTACTTGTAACCACCTAAAAAGGTGGGGAGTGACTTTTGCAAAAGGGTAACTAGTTATTTCTGTTCCCTAAAAAAACTAGTTATTTCCATATTCCTCCCTTTTGCTCACTTAGTAAGTCTCATCGAGATGATGTCATCCATGTGCTCGGGCCTGATTCGCTTTCCTTGTTATTTGTTGTAGCCCTGCCTTTTTTCTTCTTTAATCAAGTGGGCTCATTTTCATGCCCATGTTTGTTTTTCTATTTTCGGTTGGCCTTTGAATTTGTGGATCGTGTTTTTTAACAGAAGCGGTCATCTAAGAAATAGGAACATTCCAAAAGTCAGAAGTTCAGCCGATTTGCAATGTTTAAGGGTTGTAGACATATTATTTTTCTCCATATCTATATCTATATCTATATCTATATCTACACCTACCAATAAAGCAAGGTGTGTTTCGTCAAATTTTTCATCCGTTCACCACAGAAAATATTTTCTTTATCCGAGGTGGTACTAAATTCTTATGCGTTTGTCTACTAGAAAAAGATTTTTCGTACATGGGCCACGCGCTGTGGCCTAGCAAAGCCAGCCCACTTATTTTTCTGCCCTCGCAGCTGGGGAAATTCTATTTTCCGCACAGGGCGACAAATAGTCAGAGTTTCGCACAGGACAACCAATAATATGCTGACCCATTTTTTTCTGTGTTTTACTTCTATTTTTATTCTCATTTCCCTATATCTTTTTTCACTACCAAGTTTATTTTTCTTTTAGAATTTATTTCGTAAGTAAAAAATTCTCAAAAAAATTCAGAATTACAAAACCAAATTTTGGAAAATGTTCATAATTCCAAAACTTTGTTGCTGTTTTGAAAAATATTTGGAACTTTTAAAGTTTCCCATTTTTTCAAATAATATTTCTTTACAAAATTGTTCGAGATTTCTAAAAAGAAAATGGCATTTTAAAAAAATGCTCCGAATTCAAAGAATGTTCTTATTTTACTGAATTTTTCAAAATTAAAAATAATGTTAGTGTATAAAATATACACATTTTCTAAAATATTTATGAATTTTCAACACATGTTCCTGTTTTAAAAAAATTATTCACAAACTTAAATAATGTTCATGTCTTTATAATAAAAAAAATTGGTGTTTTCAAAAAATGTTTGTGAATTTTAAAATATGTTCCCTTTCATATTTTGTTCGCGTTTCTTCAAAAGTGTACATAATTTCCAAAAAATTGTTCAGTATTTAAAACATTGTTCATGTCTCCTAGAATATTCAGAAACTACATACCTTGAAATCCCCTCGATTGAAAAGAATTGAAAGGAAGAGTATATTGAATAACTCATGGGTCTTCTCTTAAATGCCCTCAATCAATGAATGAAAAAATAGCGGATTGATTCCTTCACACGCGGCGAAACCGAGAAACTAAATGTTCATTTTTCATGCGCACGCAGGGTTTTGCTTGCATATATAATTTTTATTGACTTTAAATGCATACTATTTTATCTCCCGTTGCAACGCATGGGCATATTGTTCACTGACTTTAAATGTTCAAGGGTTGACTTTAAATGTTCAAGGGTTGTAGACATATTGTTTTTCTCCATATTTTTTATAAAACATTTACAATAGATATATTTGGAATTGGAGCATGGAAACATGTGGGAGATGGTATCACGGGATACTCCCTCCAAATGCACTGCTAAACCCTGGGCTGGGTATTATTACATTATCTATTTTTTTTCTATCACATACATTATCTAAGGCAAGGGATCTTCGGGTAGACATATCCGGAGGTGTCCCCTTGCGCGTTCTGGCAGCGGGCCACGGTTTCTCCGCCGTACGCAGCTGTGATCGCCACGGAGTTGACGTGGATGTTCGTGCAGCTGCCGCTCTTGCTGCAGTCGAACTCGACGGCCGTCTTGTACCTCGAAGTCCCCTTCAGGTTCGTGTACGCACTGGTAGAAAAAGAGGCTTCCGTCCAGCCCCATTAGTCGCAAAACTGTAGGAACCGCGACTAATGAAGTCTTTAGTCGCGGTTCGGCAGACGAACCGCGACCAAAGGCCTGGGCCCAGGGCGCTCGGTGGCCAGCTGGTGCACGTGAGGGGCTTTAGTCGCGGTTGGCCAGGCCAACCGCGACTAAAGGTGCGCAAAGGCCTTTAGTCGCGGTTGGCCAGGCCAACCGCGACTAAAGCTCCTCCCCTATATATACCAGTTCAGCATGCTCACTTAGCCATTTGGTGCCACTTCTCTTCACAAGCTTCACAAGGGGGTGTAGGTTTGCTTTTGGTTCCTCTTATGCACACAAGGTGTTTGATGAAATGCCCTAAGAGGGTGAAACAAACATGATATGAAGTGTTGGAGCCACACTTGAGGTTCCTCATTTATTTTTTCCTCCTCGATCGCGGTTAGCAACTTGAACCTTTCATGCATGTGTGTCATTGATAAAATATGCATGTGTGCAGTTCATTGTTTAATTTATATTGTTTGTAGCTAGTTAGTTTAACAAATGCATGATGGTTAATTATATATTTTATATTATAATAATGCAGATGAATCGGCAATGGATGTACGGTAACCGACTCTCCGGCGAGTTCACTACGGGTTTGAAAGATTTCCTCGTAGTGGCTAATGCGAACAAGCAGGGGGGTTTTGTTATCTGTCCATGTGTTATCTGTAAGAATCAGAAGGGTTACTCTTCCTCAAGAGATGTTCACATGCATCTGCTTCGGCAGGGTTTCATGCCAAGCTATAATTGTTGGACCAAGCATGGAGAAAGAGGGGTTATAATGGAAGAAGATGAAGAAGGGGATGATTTCATCGATGAAAGCTATCTTGCTCATTTCGGTGATACTTTCATGGAGGATGCTGAAGGTGAAGGGGAAGGTGAAGAAGAGGCACGTGATGATCCCGTTGATGATCTTGGTCGGACCATTGCTGATGCACGGAGACGCTGCGAAACTGAAAAGGAGAGGGAGAATTTGGATCGCATGTTAGAGGATCACAGAAAGGCGCTGTACCCCGGATGCGATGATGGTCTGAAAAAGCTGGGCTGCACACTGGATTTGCTGAAATGGAAGGCAGAGGCAGGTGTAGCTGACTCGGCATTTGAAAACTTGCTGAAAATGTTGAAGAATATGTTTCCAAAGGATAACGAGTTGCCCGCCAGTACGTACGAAGCAAAGAAGGTTGTCTGCCCTCTAGGTTTAGTGGTTCTGAAGATACATGCATGCATCAACGACTGCATCCTCTACCGCGGTGAATACGAGAATTTGAATGAATGCCCGGTATGCACTCCATTGCGTTATAAGATCAGAGGCGATGACCCTGGTGACGATGTTGAGGGCCAGAAACCCAGGAAGAGGGTTCCCGCCAAGGTGATGTGGTATGCTCCTATAATACCACGGTTGAAACGTCTGTTCAGGAACAAAGAGCATGCCAAGTTGTTGCGATGGCACAAAGAGGACCGTAAGTCGGACGGGGAGTTGAGACACACCGCAGATGGAACGCAATGGAGAAAGATCGACAGATGGTTCAAAGATTTTGCAGCTGACGCAAGGAACATAAGATTTGCTCTAAGTACGGATGGCATGAATCCTTTTGGCGAGCAGAGCTCCAGCCATAGCACCTGGCCCGTGACTCTATGCATCTACAACCTTCCTCCTTGGTTGTGCATGAAGCGGAAGTTCATTATGATGCCAGTGCTCATCCAAGGTCCGAAGCAACCCGGCAACGACATCGATGTGTACCTAAGGCCATTAGTTGATGAACTTTTACAGCTGTGGGGTGGTGTCCGTGTGTGGGATGAGCACAAACAAGAGGAATTTGACCTACGAGCGTTGCTTTTCGTAACCATCAACGATTGGCCTGCTCTTAGTAACCTTTCGGGACTGTCAAATAAGGGATACAATGCATGCACGCACTGCTTACATGAGACTGAAAGTGTACATTTGCCAAATTGTAAGAAGAACGTGTACCTTGGGCATCGTCGATTTTTAAAGATGAAAAGGATAAAAACAGGAAAAGAAAAAATGAAATGAAATGAAAAAGAAAAGAAAAAAGAGTGTGGCCAGCACCCCCCGCCCTGCACATGGGCCATCCCGACCCCACATATATTCGTCTCCATCTGCATCCCTGGCCAAACCCTAGCCACTCTACTCCAAGCTCTGTTCGGACAATTTGTTTATACGGAGAGGGGCGGCGAGGGGGCGGCGATGCGCGCGGTGTTTTTGTAGGGATCGAGAGGGGACGGCGAGGGTTATAAATGTGTTGTCCTCGCCTCCCCTCTCCGTGACGCCGTCGTCTGCCGCCCTGTCTCGCGCTCTACCGCGACACCCTCTCCCACCCCTTCCTCGCCCCCTCCTTTCGCCACCGCCCTTTCGCCACCGCCACCGCCACCGCCCCCCTTCTTCACTTAATTAATTTGTTTTTACTACATGTTTTCAGGACTGACATAATGGCGGACGATAGAGCTGACCCGATTATGGACAACTATGATCCGGATGGTGAAGCACATATGTTCGGCATCATAAACGGCGATATTCTATATGTGCCGACCGGAGAAGAAGAATATGATATCTCTTCTTATCTGAACCTTGACGGTGAAGATGAAGGGCGCCGTCAGCAAGATGATGCCGAACAAACGTCGATAAACGACGATCTTCAAATGGAAGTAGCAACCACCTCCGGCGCCGAGGTATATATATACATTGAGCCTCTGGTGATACAAACTAACTGATTTGAATAAATATGTGTGTACTAACGCGCGCGACTCTTTCTTATTTTAGCCCTCGGCCGGATCGTCGAAACAATCGAGTACGTCGTCAAAGCGTGGCGCAACCAAGACGATGAAACAAGGAGAAACATGCACCATCGAGGTTGTCGACAGTGCAACCGGCAGGCCGCTGGAGCCCCGCAAGAACGCCACCAAGTTTGTCAGCCAATGCGGAGCCATTGTTAGAGACAACGTCTCGATCACCGTCCAGGAGTGGAATGAGCCAAAGAAGGCACGAATTGATGGTTTCACTTTTGTCGATAAGAGAACAAAAAAGATTGCTTCAAGAAGCTTATGGAACATTTCGTTCTACCTCCGGAATACAACAAATTCGATGAGGAGGGTAACAAGATTGAGGAAAACAAGGAGAGGAGGAGGCTAGTCAAACAGTTCGCTCTTCATAAGATGGCCGACGCATTCCGGAAATTCAAGCAAAATCTAGCCCATGACTTTGTCAAGCAGAACAAGACTCCGGATTTCAAAGGACAATATGAGAAACTGAAACATGATTGGCCAGAATTTGTGAAGCAAAAGAAATCGGAGCAGTTCATTCAAATATCGAAAAAAAATAAGGAAAATGCGGCTAAGAAGGAGTACAATCATGTTATGGGGCCAGGAGGGTATCGCATTTGGGTGCCTAGGTTGGAGAAGATGGAGAACGAGCTGAGGGCGCGAGGAATCCGTCCAGGTACGGAGGGATGGGACCCAAGGGCCAAAAGCTGGTGGTACGGGCATGGGGGAACGCTGAACCCGGAGACAGGGGAGTGTGTTTACCGGGGCAAATTAATTAAACCCACCCAAGCCCTTATTAACGCAATGAGGGATGCTCAACAGGGGAAGATCAAGTTCAACAGAGAGAACGACGCGCTGACAAAAGCCCTCGGGAATCCTGAACACGGAGGACGTGTACGAGGCATGGGGCACATTCCGTGGAAAATAGGGTTCCCCCAGAACGATGACCCGTACGGTTACAGAAGCCGTAAGAGAAAGATGGATCGGGAAGCAGATGTTGTGGCGCGGTTGGCATCGGAAATGGATGTGATGAAGAAAACCATGAGTGTACTAGTAGCCGAAAGAGATGCAGCTCGGGTGCAGCATGAAGATCATCCAGCGGATCTCGGAAGCCAACAGCGGAGAAGCAGCGTGGCTTCCACGGAGGCCCCACCGGCTGGTGCAGATGCACCGACGATCGAAATTACTGCACCGGAGCCTCTGGTGGTCCAAATTACTGCACCGGAGCCTCTGGTGGTCGAAATTACTTCACCGGAGCCTCCTCGCTACCCCGTGGACGATATAAAGGAGATGAAAGAATGTCATCTGTATTATCCTATCGGGAACATGTCCATGAAGGTAGCCATCGGCAGTGCTTTACCATGTTTACCTGGAGCACTCCACCACAACAACCCCATTCAAGATGGCTATGCTCGTGTCACGGTGGAGGACATAGTCCAAGGGTTTGAGGACCTGGAGATTGACATTGCTACACCTGAAGGGGAGAAAAGACTTGGAGATGTCAAGCGTCATTTGATTCTATGGCAAAAGAAGTTTATCAAGTTTCCAGGCGAGGCGCCAAGGACAACAAGTCCACCCCCCTACGGTGGTGGTGGCGGCGGTGGCGGTGGTGGTGGTGGTGGTGGTGGTGGCGGTTCACCTACACCTCCGTCACGTCAGCCGACGCCGCCCCCTAGTCCACAACGTCCGGCGGGTGATCAGCCGCCGCCCCCAGTCCTCGTCCGGCGGGTGATCAGACGCCGCCCCCCAATCCACCTCCGGCAAAGAAGCAGAAGCAGTCCTGGATTATTAACCCGGACCCTTATGTACCTAAGACCACAAAGGTACCGGAGCCATCACTGAAGCCTCTCCCCACAAGGCCTTGGGAACGTAGTGCCGAGGAAGTCGACGCGGCCGCGGCTGCTGATTTGGAGAAATGGAAGGCGGACTGCAAGAAGAAAAGAGAGCCCGAGCCCAAGCCAGTATTTTCTGATGAGCAAAAGAAGTGGGCTAAGTCATTTTTGAGCACACCGTCCCAAGCCGCGAAGAATCTGCCTAACGACTATGCACGTGAACTTCGCAGGCAGGCACTCATGTTCAAGGAGAACAAAGAGCGGGAGAAGGCCGAAAGTAAAAAAAGCGGGAAACAAGTTGCCCAGCTCGGGGAACAAAGTAAACAATCGATTGCCCCGCTTATAGTGGAAGCCTTCTGTCCGGATGCCCCCGAGATCATACAAGCTGCGGCAGCACAGGGATTGACTGTAACGAGTGCCAGAGAACAAGCGGCCAACTTAGGTATTACTCTTCGTGAACTGTTAGGCCTTGATGAGGCGCCAGTGAAGGAGGTAGTAATTACATATGTCAAGAATGGGCCTCTCGTCGAGCCTGCGCAGGAAAAGGATCTACCTCCACAAATGAAAGGTCTGCTGAAATGGTACAAGGGTTACATAAAAAATAAAAACGCCAAAGAATATATTTATGCGGAAGTTAGACATGAGCATCACTTCAAACATTACTATGTACAAATTGAACTGAGTGAATTGTTCCAGCTTTTCAATCTGCGCGAGCTCGATAAATCTATCATCAGTTGCTACGTTCTGTAAGTGATTTATTAATTTCTACCCCATCTCGTTCATATTGCCTGCACTATATATATGTCCTAACTATATTGTTGTGTCCGCTATTATACATGCAGAATGAAGATTAAGGAATGCAGAGTAAGGAACATCCATGATGTTGGGTTCATTGACCCACACATCGTTAATGGACATGTGTTGGAGCGTTACCCCGCCGACGTGGAGGCAGACCTGTGGCAGTTTCTTACAAAGCAGGAACTCAAAAGTGATATTCTATTTCCTTACCATTTTGAGTGAGTGTTTCTGTCTTGAGCACATTCTCTTTTGTTTACTCCATGCATGGTATGTGGCCGGCTAATCGATGAGTTATGCATGACGTACTGTGCATGTATCGTGTCCGCAGGTTCCACTGGATTCTGCTAGTAATTAAAGTTAACACCTCAGAATGTCTCGTCCACGACTCTGTGAATATGGATCCAAAGCTTTGGGGCGGCATGAGAAGAATGCTGCAGAAGTAATTATTTTCATTCATTTGCGCTCTATATCGATCGGCCTATTTCGTTCATTTCCTAATATCAAGTAACTAATTAATAACTCTCTTGTTCATTTAATTTTCTTTGCCTCGTAGGGTTTGGAGACGGTTCGTAGATACAAAGGTCGGTGAATTCAAAAAAGAGCTAGAATTCAAAATGTTAAAGGCTAAGAATGCTGGGGATATTCAGCCACCGGAGACCAATCTATGTGAATACTATGTCTGTGAGATGATCCGGAGATACACCTCTGAGCGGGTTCCGAGTGATACCAATGCTCAGAGGAATAACCTCCGGTGGATGCTTAGTCCAGAAGCTCGCTTCCGACCACTTCAAGAGGAACTAGCTGGATGGTTCAGCAGGGAAGTCCTCCATCCTAAAGGAGAACACTATTACGAGGACGTAGAACTTTATATGCATTAAATCATGTATGGAAACTTGTTCAAAATTGTATATGGTCATCCGATGATATTGAATATATATTGTATATTCCTCTTGAATTCTTTTTGGTTCTAATTTCAAATTTATTTGAAATTGTACATTCATATGCATGTATGTAGTACCGTAGAATATATGAAACTCCTTCAAAATTAAAATAAAGCACAAAAGAAATAAAACAATACAAATTAAACAGAAAACAGGTTTAAGGGGGGGGGGGGCTAAAACCCTAAACCTGCGGCGGCCTTTAGTCGCGGTTGGCCAGAAGAACCGCGACTAAAGGTCCTCCGCCCCGACGGCCACCTGGCGCCCACGTGGACGGGCCTTTAGTCGCGGTTCTTAAGCAACCGCGACTAAAGGGGGGGGCCTTTAGTCGCGCCCGTTCGGTCGCGGTTGCGCAACCGCGACTAATGGCAGTTGCGAACCGCGACCAAAGGCCCTTTTTCCACCAGTGACGTTATGTTGCTCAGCGCCACCGCCCCCTACGGCAAATAAAGACCAATCAGAAGATGCACAAACATTAGTACTCCCTCTGTACGAAAATACTTATAGTTGGGGAAACTTGGTAGTACTAGCTGCTCCACACGTATACAGATCGTCCAACAGTTAATAAACACATGCACTACTACCATGTTTGGGACATCGCGGCGGTCTACGTAGAACTGGTTGATGACCACAGGATGGTCCACGTTGGTGAAGTTTATGTCGGTGAAGGAGATGGATCTCGCGTAACCTTTCCCACCCTGCAGTGCGAAGAAACAGGCGTCAAAATCAGATGATCAGCTCCTTCGTTAGTAAGAGAAGGCCGGTTTCAGCTTGGTTTCATGGCGTGTCGATACACTGGCTAGCACTTTAGTACCTGCCACGTCTTGATCCTTGCTCCATTCGCGGTATTGATGAACTGGACGTTTTTTACGTCGATGTACTCCACGGATTCGGTTGCTCCCTTCCTGCCAAGGCTCCCCACACTAGCCAAGAAACACAATCACGTCATTTTACTCCTCTTCTTGGGGTGCATGGTAAATAGAAAATGCAGATGGAAGAAGACTCCGTATTGTAAGTTTGTAACCCATTTTATGGTACCTTACACCATGGCCGGGGCCGCAGACGATTCCGTCCACGGTGACGAATTAGCTCCCGGGGCCAATGGAGATGCAGTCGTCGCCGGTGCCGATGGTCGATCTGGTGACGCGGACGTCTTGGCTCCGGTCGATGTGCACGCCGTCGGTGTTGGGGCTGTTCCAGGGCGCGGTGATGGTCAGCTGCGTCAGGTGGACCTTGCTGCTCTGGCTGACGGCGATGTGCATCTGCGGGCTGTTCTTGCTGCTGAATTGGCTCAGCTCCACGTCGGCGCAGTTCATGACCACCAAGGCCTGTATCGATCCATGCGGTGGCACGTACGCAATGAGGTTACATTACATGCAGGTTGATTAGCGAATGCTAGTTACCTAGACAGTGTACTTGCTTTCTACACATTTGCACTAACCGTCGGCGCCTTAGAGATACAGTCCTGAAAGAAAAGATTATAGACAATTAAGTACTTTCTCTCAGACGAAGATTTGACAAATAAATCAAAAAACTCAAATGCAAGGAGGAATGAAAAGATTTTCGTTCTTTCTTGCAAGAGGTTAGTTGGGCTCTCACAGCATGGCGTTTGCATTTATCGCCCCACCACGTCCCGCCTCTGCCGTCGAGCAAGCCGGTGCTGCCGCCGGTAACCGTGAGCCCGTGGACCTGGTAGAACATCAGCCAATAGTTCTTCTCGCTCCATGGGCGCGCCGGCGGCGCCGTAATCGTGCCCATGACCTACGACAGCCAAAGAAAGGCCGCAGGATTTCTGACCGTCAGATGAGGCCTAGTCATGGAAGCCACGGACCAGACCTAAGACGAGATCAGGAAAGACGAACGGTGCATGCGTGCCTGGACGATAATTCTGCTGGAGGCGCAGGGCCCGCTGAACCTGGTGGGGCCGACGAGGAAGGATTTGGCCGCCGGCACGAGCAGCGTCGCCGACCAGCCTCTGGCGCCGCACGCCGCCGTCCATGCGTCCATGAACGCCTTCCCATGCAGTACAGAAAACCAACTCACATCCGTCACGTAGGTTGAGTTATTTCGATGGAGAGCGCGACGGCAAGTCCGGCATCGCGCGCGCGCGTGCGTGCGTGCGTACGTACCTTGGTGTCGTCCGTGGTCCCGTCGCCTCGAGCACCGTAGTCCTTGACGTTGAACACGCCGGCGGCGGCGACGAGCACGCCACACCACGCGAGGCCGGCGAGGAGCAGGGTGGCCGTGCGGATGCCCATGATACCTTGCAAGATTACTTAGTACTGTACACTATACTCTCACCGCAGTCTGTGAGTGGAGTGAAGTGCCAAGCTCCGTTCGATCCTAAAATGTTTTTCCGTGGGGGTATATATATCCTCTTCAAGTTCATGCCGGCTGAAATGAAGAGCGTTGAGGGCATACATGGTAGTGCATCTATGACATGTGGACCCATCTTGAAAACACTTGGCTGCACTTGGCGATGGCTTGTATATATGTACACCGGAGAAGCGTGGAAACTGGGGACGGCACCTTTTCTTCATTTTTTTTGAAACAAACAAAGAGGCGGCACCGTTTGTTTTGGTGTTGAAGATTGCCCAAGTGGTGTTGAAGCCACATAGCATTTTGCCGGATCATGTATCTGTCAACGCCCACCGATACCAGATGGATTCTTTGTCGTGTTCTCGCGCCAAAGAAATGAAGATCGATGAAGTGACATGTACGTTTGCCTCACAAAATAATAGAGATATATGTTCGATCAGATGAAATCCTCTTCAAGTTTATGTCGGGCTGAAATGAAGAGCGCTGAGGGCATACGTGGTAGTGCATCTATGACATATGAACCCATCTCGAAAACACTTGGCTGCACTCGGCGATGGCTTGTATATATGTACACCGGAGAAGCGTGGAAACTGAGGGCGGCACCTTTTCTTCATTTATTGTTTGAAACAAACAAAGAGGCGGCACCGTTTGTTTTGGTGTTGAAGATTGCCCAAGTGGTGTTGAACCCACATAGCATTTTGCTGGATCATGTATCTATCAACGCCCACCGATACCAGATGGATCCTTTGTTGTGTTCTCGCGCCGAAGAAATGAGGATCGATGGAGTGACATGTACGTTTGCCTCATAAAATAATAGAGATATACGTTCGATCAGATGTAATGCTTAATCGTCCCAAATTGAATGTGTAAACAATTTCCATGCACTTTCAATGCTTATATTTTAGTAGGCTGGTTGTAGTGGTATCATGTATCAGTATCATGCACATAATATTAGTATATGATATTATTTCTATAATGCACAATATTATAGAATAGTATCATATCTTATTTATTGATGCATGCCACATAAAAGAATATTATTTATTATGATATAGTATCATAATATGATACTCGACCATCTCTTTCTTCATTTAATTCTATGCAGCCTCGTCAAAATTGCTTAATTGGTATGCATTATAGTAGTTATATATGATACTCCCATTACGGTTAGCCGTATCATTTCATAGTCAAAGATCTGATGTAGCATCTTATTTAATGAGGAAAGAGAAATCAACCATATCTTAATTTTGATATTAATCTTAACATCAAATCCAGATATCTCATAAGTTTTCTCTCACCAAATGCATCAAAATGACTTATTTTTGAAACAATACTAGACGTATAGTGCACTATCACGGAGACTGCTATATCTAAATATTTATTTAATGTAGTGGATATAGGTCAAGATATGATGCACCAGCCCTGCCCTAAGTAAACTATCCCACCGTAGCCATTTCAAAGCTCCTAATCAACAAACTCGAACCCCCAATTCGTGGTTTCGCATGGAGACCATTGCCGGGCATGCAAAGCATCCGAGCGACACTAGCCAGCAAAGGAGCACAACATAGCTGCCATCAAACCCCACCACACTGGGGAAGAAACCGAGAAGAGAGCTTGCCCAGAAGAGTTTCTCCACCTGAAACGACACATGCAAAATACTTCCTTCATTCCTAAATATAAGTCTTTGAAGAGATTCTACTATGGACAACATACGAAGTAAAATGAATGAATCTATACTCTAAAATGCATCTAGATACATCTGTATATGGTTCATAGTTGTTGAGTATGATATTCGTGCATGTATATTGTCTTTTGTACATGTTGGAAACGAATATTTTGGCAATGCAACTCGATGTATTGATCGGTGCATAGCGCACGTATATATGGAGTACAAGGTGTGCCACAACCTCAACTATACAATGACTAGGAGGTGGGCCGGACTATACAATATACATGCACAAACCATATATTCAACCCCCCCCCCCCCCCCCCCCCCCGCAGTCGAAGCGTCGCCGGAGACGCAAAGACTAGACCTGAACTCCTCGAAAACAGAAGTAGGCAGTCCTTTTTTCATAACATCAGCAAACTGTTGCGCCGTCGGGACGTGGAGGACCCGGATGCGCCCAAGGGCCACCTGCTCACAAACAAAGTGTATGTCGAGCTCAATGTGCTTCGTTCGTCGATGATGGACCGGGTTGGCGGAGAGGTACACGGCGGAGACGTTGTCGCAGTAGACGAGTGTGGCCTTGTGAACATCACAAAGCAACTCCTGGAGCAGCTGACGAAGCCAAGAGCATTCGGCAACGGCGTTAGCCACTGCCCGATACTCTGCCTCGGCACTCGAGCGAGAGACTGTGGGCTGTCGCTTGGAAGACCAAGAGATCAGAGACGGCCCAAGGTAGACACAGTACCCCGAAGTGGAGCGCCATGTGTCCGGGCAGCCAGCCCAGTCCGCATCAGAGTAGGCGACAAGGTCGTTAGAGGCGGAGGCCGTCAGTGTAAGTCCCATGGACATAGTGCCGCGTATGTAACTGAGGATACGCTTCACCAAGGTCCAGTGAGAGTCACGCGGATCATGCATGTGAAGACAGACCTACTGAATGGCATACTGCAAGTCGGGGCATGTCAGAGTGAGGTACTGCAAGGCACCCACAATGGAGCGATAGAAGGCCGCATCGGATGCGAGAGAGCCCTCCAGAGCTGAAATCTTGGCCTTGGTGTCAACAGGCGTGGGAGCAG
Source organism: Triticum aestivum (assembly GCF_018294505.1). Classification (NCBI taxonomy): domain Eukaryota; kingdom Viridiplantae; phylum Streptophyta; class Magnoliopsida; order Poales; family Poaceae; genus Triticum; species Triticum aestivum. Next base: position 665,044,089 of record NC_057797.1, on the reverse strand, counting down.
GCTTGAGTTAAGCATGCCGGCACGATCGAGAAGCTCATGGGCGTAACGCTGCTGGTGCAGAAAGAACCCATCTGGCCGTCGAACCACCTCAATGCCGAGGAAGTAGTGGAGGGGCCCCAAGTCCTTCAGGGCAAACTCATCGCGAAGACGAGCAGTAAGCCGCTGGAGAAGCGCGACAGTGGAAGCCGTCAGGATGATGTCGTCGATGTAGAGCAACAAGTAGGCCGTGTCAACCCCGTGATGGTACACGAAGAGGGACGCGTCGGAGCGGGTCGATGTAAATCCGAGCGTCTGCAGGAAGGCAGCGATGCGCTGGTACCAGGCCCGAGGCGCCTGCTTAAACCCGTAAAGAGAACGGGAGAGCAAGCACACATGGTCCGGATGTGTGGCGTCGACAAAGCCGGTGGGCTGCTCACAGGAACACCTGCTCGGCGAGGTGGCCGTGCAAGAAGGCGTTGGAGACGTCCAACTGATGCACGGGCCAAGCTCGGGAGACGGCCAGCTGAAGCATGGTGCGAAACGTGCCCGGTTTAACAACCGGAGCAAAAGTGTCGGTGAAGTCCACGCCCGCACGTTGCCGAAAGCCTCGAACCACCCAGCGAGCTTTGTAGCGTTTGAGAGTCCCGTCGGGACGAGTCTTATGCCGAAAGACCCACTTGCCTGTGATGATGTTGGCACGAGGTGGCCGAGGGACAAGCTGCCAGGTGCGGTTCCGTTGGAGCGCATCGAACTCTTCCTGCATTGCAGCGAGCCAATGAGGGTCCCGAAGGGCGGCTCGAGCTGACGATAGGAGAGGGGACGGCTCAGAGACGGAAGCAGCGAGAAGATACTCATCGCTGGTGTACCGCGTACTCGAGCGGAAGGTACCGGCCCGAGAGCGAGTCATCGGGCGGTGCAGCGAGTCCGGGGCGACGGGCGAGGACGAAGAAGAGCCCGCCGCCACTGATGCCGCGGGTGAGACCACGGGTGAGGCCGCGGGCGAGGCCGCCTCGGGCGAGGCCACCGGCGAGGGCGCGGGGAAGGCCGCCGCGGGCGAGGCCGCCGGCGAGGGCGTGGGGAAGGCCGCCGCGGGCGAGGCCGCCAGCGAGGGCGCGGGGGGCGCCGAGGAGGCCCGCGCCGATGGTGGCGCAGGGGGCGTCGCAGGCGCCGGGAGGGGTGCAGCCCCGAAGGAAATCAGTCGGGGAGGAACTCGACCCGGGGCACGGGAGGCACCCTCAAAGCCAGGAGGCGGCCCGCGAGAAGCGCCCGAGCGGCCGTCACCAGGAGCGGGCAAGGCCGCAACATCCGAAGGTACCTACTGAAACGGAAAAACCATCTCACCAAAGTAAACGTGTCGGGAAGTGATGACCCGATGTGAGATAGGATCATAGCAGCGGTAGCCTTTGTGTTGGAAATATGCCCTAGAGGCAATAATAAAAGTATTATTATTATATTTCCTTGTTCATGATAATTGTCTTTTATTCATGCTATAACTGTATTATCCGGAAATCGTAATACACGTGTGAATACATAGACCACAATATGTCCCTAGTGAGCCTCTAGTTGACTAGCTCGTTGTGATCAACAGATAGTCATGGTTTCCTGGCTATGGACATTGGATGTCGTTGATAACGGGATCACATCATTAGGAGAATGATGTGATGGACAAGACCCAATCCTAAGACTAGCACAAAAGATCGTATAGTTCATTTGCTAGAGCTTTGCCAATGTCAAGTATCTCTTCCTTTGACCATGAGATCGTGTAACTCCTGGATACCGTAGGAGTGCTTTGGATGTATCAAACGTCACAACGTAACTGGGTGACTATAAAGGTGCACTACAGGTATCTCCGAAAGTATCTATTGTTTTATGCGGATCGAGACTGGGATTTGTCACTCCGTCTAAACGGAGAGGTATCTCTGGGCCCACTCGGTAGGACATCATCATATGCGCAATGTGACCAAGGAGTTGATCACGGGATGATGTGTTACGGAACGAGTAAAGTGACTTGCCGGTAACGAGATTGAACAAGGTATTGGATACCGACGATCGAATCTCGGGCAAGTAACATACCGATAGACAAAGGGAATTGAATACGGGATCGATTGAGTCCTTGACATCGTGGTTCATCCGATGAGATCATTGTGGAACATGTGGGAGCCAACATGGGTATCCAGATCCCGCTGTTGGTTATTGACCAGAGAACGTCTCGGTCATGTCTACATGTCTCCCGAACCCGTAGGGTCTACACACTTAAGGTTCGATGACGCTAGGGTTATAAAGGAAGCTTGTATGTGGTTACCGAATGTTGTTCGGAGTCCCGGATGAGACCCCGGACGTCACGAGGAGTTCCGGAATGGTCCGGAGGTAAAGATTTATATATGGGAAGTCCTGTTTCGGCCATCGTGACAAGTTTCGGGGTCATCGGTATTGTACCGGGACCACCGGAAGGGTCCCGGGGGCCCACCGGGTGGGGCCACCTGCCCCGGGGGGCCACATGGGCTGTAGGGGGTGCGCCTTGGCCTACATGGGCCAAGGGCACCAGCCCCAAGAGGCCCATGCGCCTAGGGAACCCTAGAGGGAAGAGTCCTCAAGGGGGAAGGCACCTCTGAGGTGCCTTGGGGAGGATGGACTCCTTCCCCCCCTTCTTGGCCGCACCCCAAAACCCATCTAGGGCTGGCCGCCGCCCCTAGGGGGTGGGAAACCCTAAAGGGGGCGCAGCCCCCTTCCACCCTATATATATTGAGGCATGGGGCTGCCCATAACACATGATTTGATCTCTCGTCAGTGCAGCCCTGCCTCTCTCCCTCCTCCTCTTCTCCCATGGTGCTTGGCGAAGCCCTGCGGGATTGCCACGCTCCTCCACCACCACCACGCCATTGTGCTGCTGCTGGATGGAGTCTTCCTCAACCTCTCCCTCTCTCCTTGCTGGATCAAGGCGTGGGAGACGTCACCGGGCTGTACGTGTGTTGAACGCGGAGGTGCCGTCCGTTCGGCACTTGATCATCGGTGATCTGAATCACGACGAGTACGACTCCATCAACCCCGTTCACTTGAACGCTTCCGCTTAGCGATCTACAAGGGTATGTAGATGCACTCTCCTTCTACTCGTAGCTGGTTTCTCCATAGATAGATCTTGGTGACGCGTAGGAAAATTTTGAATTTCTGCTACGTTCCCCAACAGTGGCATCATGAGCTAGGTCTATTGCGTAGATTCTTTGCACGAGTAGAACACAAAGTAGTTGTGGGCGTTGATGTTGTTCAATATGCTTACCGTTACTAGTCCAATCTTGTTTCGACGGTATTGTGGGATGAAGCGGCCCGGACCGACCTTACACGTACTCTTACGTGAGACAGGTTCCACCGATTGACATGCACTTGGTGCATAAGGTGGCTAGCGGGTGCCAGTCTCTCCCACTTTAGTCGGAACGGATTCGATGAAAAGGGTCCTTATGAAGGGTAAATAGCAATTGACATATCACGTTGTGGTCTTGCGTAGGTAAGAAACGTTCTTGCTAGAAACCCATAGCAGCCACGTAAAACATGCAACAACAATTAGAGGACGTCTAACTTGTTTTTGCAGGGTATGCTATGTGATGTGATATGGCCAAAAGGATGTGATGAATGATATATGTGATGTATGAGATTGATCATGTTCTTGTAATAGGATTCACGACTTGCATGTCGATGAGTATGACAACCGGCAGGAGCCATAGGAGTTGTCTTTATTTTTTGTATGACCTGCGTGTCATTGAAGAACGCCATGTAACTTACTTTACTTTATTGCTAAACGCGTTAGCCATAGAAGTAGAAGTAGTCGTTGGCGTGACAACTTCATGAAGACACGATGATGGAGATCATGATGATGGAGATCATGGTGTCATGCCGGTGACGATGATGATCATGGAGCCCCGAAGATGAAGATCAAAAGGAGCAAAATGATATTGGCCATATCATGTCACTATTTGATTGCATGTGATGTTTATCATGTTTATGCATCTTGTTTACTTAGGACGACGGTAGTAAATAAGATGATCCCTTACAAAATTTCAAGAAGTGTTCTCCCCTAACTGTGCACCGTTGCTACAGTTCGTCGCTTCTAAGCACCACGTGATGATCGGGTGTGATGGATTCTTACGTTCACATACAACGGGTGTAAGACAGTTTTACACAGCGAAAACACTTAGGGTTAACTTGACGAGCCTAGCATGTGCAGACATGGCCTCGGAACACGGAGACCGAAAGGTCGAGCATGAGTCGTATAGCAGATACGATCAACATGAAAATGTTCACCGATGATGACTAGTCCATCTCACGTGATGATCGGACACGGCCTAGTTGACTCGGATCATGTGATCACTTAGATGACCAGAGGGATGTCTATCTAAGTGGGAGTTCATAAGATGAACTCAATTATCCTGAACATAGTCAAAAGACCTTTTGCAAATTATGTCGTAGCTCGCGCTTTAGTTCTACTGTTTTAGATATGTTCCTAGAGAAAATATAGTTGAAAGTTGACAGTAGCGATTATGCGGACACTAGAATGCTTATGTCCTTAATGCACTGCTTAGTGTGCTGAACCCCAAACGTCGTTTGTGGATGTTTCGAACATCGAACATACACGTCTTGATAACTACGTGATAGTTCAGTTAAATGGTTTAAGTAGAGGCACCAAAGACGTTTTCAAAATGTCGCGGAACATATGAGATGTTTCGAGGGCTGAAATTAGGATTTCAGGCTCGTGCCCACGTCAAGAGGTATAAGACCTCCGACGATTTTCTTAGCCTGCAAACTAAGGGAGAAAAGCTCAATCGTTGAGCTTGTGCTCAGATTGTCTGAGTGCAACAATCACTTGAATCGAGTGGGAGTTGATCTTTCAGATGAGATAGTGATGTTTCCCCAAAGTCATTGCCACCGAGCTGCTAGAGCTTCGTGATGAACTATAACATATCAGGGATAAATAAGATGATCCTTGAGGTATTCACGATGTTTGACACCGCGAAAGTAGAAATCAAGAAGGAGCATCAATTGTTGATGGTTGATGAAACCACTAGTTTCAAGAAGGGCAAGGGAACAAAGGGATACTTCATGAAACGGCAATTCAGCTGCTGCTCAAGTGAAGAAACCCAAGGTTGAACCCAAACCCGAGACTAAGTGCTTTTGTAATAAAGGGAACAACCACTGGAGCAGAATTACCCTAGATACTTGGTAGATGAGAAGGCTGGCAAGGTCGATAGAAGTATATTGGATATACATTATGTTAATGTGTACTTTACTAGTACTCCTAGTAGCACCAGGGTATTAGATACCGGTTCGGTTGCTAAGTGTTAGTAACTCGAAATAAAAGCTACGGAATAAACGGAGACTAGCTAAAGGTGAGCTGACGATATATGTTGGAAGTGTTTCCAAGTTTGATATGATCAAGCATCGCACGCTCCCTCTACCACCGAGATTGGTGTTTGCGTTGAGCATAGACATGATTGGATTATGTCTATCGCAATACGGTTATTCATTTAAGGAGAATAATGGTTACTCTATTTTGAATAATACCTTCAATGGTCTTGCACCTAAAGGAATGGTTTATTGAATCTCGGTCGTAGTGATACGCATTTTCATGCCAAAAGATATAAGATAGTAATGATAGTACCACTTACTTCTGGCACTGCCATGTAAGTCATAATGGTATAAAACGCATGAAGAAGCTCCATGTTGATGGATCTTTGGACTCACTCATTTTTGAAAAGTTTGAGACATGCGAACCATGTCTATTGGTATATATGCATGAAGAAACTCCATGCAAATGGACCGTTTGAACTCACTTGATTTTGAATCACTTGAGATATGCAAATCATACCACATGGGCAAGATGACTGAAAAACCTCGGTTTCAGTAAGATGGAACAAGATAGCAACTTGTTGGAAGTAACACATTTTGATGTGTGTAGTCCAATGAGTGCTGAGGCATGCAGTGAATATCATTATGTTCTTACTTCACAGATGATTCGAGTAGATGTTGAGAATATTTACTTGATGAAACACAAGTCTGAATTATTGAATGGTTCAAGTAATTTCAGAGTGAAGTAGCAGATCATTGTGACAAGAGGATAAAATGTCTATGATATGATCATAGAGATGAATATCTGAGTTACGAGTTTTGGCACACAATTAAGACATTGTGGAAATTGTTTCATAATTAATACCGCCTGGAACACCATAGTGTGATGGTGTGTCCGAACATCATAGTTGCACCCTATTGGATATAGTGCGTACCATGATGTCTCTTATCGAATTACCACTATCGTTCATGGGTTAGGCATTAGAGACAACCACATTCACTTTAAATAGGGCACCACGTAATTCCGATGAGATGACACCGTATGAATTATGGTTTAGAGAAACCTAAGTTGTCGTTTCTTAAAGGTTTGGGGCTGCGACGCTTATGTGAAAAAGTTTCAGGATTAAGCTCGAACCCAAAGCGGATAAAATGCATCTTCATAGGAAACCCAAAACAGTTGGGTATACCTCCTAATTCAGATCCGAGAGCAATAAGGGATTGTTTCTAGAATCGGGTCCTTTCTCGAGGAAAGGTTTCTCTCGAAAGAATTGAGTGGGAGGATGGTGGAAACTTGATGAGGTTATTGAACCGTCTCTTCAACTAGTGTGTGGCAGGGCACAAGAAGTTGTTCCTGTGGCACCTACACCAATTGAAGTGGAAGCTTATGATATTGATCATGAAACTTCGGATCAAGTCACTACCAAACCTCGTAGGACGACAAGGACACGTACTACTTCGGAGTGGTAAGGTGATCATGTCTTGAAGGTCATGTTGCTAGACAACAATGAACCTACGAGCTATGGAGAAGCGATGGTGGGCCCGAATTCCGACAAATGGTTAGAAGCCATGAAATCCGAGATAGTATCCATATATCAGAACAAAGCATGGACTTTGATGGACTTGCCCGATGATCGGCAATCCATTGAGATAAATGGATCTTTTAAGAAGAAGACGGACGTGGATGGTGATGTCACCGTCCATAAAGCTCGACTTGTGGCGAAAAGTTTTTCATAAGTTCAAGGAGTTGACTACGATGAAATTTTCTCATCCGTAGCGATGCTTAAAGTCCGTCGGATTCATGTTAGCATTAGCTGTATTTATGAAATCTGGCAGATGGATATCAAAACGAGTTTCCTTACCAGTTTTCGTGAGGAAAGGTTGTATGCAATACAATCAGAAAAGTTTTGTCGATCCTAAGGATGCTAAAAGGTATGCTAGCTCCAGCGATCCTTCTAAGGACTGGAGTAAGCATCTCGGAGTTGGAATGTACGCTTTGATGAGATGATCAAAGATTTTGGATTTATACAAAGTTTATAAGAAACTTGTATTTCCAAAGAAGTGAGTGGGAGCACTATAGAATTTCTGATGAGTATATGTTGTTGACATATTGATGATCAGAGATGATGTAGAATTTCTGTAAAGCATATAGGGTTGTTTGAAAAGTGTTTTTCAATAGAAAACCTGGATTAGGCTACTTGAACAATAAGCATCAAGATCTATAAGATAGATCAAAATGCTTAATAATACTTTCAAATGAGCACATACCTTGACATGATCTTGAAGGTGTTCAAGATGGACCAGTCAAAGAAGGAGTTCTTGCCTGAGTTGTAAGGTACGAAGTTAAGACTTAAAGCTCGACCACGGCAGAATAGAGAGAAAGGACGAAGGTCGTCCCCTATGCTTCAGACGTAGGTTCTTCAGTATGCTATGCTGTGTACCGCACCTGAAGTGTGCCTTGCCATGAGTCAGTCAAGGGGTACAAGAGTGATCCAAGAATGGCTCACAGGACAGCGGTCAAAGTTATCCTTAGTAACTAGTGGACTAAGAAATTTTCTCGATTATGGAGGTGGTAAAAGAGTTCGTCGTAAGAGTTACGACGATGCAAGCTTGACACCTATCCGGATAGCTCTGAGTAGAGAGACCGGATACATATAATGGAGCAATTATTTAGAATAGCTCCAAGTAGAACAGTTATTTGGAATAGCTCCAAATAGAGCGTGGTAGCTACATCTAGGAGATGACATAGAGATTTGTAAAGCACACACGGATCTGAAAGGTTCAGACCCGTTGACTAAAACCTCTCTCACAAGCAACATGATCAAACATTAAACTCATTGAGTGTTAATCACATAGTGATGTGAACTAGACTACTGACTCTAGTAAACTCTTGGGTATTAGTCACATGGCGATGTGACCTGTGAGTGTTAATCACATGGCGATGTGAACTAGATTATTGACTCTAGTGCAAGTGGGAGACTGTTGGAAATATGCCCTAGAGGCAATAATAAAAGTATTATTATTATATTTCCTTGTTCATGATAATTGTCTTTTATTCATGCTATAACTGTATTATCCGGAAATCGTAATACACGTGTGAATACATAGACCACAATATGTCCCTAGTGAGCCTCTAGTTGACTAGCTCGTTGTGATCAACAGATAGTCATGGTTTCCTGGCTATGGACATTGGATGTCGTTGATAACGGGATCACATCATTAGGAGAATGATGTGATGGACAAGACCCAATCCTAAGACTAGCACAAAAGATCGTATAGTTCATTTGCTAGAGCTTTGCCAATGTCAAGTATCTCTTCCTTTGACCATGAGATCGTGTAACTCCTGGATACCGTAGGAGTGCTTTGGATGTATCAAACGTCACAACGTAACTGGGTGACTATAAAGGTGCACTACAGGTATCTCCGAAAGTATCTATTGTTTTATGCGGATCGAGACTGGGATTTGTCACTCCGTCTAAACGGAGAGGTATCTCTGGGCCCACTCGGTAGGACATCATCATATGCGCAATGTGACCAAGGAGTTGATCACGGGATGATGTGTTACGGAACGAGTAAAGTGACTTGCCGGTAACGAGATTGAACAAGGTATTGGATACCGACGATCGAATCTCGGGCAAGTAACATACCGATAGACAAAGGGAATTGAATACGGGATCGATTGAGTCCTTGACATCGTGGTTCATCCGATGAGATCATCGTGGAACATGTGGGAGCCAACATGGGTATCCAGATCCCGCTGTTGGTTATTGACCAGAGAACGTCTCGGTCATGTCTACATGTCTCCCGAACCCGTAGGGTCTACACACTTAAGGTTCGATGACGCTAGGGTTATAAAGGAAGCTTGTATGTGGTTACCGAATGTTGTTCGGAGTCCCGGATGAGACCCCGGACGTCACGAGGAGTTCCGGAATGGTCCGGAGGTAAAGATTTATATATGGGAAGTCCTGTTTCGGCCATCGTGACAAGTTTCGGGGTCATCGGTATTGTACCGGGACCACCGGAAGGGTCCCGGGGGCCCACCGGGTGGGGCCACCTGCCCCGGGGGGCCACATGGGCTGTAGGGGGTGCGCCTTGGCCTACATGGGCCAAGGGCACCAGCCCCAAGATGCCCATGCGCCTAGGGAACCCTAGAGGGAAGAGTCCTCAAGGGGGAAGGCACCTCTGAGGTGCCTTGGGGAGGATGGACTCCTTCCCCCCCTTCTTGGCCGCACCCCAAAACCCATCTAGGGCTGGCCGCCGCCCCTAGGGGGTGGGAAAACCCTAAAGGGGGCGCAGCCCCCTTCCCCCCTATATATATTGAGGCATGGGGCTGCCCATAACACATGATTTGATCTCTCGTCAGTGCAGCCCTGCCTCTCTCCCTCCTCCTCTTCTCCCATGGTGCTTGGCGAAGCCCTGTGGGATTGCCACGCTCCTCCACCACCACCACGCCGTTGTGCTGCTGCTGGATGGAGTCTTCCTCAACCTCTCCCTCTCTCCTTGCTGGATCAAGGCGTGGGAGACGTCACCGGGCTGTACGTGTGTTGAACGCGGAGGTGCCGTCCGTTCGGCACTTGATCATCGGTGATCTGAATCACGACGAGTACGACTCCATCAACCCCGTTCACTTGAACGCTTCCGCTTAGCGATCTACAAGGGTATGTAGATGCACTCTCCTTCTACTCGTAGCTGGTTTCTCCATAGATAGATCTTGGTGACGCGTAGGAAAATTTTGAATTTCTGCTACGTTCCCCAACAGTGGCATCATGAGCTAGGTCTATTGCGTAGATTCTTTGCACGAGTAGAACACAAAGTAGTTGTGGGCGTTGATGTTGTTCAATATGCTTACCGTTACTAGTCCAATCTTGTTTCGACGGTATTGTGGGATGAAGCGGCCCGGACCGACCTTACACGTACTCTTACGTGAGACAGGTTCCACCGATTGACATGCACTTGGTGCATAAGGTGGCTAGCGGGTGCCAGTCTCTCCCACTTTAGTCGGAACGGATTCGATGAAAAGGGTCCTTATGAAGGGTAAATAGCAATTGGCATATCACGTTGTGGTCTTGCGTAGGTAAGAAACGTTCTTGCTAGAAACCCATAGCAGCCACGTAAAACATGCAACAACAATTAGAGGACGTCTAACTTGTTTTTGCAGGGTATGCTATGTGATGTGATATGGCCAAAAGGATGTGATGAATGATATATGTGATGTATGAGATTGATCATGTTCTTGTAATAGGATTCACGACTTGCATGTCGATGAGTATGACAACCGGCAGGAGCCATAGGAGTTGTCTTTATTTTTTGTATGACCTGCGTGTCATTGAAGAACGCCATGTAACTTACTTTACTTTATTGCTAAACGCGTTAGCCATAGAAGTAGAAGTAGTCATTGGCGTGACAACTTCATGAAGACACGATGATGGAGATCATGATGATGGAGATCATGGTGTCATGCCGGTGACGATGATGATCATGGAGCCCCGAAGATGAAGATCAAAAGGAGCAAAATGATATTGGCCATATCATGTCACTATTTGATTGCATGGGATGTTTATCATGTTTTATGCATCTTGTTTACTTAGGACGACGGTAGTAAATAAGATGATCCCTTACAAAATTTCAAGAAGTGTTCTCCCCTAACTGTGCACCGTTGCTACAGTTCGTCGCTTCTAAGCACCACGTGATGATCGGGTGTGATGGATTCTTACGTTCACATACAACGGGTGTAAGACAGTTTTACACAGCGAAAACACTTAGGGTTAACTTGACGAGCCTAGCATGTGCAGACATGGCCTCGGAACACGGAGACCGAAAGGTCGAGCATGAGTCGTATAGCAGATACGATCAACACGAAAATGTTCACCGATGATGACTAGTCCATCTCACGTGATGATCGGACACGGCCTAGTTGACTCGGATCATGTGATCACTTAGATGACCAGAGGGATGTCTATCTAAGTGGGAGTTCATAAGATGAACTCAATTATCCTGAACATAGTCAAAAGACCTTTTGCAAATTATGTCGTAGCTCGCGCTTTAGTTCTACTGTTTTAGATATGTTCCTAGAGAAAATATAGTTGAAAGTTGACAGTAGCGATTATGCGGACACTAGAATGCTTATGTCCTTAATGCACTGCTTAGTGTGCTGAACCCCAAACGTCGTTTGTGGATGTTTCGAACATCGAACATACACGTCTTGATAACTACGTGATAGTTCAGTTAAATGGTTTAAGTAGAGGCACCAAAGACGTTTTCAAAATGTCGCGGAACATATGAGATGTTTCGAGGGCTGAAATTAGGATTTCAGGCTCGTGCCCATGTCAAGAGGTATAAGACCTCCGACGATTTTCTTAGCCTGCAAACTAAGGGAGAAAAGCTCAATCGTTGAGCTTGTGCTCAGATTGTCTGAGTGCAACAATCACTTGAATCGAGTGGGAGTTGATCTTTCAGATGAGATAGTGATGTTTCCCCAAAGTCATTGCCACCGAGCTGCTAGAGCTTCGTGATGAACTATAACATATCAGGGATAAATAAGATGATCCTTGAGGTATTCACGATGTTTGACACCGCGAAAGTAGAAATCAAGAAGGAGCATCAATTGTTGATGGTTGATGAAACCACTAGTTTCAAGAAGGGCAAGGGAACAAAGGGATACTTCATGAAACGGCAATTCAGCTGCTGCTCAAGTGAAGAAACCCAAGGTTGAACCCAAACCCGAGACTAAGTGCTTCTGTAATAAAGGGAACAACCACTGGAGCAGAATTACCCTAGATACTTGGTAGATGAGAAGGCTGGCAAGGTCGATAGAAGTATATTGGATATACATTATGTTAATGTGTACTTTACTAGTACTCCTAGTAGCACCAGGGTATTAGATACCGGTTCGGTTGCTAAGTGTTTTTCACGTGTAAGAGAACAAACAGAAACAAGATTTTTAATGATGTCAGGTGAAACGAGTACGTTAGAAAGATGTAATGGAACGGAGTTAGAAGGAAAAGTAGCATGGCCGACATGAGTGATGGGCATGGAAGAACCGTCGCCCACGGTAATGCGAGTAGCAGTGTGAACAGGGTGAGCGGTAAGAAGGTTACCGGGGTTGGCGGCCATGTGAGCCGTGGCTCCGGTGTCCATGTACCAGTCGCCACCGCCGGTGTACTGCTGTGGCGTGGGGGCGGTGTGGAGGGCCGCTAGCAACGCGGGGTCCCATGGTGCCGGCAGGAGGGCCGGGGCCGACGACAGAGGCTGTGGCGGCGGCGCCACGAGCCCACCGGCCGGAGGTAGCCCATAGGCCGCCGAGGGGCCGTAGAGCGGCGCCGGCGGATATGCCTGAGGGGCCGCGTACAAAGCCTGATGAGGGGCCGGGCGGGCGCCAAAAACACCGGGGACGGGGGTGCGCGGTATGGGCATGGAGTATGCGTGAACAACCCCCGTCCAGGGGTTCTGGCCAGCCTGCCAGGGCATCGGCGGGAGCGGGTGCTGCGGCTGGCGCGGCGCCCGCCATGGGCAGCTGGCAGCTGCTGCTGCTGCTTGCGGCTACCTCGGCCGCGACGCCCGCCCCGGCGCTGCTGCTGTTCGGCGGGGGGCGGCGGAGGGGCCTGCGGTGGCGCGGGATATGGGAACCCGGGCGGCGGCTGCACGTGGTGGGGCCCCTGGGCGGGCCGCGGCGGGGGAGCCGGAGCGGTGGGCAGCGCACCGCCGCGGGTTCCGGCGGTGAGAGCCGTATGGGTGGCCCGGGCGCGCGACATCCGCATCCTCTTCTCCTCCAGCTTCAGGTACGTGACGATCTTGGCGAAGGTCGGGTTGGTGATGAGAGGGATATTGGAGGCGGCGTTCCCGAAGTCTTCGTTCAGGCCGGCGATGAGAGTGCTGAGGAGGAGCTCGTCGGAGACCTTCTCGCCAAGGTCACGGAGCTCGTCGACAAGCTTCTTGAGGCGCATGCAATAATCGTCGACCGACGAGTCAAGCTGCTGGCACCCAAAAAACTTGCTGTGCAAGAAAACCTTGCGTTGGAGCTCGTTGTCGGTGAAGAGGCCATTGAGCTTAGTCCAAATGGCGTGAGCGTCATCATAGGCGGAGACCATCGTGTGGAAGAGGTCCTTCGAGATGGTGGTGTAGAACCAGCGGATCAGAGTGGCGTCGATGGACGTCCACTCCTCATCGTCCTCCATGAAGCGGGAGTCCACAGAGCCATCGATGTGATCCCGGAGATTGTACTCACGGAACACAAGGGAGAAGTACGTCTTCCAAGCATAGTAGGTGGAGGTGAGTTGATCGAGGACGACGGGAACCCGAGCGAGGATATTGAGATCACGGATGACGACGGGATCGGGGCCGTCGAAGGGGTTGGTGCGTTGGCTGCGGGTGGTACCGGTGGAACCGGGGGAGGCCATGGCCGAGAGGGGAGGGCGGCGGCGCGTGGTGAAGCGGCGCGGCGGGAGGGATGGCAGCGTGACGCGGGTGGCGGCACTGCGGGTGCGGGCGGAAGCGCGAGGCGGCGACACATAGGGGGGCAGCAGCGCGGTGTCGAGGAGACGCGGCGGCGGCGATAGGATCGCGGTGGCGGCGGCAGGAGTTAGGGTTAGGATCGTAGGTATGATACCATGTTGGAAACGAATATTTTGACAATGCAACTCGATGTATTGATCGGTGCATAGCGCATGTATATATGGAGTACAAGGTGGGCCACAACCTCAACTATACAATGACTAGGAGGTGGGCCGGACTATACAATATACATGCACAAACCATATATTCAACAGTACATTAAGCCCACCTCTCTAGGTTGTTGTATAGATTGAGGTAGAGGCCCCACCTTGTATTTATATATACTGTGCACATTGCACCGAATCAATATATCGTGCAATTCATACATCTACATGGTATCAGTTTTTAGGTTTAGACTTTTACCCTAGCTTCCGCCGCCGCCGCCGCCGCACTCCTCCATGCCGCCGCCGCCGCTTCCCATCCCGCTCCTTTACCCGGCCCGCCGCTGCTTCCCTTCCCGAGACCAGCGCACGCTCGCTTCGCATGCTATGCGCCAGCCGCTATGCGCGCTTGCCGCCAGCCGCTACGTGCGCTTGCCAGCACGCTGCTCGCCGCTACGCGCCAACCTCGTCTGCCAGCTGCCCGTCCCGTCTGATCGGACGCACGCCACACGCCTCGTTTGCTCGCCTCGTCAGTACCCGCTCGCCTCGCAAAACGCTGCTGCCGCTGGCCTAAGCCACCGAGTCGCCTCATCATGTCGTCAGTCACTTCCTCCGCGTCCACCAACTCCAACCCGTTCGCCGACGCCAACCCTCCCGACGTCAACGACATCCGCAGGCTCAACATCTTCGAGTGGGTGCCGGTTCGTCTCTCCCAGGCGGACTCCTCCTACCACACATGGAAAACGTACTTCTCCCTCGTGTTTCGGGAGTACCATCTCATGGATCACGTGGACGGCACCATCGACTCCAGTCTCATCCCCGAGTTTCACGACTGGTCCACCATCGACACCACGATCATCCGCTGGTTTTTTCTCACCATCACGCCCGACCTCTTCCAGACGGTCGTGACAGACGGTGATGATGCCTGCTCCGTGTGGACCAAACTGAACGTGCTCTTCACCGACAACAAGCTCCAACGTCGCGTTTTTCTGTAGCAAGAGTTCTTTGGGTGTCATCAGGACAACACCTCCATCGACGACTATTGTCGCCGCCTTAAGACTCTCGTCGATGATGACCTCCTCCTCAGCACGCTCACCGCCGGGCTCAACGAGGATTTCGGCAACGCCGCGGGGAACCTCAGCCTCATCCACAACCCGTCCTTCGCCAAGTTCATTGCGTATCTCCGCTTGAAGGAGAAGCGGATGAAGAAGGTGAAGACGCATGCCATCCACACCGCCCTCGTTGCCGGTACCTCCCGCGGTGGGCCTCCGGCGCCTCCCGCTGCCCCGGTGCCCCAGCAGCGTCATCAGGCACCTTTTTCGGCGCCCCAGTAGCCAGGGCTCCTGCTCCTGCCATACGGCCCACCCGCGCTCCCCGCTCCTCCCGCTGAAAAGCACCGCGGGGGCCAGCGCGGTGGCCGACGCGGCGGTCAGCAGCAGTAGCAGCCGCAGCAAGCTGGCCAGCAGCAGCAGCAGTTTCAGGCGCCGAAGCAGCTCCAGGTGCCGCCCCCATGGGCCTCCGGCTACAACCTCTGGACCGGTGTTGTCCATGCGTACACCATGCCGGTTCCACGGGCTCCTGCACCGACGCTTCCTGTGCCGCGCCCACCGGCGCACCAGGCCTACTACGCGGCTCCGCAGCCGTACGGAGGATACCCACCGCCGCAGATGAGCGGCGCCTACGGTCTCCCTGCGGTCTCGCCGCCGCCCTCGCCGGTCCTGCCGCCGGCACATTGGGATTTGGCGCTCCTCGCCGCGCTGCACGCTGCGCCCATGCCGAACAACTACACTGGAGGCGGTGATTGGTACATGGACACCGGGGCTACGGCTCACATGTTTGCTCATCCTGGTAATCTTGCCTCCTTCATCCCTGTCACCACCGACCGCCGCATCATTGTCGGCGACGGTTCCACACTACCTATCACACATGTCGGGCACACTTCTTTTCCTTCTACTTCTATGCCTATTACTTTGTCTAACATTCTTGTGTCCCCTCATCTTATTAAGAATCTTGTTTCCGTTCGTTGTTTAACTCGTGAAAATCCTGTTACTGTTGAATTTGACGAGCTTGGTTTTTGTGTCAAGGACACTCGAACCAGGATGGCACTTCACCGATGTGACAGCCTCGACGAGCTCTATCCGGTGCATCCGCCGTCCACCTCCACCACTGCACCGGTTGCTCTCTCCGCCGGCGTCGATCTCTGGCACGCTCGTTTGGGTCATCCCAACCCCGTCACACTTCGTCATATTCTTAGGAGTTTCAGTTTCACTTGTAATAAGATAGAGGACCACACCTGTCATGCGTGTCGTGTCGGCAAACATGTCTGCCTTCCGTTTAATAACTCCACCACCATAGCTTCTTTTCCTTATCAGTTGATTCATAGCGATGTGTGGACCTCTCTGGTTCCTAGTAATTCGGGCTATTTATACTATCTGGTTATTCTTGATGATTATTCTCACTATGTGTGGACATTTCCTTTACGACGCAAGTCGGATGCACTCTCCACTTTGTCGGCCTTTTACTCCTATGTCAGCACGTAGTTTGGGCGTCCCATTCTTGCTCTTTAGACTGACAATGGAAAAGAGTTCGACAATCTTGCTTTCCGCACTTTTCTGTCACACCACGGCATAGTTTTTCGTCTCACATGCCCGTATACTTCACAACAGAACGGTCGAGCCGAACGTGTCCTTCGCACTCTGAACGACTGCGTTCGGACGCTCCTGTTCCACGCTAATGTGTCGCCTCGTTTTTGGCCAGATGCATTCGCTACTGCTTCACTTCTCCTTAACCTTCGCCCTTGCCGCCCATGATGGAACTATGCACCTCATCATCTTCTCTTCGGTACGCCCCCATCTTATGATGACTTGCGTATTTTCGGGTGCCTTTGCTATCCTAGCACTGTGGACTCCGCTCCTCACAAACTCGCACCTCGTTCTGTTGCTTGCATGTTCATCGGCTACCCCTCCAACTCCAAGGTATATCGGTGCTACGATCCCGTCTCCCACCGTGTGTTCACTTCCCGACATGTTTACTTTGATGAGCATGTGTTTCCATTTCAGCAGGTACCTCCGGCTGTTCCTCCCGCCACTGGTGACGCGGGTTCCTCGGCGTCGCCCCCTGGCCCGCCCCTGGCTTTGAGGCGCGCCCCCCGCCTGCGCCGTCGGCCCCCTCGGCGCCCCCGGCCTCCTCGGCGCCCCTGGCCTCCTCGGCGCCCCTCGGCGCCCCCGGTGCCCCTCAGCGCCCCCTCGGCGCCCCCGGCCTCCTCGGCGCCCCTCGGCGCCCCCGGCCCCCACGCCTCCGGCACCTCTGGCCGGCCCGGTCACCCGCGCCCATACAGGCGTTTTTCGCCCGAGCTCGCGCTACGCCGCAGATGACTACGTTCATGCGGCGTCCACCTCTGAGCCGTCGCCTTTTCCATCCTCCGTCCGAGCCGCTCTTCATGACCCGCTCTGGCTGGCTGCGATGCAAGAGGAGTTTGACGCTCTGTTGCGCAACCAGACGTGGCAGCTTGTTCCCCGTCCCCGGCACGCCAACGTGATTACCGGGAAGTGGGTTTTCAAACACAAGCTCCGTCCTGATGGTACTCTTGATCGCTATAAAGCGTGTTGGGTCGTTCGGGGCTTCAGGCAGCGTGCTGGCATCGACTTCACCGACACATTTGCTCTAGTCATCAAGCCTGGCACGATTCGCACGGTTCTTCACCTTGCGGTCTCCCGTGCTTGGCCGGTGCACCAGATGGGCGTCTCCAACGCCTTCCTCCATGGCCACCTCGAGGAGCAGGTCTTCTGCCAGCAGCCCACCGGGTTTGTTGACTCGGCGCTTCTCGACCATGTGTGCCTGCTCTCGCGGTCCTTGTATGGACTCAAACAGGCTCCGCGCGCTTGGTACCAGCGCATAGCGGCATTTCTCCACCAGCTTGGGTTTCGCTCTACCCGCTCAGACGCCTCGCTCTTCGTCTATCATCAGGGCTCCGACACGGCCTACTTGCTGCTCTACGTCGACGACATCATCCTGACGACATGTACGGCTGGTCTCCTCAGTCAGCTCACGGCTCGTCTTCGCCTGTGTTCGGCATCAAGGACTTGGGCCCTTTGCACTACTTCCTCGGTGTCGAGGTGGTGCATCGTCCGGATGGTTTCTTCCTTCATCAGCAGAAGTACGCTCATGAGCTCCTGGAGTGCGCCGGCATGCTTAACCGCAAGCCCGCCGCTACGCCTGTTGATACGAAGGCCAAGCTCTCTGCCACGGATGGTTCTCCTGCTTCGGATCCTGCTTTCTATCGGTCTATCGTTGGTGCTTTCCAGTACCTCACCCTGTCTCGACCTGAGATCCAGTATGCCGTGCAGCAGGTGTGTCTTCATATGCATGCTCCTTGAGACATTCACTGGGCTACCGTCAAGCGGATTCTTCACTATGTCTGTGGCACTATGGATCTTGGCGTCACGCTTCACGCCTCCGCCGACACTGTCCTCAGCGCCTACTCTGATGCTGACTGGGCGGGCTGTCCTGACACTCGTCGTTCCACTTCGGGCTATTGTGTCTACCTTGGACCCTCACTTATCTCGTGGTCGTCTAAGCGGCAGCCTACGGTCTCTCGTTCCAGTGCTGAGGCCAAGTATCGTGCGGTGGCCAACGCCGTCGCTGAGTGTTCGTGGCTTCGCCAGCCGCTTCAGGAGCTTTCCTGCCCTGTTGACCGTGCCACGGTGGTCTACTGTGACAACGTCTCGGCGGTCTACCTCTCTGCTAACCCGGTACATCATTGCCGGACCAAGCATATTGAGTTGGATATTCTTTTTGTTCGGGAACAGGTGGCTCTTGGCCATATTCGTGTTTTACACGTTCCTACTTCCCAACAATTTGCAGATATCATGACCAAGGGCTTGCCTACGGCATCATTTGAGGAGTTCCAGTCCAGTCTTTGCGTCAGCCGTGGTGCCGCTTCGACTACGGGGGGGGGGGGTGTTGAGTATGATATTCGTGCATGTATATTGTCTTTTGTACATTAGGCCCACCTCTTTAGGTTGTTGTATAGATTGAGGTAGAGGCCCCACCTTGTTGTATAGATTGCACCGAATCAATATATCGTGCAATTCATACATCTACAATAGTAAAATCTCTATAAAGACTTATATTTAGGAGGAACGAAGAGAGTAAAACCGAGCGAGCCAGCCAGACCATCCACGTGATGACATGAGCCATTGTCACGTGTTGGGTCCACTCAACCAGGGTCTTCGCATGAGCCACCTGTCTAGGTAAATGTGCTTAGATATGCATGACATGGTGGTTGAACTACACGAGAAAGCAACGAGTGGCCAATTGATGCTACGAATGAGCCCGGGCAACACACAAGCCCTCCAATGCGTGGGACAAGTAAAAAGAAATCTTCAATGCTAAATGAGCGAGATCAATGACACCACACATGATGCACCAGGTTCAATGTTGAGGGCCCATGGAAAATTGACACATCACACATCAAGCACCCAGTCGCCTGTGGTTTCAGGCCCATTTGATGAGGCTGGGCATTAGAGCATCCGACGAAGGCCAAACAAAAAGGCTCTACGTAACCGATCGAATGGTCGTGCCCAACAAGTCCCCACGCCGCGGGCTGCATAGTTGTAGAATTCTGATAGGTTGCTCGCGGCACCGAACAGCCAAGCAACAACATAGAGGACCACCCAGGTAAATGATTCGTCGTTGGTTTGATGAGGATATCAATACCATTGTTATACCCACAACCCCTACTGCTATATATACTGGATCAATCACTAGAGCTCGCACACGTCAATTGAATTACCATGTACTTTTTTCTTGGTAATAATTCTAATGTTCATGAGAATATGATGCTATCTAAATTGGATACATTTATATTGATTACTACTGAAGGGTCTATGGACAAGAGGGATGAACACTAGAGCAGAAACAAGCATGGAGATGAAGGCGTGCGGGAAGGGAACCAGAACGACGTTTCTAGTGCAGATTTCAGTACTTTGAAGCCTCCTTGATGACATACAAGGACATGGATGAAATATAAAAGATGCCCTTTCATAAATTTCGTCCATAGCTTATAATAGGTGCCACACCACCTTATTTTTGGGCCAGGCCCATGTAATTTCGAAATACTTGAGTATAGGCTATTTTTAGAGTCCGTATGTGTGGAGAAACAAGAGTTAGTGTTGGTTTCAGACCACTCCTCCAAGGGTCACGAAATTCCCCCCTCTTCCTCCATATATACAGCCTTAGGACATCGTTTAGACTTTGGGTTTTGTTTAGATTATAGTTCTCCATAGCTGCAACTTCACATACTTCGTTTGTGTTCAACGACCAGACCAAGACGTCACAGAACCCCATCTTGATCAATAAAGCTTTCCTCTTATATTCGCAATATCCATATTATAATCTTAGTTTCTTGCTTGTTCTTTGTTTGCTTGCAGGAAATAGACCCTCGTGGTCAGGTTGATCATACTCCGGCATGGTCAATAACCCTCAGAAGTTGTTTAAGCGATTGTTAAGGCATGACGTCTCGCACGTTCGTAATCGGATCGTCAAAGTCTACTCCCACACAAAACGATATTCACCTTCTCATCAAAACATCGGGACACCTTCGCCTCTATCAAGTGGTATCAGATTTCCAGGTTGTTTGGTGAGATTTTCCAGTTTTTCATAGTTTAGGTCGAGTCTGTTATTCATACCTACTGTCCACGAAAAATCCACAAAAAATATTTAGGGTTAGTTCATCATATCCAAACCAATCTGAGCCATAGCATAATCTTTTCTGTATTTGCTTTGTTGAATTTGTGGTTGCATCGTCGTGTCTGGTCCTTTAGAGTTTCGAGTTCTGTTCACAAGTTGTCGTGCCGCCGCCGCACCATCGTCACCATCGCTGCCATATACGACCATGGTCATCGCCGCTGCCATATACCACATATCTGCTGCCATCACGTTAATCCAAGTCCTCCTCCATCACAGATTCTCCACCAGTCCATGTTCCACCGACCTACATATCTCGTCCACCAGTCCGAGTTCCACTAGATTCATCTCCGCCACCAGTCTGAGTTCCAACAGATTCATCTCCGCCACCAGTCCAAGTCAAGTATTTGTTGCTTTGTTTTTGATTACCAGATCAGGCCATACTATGAGTCATGACCAAGTCGGACTCCTCAACTTTCGTGCCACACGTAGAAGGAAAAAACTAAGTCTGGAAAATTCTGGCTAGGCAGTTCTTAGGCCATTTGTAGACATTTTCAAAAACAAATTGTTGCAGAGCAAAAAAAAAGAGGAAAAAAGTGAAGAAAAAGAAAAAAATTCATAGTGTGCTCCTCCCTTGCTTACGTGTAGCGCCGTGATTTTGTTTGTGTTCTAGGCTCGCGTCTCTAGCACGGTCTAGACTAGGACCATCATAGAACTGTCGTTGAACGTTTATACAACTTTGCATCTCTGAATTGATTGTTTCTGACATTTTTGCTACCATATCATAAGCCTTCCCAGCTCCACATAAATCTACATTGTGCGTTTGACACCACCTGGCAATCGCTCTATCCAAGCTTTGAGCGTTTTGACTACAACGGTTGCCCATCACCACCTGCTGTTGGGTAAGAACTGGTAAGAATTTGAGATTTGCTTGATGAATTTGTGACACCCCACCACCACCACTTTTTACTAGTCTGTAGGATCATATTCTTGTGTGTTTCTATTGCTAGGCTAACAAGATGACGAGATTGACTGGAAGAACATGACGAAGAAGGAACTTCATGATAAATTTCAGCAAATGTTGGGTCAACAGGTGGAAGACGTGATGGCCAGCTTTCGAAAGGCATTGGCGAGGATTGATGACATTGAGAAGACAATTGACACCAAGTTGGACGCCAAGTTCGATGAAGTATTCGCTTGTCTACCACAACCACCACCCGCATCTGCTGCACCATTGGACAACATCAACAACAACCTTCACGTCACAATCCAGCAAGGCGAGCGCAACATGTTCCTCTTGAGCCAGGACAAACTTCTGGTGCTGCTCCTACTACTGTTGATGCTTCTGTAGCTCCCGCTGCTACTGCAAAAGAGGAGGACAATTACGAGGGTGAGGTTGATCAAAATCATAACTATGTGCAACCGCTAGCACCACAACCACCAGGTCGTCCTCATGCATATATTCGCAATGGTAGGGCTACACCACCACCTGAGGTACGTGATCATGATCATCTTCCTAAACTAAAATTGAATATTCCACCATTTGAGGGTAGATATGTTCCTGGTATATATCTTACTTGGGAGTTAGAAACTGAACAACGTTTTACATGTTTACAATATCCCAAGGAGAGACATGTTCCTGCTGTTGTTTATGCTTTCACTAGTTTTGCATGTGTTTGGTGGTCTGAACATTGTAGATTATATCTTATTCTAGCTACTTGGGCTGCTTTGAAATTTGCTATGCATACTCGTTGGGTTCCACCATATTATCAATGTGAATTACTTCAAAAATTACAGCGCTTAAGACAAGGAAAAAATTCTGTAGAAGAATACTATCAGGAATTACAAACTGGCATGATTAGATATGGTGTTGTTGAGGATAATGAGGCTATGCTTGCACGTTTTATGGGCGGATTAAATAGGGAGATTCAAACCATTCTAGAGCATAAGCAGTATAATAATATCACTCGTTTATTCTAGAGCACAGGCATTGGCGCGAACTAATTTTTCTGCAGGATGATCTTCCTCATGGACGCCACATACATCTTCTCCTTCCACACATCGTGCTATAGCACCGCCTATTTCATTCGCCAACTCCGTCCAAGATACAAGAAAACAGGCACTGCCATCACCTTCTGCCAAGAGCACACCATCTGGTCCTGCACAAAGCTCTTCTTCATCCATGGCATCAACAAGGAAAACACATGATATTATTTGTCGTCGTTGCAAGGGTGGAGGCCATTATGCGAGAGAATGCCCATCTAAGCGTGTGATGATTGCTACTGAGGATGGTGGGTATGAGTTCGCCAGTGACTATGATGAGGAGAGTTTGGCTCTTATTACAAGTGAAGAACACGATGAAGATGATTCTGAACATGAGATGCAATACATGACTGTTGAAGATGCTGACGGGTATGAGAGTTTAGTTGCAGAACATGTTTTAAGTGTGCAGGTAACACAAGTTGAGCAAAATCAGAGCATAATTTGTTCCATACAAAGGGAGTTGTGAAGGAATGTTCTGTCTGTGTCATCATTGATGGAGTGAGTTGCAACAACTTGGCTAGCATGGAGATGGTGGAGAGCTGTCCCTCACCGCAAGACCCCATCCACATCCTTACTACATCCAATGGTTCAACAACAGCGGCAAGGTTAAGGTAACACGTACTGTTCGTATGCATTTTATTATCTCTACATATGCTGATTATGTTGATTGTGATGTGGTACCTATGCAAGCATGTACCTTATTACTTGGTAGACCATGGCAATTTGATAAAAAAATTGTACACCATGGTAGAAACAATCAGTATACTCTTGTTCATAAGGATAAACATATTACTTTGCTTCCTATGTCTCCCAATTCTTTTCTGAAAGATGATATTAATAGAGCTAGTAAAGCAAAACAGGAGCAAAATAAGAGCAAAAATCAGATTGCGGCAAAAGAATTTGAGCAACAAATTGTGGCAACCCGTGTCGGTGTCAAAACCGGCGGATCTCGGGTAGGGGGTCCCAAACTGTGCGTCTAGGCCGGATGGTAACAGGAGGCAAGGGGCACGAAGTTTTACCCAGGTTCGGGCCCTCTTGATGGAGGTAAAACCCTACGTCTTGCTTGATTAATATTGATGATATGGGTAGTACAAGAGTAGATCTACCACGAGATCGGAGAGGCTAAACCCTAGAAGCTAGCCTATGGTATGATTGTTGTGTATGAATGTGTTGTCCTACGGACTAAAACCCTCCGATTTATATAGACACTGGATAGGGTTAGGGTTACATAGAGTCGGTTACAATGGTAGGAGATCTACATATCCGTATCGCCAAGCTTGCCTTCCACGCCAAGGAAAGTCCCTCCCGGACACGGGACGAAGTCTTCAATCTTGTATCTTCATAGTCCAGGAGTCCGGCTGAAGGTATAGTCCGGCCATCCGGACACCCCCTAATCCAGGACTCCCTCAGTAGCCCCTGAACCAGGCTTCAATGACGACGAGTCCGGCGCGCAGATTGTCTTCGGCATTGCAAGGCGGGTTCCTCCTCTAAGTACTTCATAGAAGATTTTGAACACAAAGATAGTGTCCGGCTCTGCAAAATAAGTTTCCACATATTGCCATAGAGAGAATAATATTTACACAAATCTAATCTGCTGACGTATTCCGTAGTGTGATATCACACCATGGCCAAGCCTTTATTCAAATCGTTTCATTGTCCCACCTCAGCGTGTTATGCGAGGCAGTTTCCTTGGCACGTCTTGTTAAAGCAGAGATCGTGTCCCCTTATTCCGGGATTCTCATCAATACGGGCATGGGTAACCCAACCACGCCATTGGTTACGGCGCTTGGGAGATAAGTGAGTTTTACCAGGCTGGTGGGGACGCATAGTCGCGTCCACCCATATAAGGGGATAAGGATCCACCTTTTCACCTACGCCTTCTTCCTCCTTTGCCTATCCATTTTCGCGCACTCAAGCTCCAACGTCCAAGTCCGCACTCCCCACCTCAACCTTCTCCAGCCATGTCCGGAGCGGGAGGCAAGTGGATGGTCTCCTCCGTTATGGAGGGACACATCAAAAGACTAAGGAAGGCCGGATACTTGTCTAACGACATTGCGCACCGGCTTCCCGAAGAGGGGCAGCTCATCCCCACCCCTAGGCCCCATGAGAGGGTGGTGTTCCTCCCCCATTTCCTCCGCGGACTGGGCTTCCCTCTCCACCTATTTGTCCGGGGGCTCATGTTCTACTATGGCCTGGATTTCCACGATCTGGCCCCGAACTTTGTCCTCAACATCTCGGCGTTTATCGTCGTGTGCGAGGCTTTCCTCCGCATCCGCCCCCATTTCGGCCTATGGCTAAAGACTTTCAATGTCAAGCCGAAGGTGGTGCGCGGCAACCAGGAGGAGTGCGGAGGCGCCATGGTGGGCAAGATGCCCAATGTCTTATGGCTCGAGGGATCCTTTGTGGAGACCCTAAAGGGGTGGCAATCAGGGTGGTTTTACATCACCGAGCCGCGCGACCCTAAGTGGGTCGCAGCCCCCGAGTTCCGATCCGGACCCCCTACGCGTCTCACCTCCTGGAAGGAGACGGGCCTGTCGTGGGGTAAAAAAGGAGAGCTGACCGGACTCCAAACATGCGTCCAAACCCTGGTGGACAAGCAGCTCAAGCTTGTCAACGTAGTCCAGGTTATGCTCATCCGTTGGATCCTCCCGTGTCAACAACGGGCTTTCAACCTTTGGGAGTTCGACCCGGCACGGCACCGAACTCTGAGCAGGCTCTTCGACACGACGTACGAAGATGCCTGGAAGGTGCTTTTCAAAGGCGCCGAGGCCCCCGCATCCGCTACCGAGGATCGCGGATTCAGCACGCAGTGTCATGCTCATGTGGTAAGCTATTTTTACCTTCTACAGGGTATCAGTTTTTCATAGTTTGACTCCATGCGGGATCTATGCTCCCTTACCTTTGACAGGATTGGCAGGAGACGTCCGGACAGATCAACTGTCCGGCTCCTTTGCCCGAAGGCCCAGCGGACGCTCGTTTGGCGAAGCTGCTAGTTCCGGCACCCTATGTGGTGCCGGAGAAGAAGGCCAAGAAGAAGGCCACGGGGACTCGAAAGAGTGCCCGGCGCCAGGAGGTGTCGGATCCATCATCCGACGACTCCAAGACGCACTCCTCCCATGAAGACGAGGAGGAGGAAGAAAAGACCTCTCCCCCTCCAGTGGGGGAAGGGAAGAAAAGGAAGGCCGCCCCAACTGGGGAGGCCAAAGGGTCCAAGAGGGGGGAAACCCTTCCTCCGGACTACTCCACCAACACCGACGACGGCGAATAGGAGTGGTTGCCCAGGGCCAAGCCCCTGGCGAAATCGTAAGTATCCGGATACCAGAGTGATTCATAGTATTCCTTTATTGCACAACTTTCCCTTATGTCGAATATGATTATACAGACCCCCCAAGGCCGGGCTCGACAAGTCTTCGAGCGGCTCCCTGGATTCGTCGGACGTGAATTCACTTCCGCCCGCTACCTCCCCCCACCATACGGACGACGCCGAGGTGCTGTCCCAATAGGTTCCAAGCCAGGAGGAGGTGGTCCTGGAGGTGCCACAAGGCGACCTCTCGGACTCCAGGAGTAAAGGGGATAACATCCCCCAGGGCTCCAAGTCCGGCTCTAGGCCGGACACCGCTCCGGA